>NC_036238.1:16064480-16143270 GCF_002742605.1 Olea europaea var. sylvestris
TTAAAAGTAGTGTATGAAAGTAAAATTCATAAAATAATTAAGCACATATGTCCTGTACCATGTATCCTTAAGTTCTCTTCGCCTCTTGATATTAAAGTATTCACGTATGGACAATATCCACAAATCTTACTACTACTGTCTGAAGAATAAAGGGTATTATGAAGATTGCATGGATAGCAGACAAATGCATCATTCCAAGGTAGTATTATTTCCTATTTCTAGTTTGTACTTTCCCATGGCATACAACATATAAACTAAAGAGCTCTTTCATATTGACAAACAAAGTACTGAAGAAATCATGTGTTGTAGTTTAAAAATGAGTGAAAATTTTGCTAACAGATGGCAAATTATTGTTAAGAAAGCCACCACAAAAACTCAAGTTCAAATGGATTCCAAAAGTGATTTGCATGAAATGCACGTCCAGCTCCAAGCTATTTACTCTGTAGAGGCAAGTTTTTTTCCACCTCAACACTCCTTTTCCATTTTGTTATTTTGCTTATAATTGGACAAACCAGCAGCATAGCTTTCTTGCTTTAAATTATTTATTTATTTTTATTTGGAGGGAAGCAAATATCAGAATTTTTTTGAATATGAACATTATTACTTTCTGATGGTTATTACTTATTAGCGAGTAAGAAGAAGCAGGGTAACAAACCGAGCAAAAGGCAAAATCAACATCTAGCAGTCATGGAAAAGCGTAGCAAATTACTGCAAACTTATGCAGATGAATCAGTGTTATGGGTGGCTGGATGGTAATCAAGCCAAAGTAACCCAAATCACAGGATAGGCAAGCACTAGATTGGGCAATAAAATCCAATTGTCTCATGATGTGCACAAGAATAAGTATAAATTTCCATAGTTCAATCACAAGGAACAAGAATATAAATAGAAATTATAACATACCTAGTTCCTCAACCTCCCAACCCACACGCCCAACGCCATGAGTGCCTGTAGCCACTTCAGCTTGCTGAGTTTTTGCACGGAATTTTTTCTTAAGATTGCCAAACTCATCATACATTTCACCATCATCCTGATATCATGGGGGAAAAACAAAATCTTTAAATGCCTCAGATAAAAATACCAACAATGAACTTCTAGAGTAAGTGCGTATTACTTCTTCGGCCTCTCTTCGGCGCCTCCTAGTCTCTTCTATTTCTTCTTCATCAAGTTCTTTGTAGCCTCCACCACGTCCTCCTCTAAATGAAAAGATGCAAAATGGACAAACACGATTACTCAGTCAACAGCTGCAAGAACATTCACATCAAAGACCCAACCTACACTCTCAAATCTAATAGAAGTGGAGAAAAGTAAGAAAATTAGAGCAAACATGACAGTAAATGTTCTATGAGTTTAAAACCACAACCGAAAACAAATTTGTTACGGGTCACAAAAAGTTCAGAAAACCATTTAAGATCCTTGATGGGGAAAGGCTGGTTGAGTGCATTTAAAAATCTCATGGTCCCATATAAAATCTCGAGTATATACATGTAAACACGGGATATATGCTAACATTCTAGCTCATGTCCATAAAAGAAAAAATAAATAAAAAATACTGCTGTATAAAATTACCTCACACCGCCCTCAGTATGACCAGGTTTATTTGTGTTGCAGATGTTGCATTTCATGCGCTTTGCCCAGTTAATGTTGCCGCACCTGAACCAACAAGTAACAAGCATTGGTGAAAAAAGCAATAACATTATGGCATGTTTTCAGCAACTGAATGATTGGATCATGCAGGACAATACAAATAATACAAAACATGATATCCACATCAAGAGCAAGTCTTCAAATAAACCTTGCATCTTCGTGAAACTGATATTCCGCCATGGATAGTGTAAGAAAAAGTGGAAAAGGACCAAAGGGATGATAAACTCGAAGCATCTTATACACTAATTGCTTGCATTATTATGAACAACAAACAACTGGGGGGTGGGTGGGAGGAGAGAGAACAAAGAATGATTTGTGAATGCACTCATAGACGTCCACGCCTGCATAATACATCAAAATATATCCATAGCAAAATAACGCTACATGACCAAAAACATAGGGAAATTTTATGCCCCAAAATTAACAATAATTCACTACCACCAACAGAACAAAATTCTTACAATAACCTTCATTTACATATCCTAGTGAAATAGAATTAGCTCTTCAGCCACTTCTCAAAAATGAAAACCAAGCACAAAAAATTCCAGCAAAATGTGAGTTTATTGTATTAAAATTCAAAGTATCCATTATTTAATAAAAGACTAATACACAAATTAGTGTGTACAGAACACTCTGTTGTGATTTTTTATTGATATTCATAGGGCAGTAGTACTTAAATTGCATACATCTTTGAAATAACATTTTCCCAGCAAATTAATAATAATATTGCATGGAAAGGATCTAAAAACAATGTTTTAACCAAATGCAGGAAGAAAATCTTTCCCAGCAATGACTAAAATGTCCTGAAATCAAATAATATAATTGGTCAGCACAGCCAGAGATGGTAAATTCATGCCTGAACTAGAAGAAAATTGTTGGTAACTCAGGCATTAGACATATACATCAACATTTAACTCTAAGTCATCCATACACAATGTCCTCTGTCTCAACAGTTTCCACAGTTTCCTATTTCTCATTTTGATTTGTCAAAACTTCCATTTACTTGGGTCAAAGTTAAAAAAGACTTAATTGGTACTGACGAGTTTTTTTTTTTTTTTAATGAGGCTAGGTGTAAGCCTCGAGGCACTTTGAGACGTAGGCCTAAAGATAAAACAATTAAAAATTGAAAAGAATACAAAAATACAAACATATGCTCGTAATATACTATAAAATCCATAATACAGCTAATTAACAAATTTAAAAGTCTAACTTGCAAACAAACATAAAATAAATCAAGAAAATAAGTTCACAAATTAGTAATTCTTATATTATCACTACTAATATGATCTTTAAGGGAATCATTAACGTCAGTCATCATCATTATATGTTTCTTTTCATTCTTTGTCATCATCCTCCAATTACATTGGTGTATTCTCCTTCCCATTTTTTTCCCGTGTAGGTAGGAAAAATAAAATAGAACTTGTAAAACATTTTAGGTTACAAGGAAATAACTCAAAAGGCTTAGGTACATATAATTAAATTTTGAAAAATGCGAGGCAAAAACCTTAGTTGGCTTGAGGCTTAAAGACTAATTGACAATTTCAATTCAAATCGACCCATCCAATATATTTTCTATGTTCATAGGAGTGCATCTTTTTTTGCTTTACGAATATGATATGTTTCAGACATTTCTAATAATATCAAGACTTATTCCTATTTTGTCATTTTTCATTTTCGGGATTTTGGCTTCGATTATGAAACAGCATGAGAAACCTTCGAGTTATGAATTGGGTATAGAACCAAGCTCACTAGGTCAAGGTGTTAGCCTCAATAAAACGAGGCGTAAGCCTCACAAGTGGACTTAAAAGTTCGAGTTTTGAAGCATTTTATGATAGTCTCACATGTGGCAAGATTCAAGGCATATGCCTCAAATAGTTTTTTTAAACCATTACTTGGTTAACGGGTCCATCTAATCCAAATACATCATTCTGCTATCTTTAAATAATACTCCTTGACTTCAATATTAGGCACTAAACCTTATAATTGTTGAGCACAGAAAAGGATGATAAAATTCATACCTAAACGAGGAGAAAATTGTTGGTGGCTCATGCACTAAACATATACATTAATATTTAACTAAAGCTATCCATAAACAATGTCCTCTAACTTTTTATCTCAACAGTTTTCATTTTGAAACATTAATACTTCCCTTTAATTGGATCTATATCTAATCGTGACATTTATATTTCAATCTTCAGATAATAGTTCGGGTCCGTTTGGGAAAGGGGTTGTGAGTAGAGCTTCTAGCGAAATATCCAGTCGATCTAGAGTTTTTATTAAAAAGCCATTGACTACATAAGCGTAAATCCAAAAAGTGTTTTTCTATGAACTTTATATTTATTTAATGAGGTTAGAAATTATTATTATTATTATTATTTGATTTTATTTTATTTTTTTTATATACTAAAATATAGCCTCCGTTTGGTAGCAATTTTTCACCTCATAAAATCAATTTTTTGACCGTTACTTCACTATTTCAACCATCATTTTTAACTTCTTCACTCATAGATGAGACTCACTTTCTCTCTAACAGTCAAAAAATCAATTCTCATAATCACTACCAAACATGCCCATATTTTGTTGATTTTAAAGCTTTGTTAAACGTAAATTACAGTTTCCCATAAAAGCACAATTATAAATTTTTAGAGAATTTCGAAATTTAGGCTTCTCGGTTGGGGGGGGGGAGGGGGGTTCAAAACGTACATTTTGACTTATAGCCAAACAACCAGCACTTTTGACCTCCACAAAGTGATTTTAGGCTTTGGAAAAGCTTCCAAACTTATCTTATCATTTCAATATTAGTGTGATGTTCAACCTGTATAGGAAGTCTTGTGGCAGTCAGACAGTAAATACTCTTTGTTACAAACACTAAATATAATTCTCTGTCTTGATCTAAGAAATAGTAAAACTAAAAGGAGTTAACACCCACTGCATCTACACTGTCCAATTAAGAAATAATTGAACGCTTCCGTTCTAGTGAAGCTATTATAGGTGTAAACAGCAGAAAAGGTGAAATTCAACACCTAAGCACCCAATACTAGAGTTCGGAAAACATGTTAATACTTCCTACATCATAGAAGCTATGTGAATCAGGGAAAAAAAAATACCATTTGCTCAAAACAAAAGGTAAAATAGCAAAGCTATACATGTTCTTACATTGGACAAGACCAATCATTTGGACCAAAAAGCCCTCCACCAGCAGCACCAACTGCACGAGTATTGCCTCCCAAATCCTGGCCCCCGCGGCCCCTTCCTCGGCCACCACCCCCTGAACCACCACCAGAGGCACCAGCAGGACGGGCAGTTCCACATCGGTTGCATGCACCTCGGAAAGCAAAGTTTACATTGGTACAGCTGCTTCGAGCAATAAAGTATAAGAAACCATTTGCATAGCCAGAGTTTAGGTGAATCATGAAAACACTAGTATAGGATAAATAAGAGCAAGAAAGAGCTGCTCACCAATAATCACATCACAGACCTTGTATTCGGACACAGCCAATCACCCTCTTGTTGCCATGGCTTCCCAGAAGCATCGCCTCGCCCTTTACCTCTTCCACCCCCATCATTCACATCACTAGCTCCTTCCTCCAGCCCACTAAGATCACTTCCAAGAATTTGATCGCCAGCATGATTCCCTGAGTCACCTTTGCTCTTTGACTCGGCGAGAAAGACTCCAATTGTGGCTCCATGAAAATCTTTATTGTTGAACCACTCAACAGCAGCCAATGCAGCATGTGGGTCCTCATATGTGACAGTAGCATCTCCTTTTGGCTCATTTGTCACTTTGTCACGGTATAACCATATCTTGGGACTCCCAGTTCGTTTGTCCTTCTGTAGAGATGTAACTTGAGTTCCTAAAAGCTATTAAAAATGACACACATGTGCAATACAAGTGTGTAAACACTAACATATACAGATCTATTACCTTAAGAGATATTAAAGAATTATTAGGTGCGCAAGCCATTTATAGCTAAAAGGGAACTTGGTATGTAAAATGCCCAGGCATTAACAAATACATGACATTTGTATAAACATAAATATAAAGATAAAAGACATACGAACAGACAGCACACAAGTTCCATAGATTTACCTGTACATTTATGCAAACACACGTACAGGATTGGAAGGCCATGCAAACTAAGCAAAATAATGGATATTCACAAGCCACTTACTGGAACAACGAGAAGTGAAATTGCAAACAGTACCCGATGGAAACCATACCTTCAGCAAGCCAATGGTACCAAAGTGTTCAGCTAACATATTCTCATCGGTTCCAAAAGGCAAGTTACAAACGTAGACAGACCCATTCGTGGGGACTCCTTTTCCTAAATAGCTGGCCATTGTGCTCCAATTTCATGAAGCGCCACTGTTGAACAACATTAAAAATAAAAACAAAAAATCCACAATTACCCTAGCTACATAAATTTCATTGAAAAAGCAGAAAATAATAATTCAATTATTCTAACAAGCAACAATTCAATTTAAAATGGTTGGAATGTATTTTTGAAGAGTAAAGTAACACAGTGCCATAGAGTTGGCTGGAGTTGGCTAAGCCTGCTAGGGTTTCGCAGATGAGGAAAGAACGGAAAAGATAAAAGAGAGAGCTCACCTCCCCCCGCCAATTTTGTTTCGTCGCCGCCGGTGGTTCAGAGTGAAACAGATATGTTTGCGCAGAGGAACGAATAGAATCCAATCGAAAATTGGGTGTGAATCAGTGAATGTGAGGAAAATGGGAAGTCATTCTGCCTTTTGGAATGCAGTTTGGGTCACAAGAATACGGGCTCTTCAAACCCGGCCCATGAATGACATTTGTCGAAGTGAAAACCTTTGAAAAGGCCAAGTTGACATGGTTAAATTTTTTAAAACATTGCTTTAGATAGTATTTTTTTTTAAAGGATGTGTGATCTAAATATATTCTCACCAAAATTTTTAATAATTAGATTATATTTTATTGAATAAAAGGTTCTTAAACTTTTACATGTTACCATATTTATATTTCAACTTTTTTCATTGCATTCTTATTTTTAAATTAACATAAATTATTCTTGATTATGACTTCTCTCCGAAATTTTTTTAAAATAGTAAAAAGACTCATTTGTCTAATGTATTTTTGAATGACCAAAACAAATAATAATACAAAAATATAATTAAATATTTGACCTCATTTTAAAGCAAGTTAACAATATTTTTTTTAACAAAATACATAATTAAAAATAAAAGTTTTTTATCAATGAAATATTAAAAATAAGAATGTAATAAAAAAAAGTTAAAGATATAAGTATAATAATGAATAAAGGTTAATGCCCTTTAATGTAATTAAAATGTGGTATATTAATGAAAAAAATATGTTGCGAATATAACCCTAGATGAAATTAAACACATCCTTATTTTTTAATGTTTTATTTCAAAAATTGAATTTAAGTATATTGTTTCAAGACTAAGGATATAATTATTTTTTTAGTATTAAATAATAATATAGAATAATGTTATTTAACATCACTCTAGTTTAATACCAATTCAAGTGACAATACTAATGATATTAAATTCCATGTTCAATTAAATAAAAGAAAGTATGACATATGATATGTGCCTTCGATGTTAGATAGCATTATTTTTTCAAATAACATTCATTGTCTCACTCTCAACTATTCAGAACTTTCTGTCTTAAGCTGGGATCTCAGTAGAGGAGACTCTAATCCTCTGCTTCTTCATCATCGTATGATGTCGATGATCGAAAATGATTACAATACTTCTCTAAAGCAAATCAAGATTAACGACATGTAGATTTATGAATGAAAACCAGTGTCAACCTTTTGCAAATGGGTCGCCAATTCTCAAGATTTTCTTCTTTTTTGTTTTCATCATTTCAGTTATTCCATCAAATGGTTTGATTTTCCTCTTTTCATCCCTCGATCACAGAGTGTTTAACTTTGTCTTTTCTCCTTGATTTTCATGGAAAACTCATTGAATCTTCATCAATCTACCTTAAGATCCGATAAAATAACTCCACATACTCCAAATTCTTCAACTGGGAACATACTCGAGTTCCCATTTTGCGGTCCAAGTCTCCTGCCCAGTGCACAAAAAAATATTGCAAATTCTAGCAATATTTTTCAACTCATCTCCACTTATTCAGGTATATATCCATTTCCACCATCATCATCAACTAAACATATTTAGCCCTTTTTCTTAGAATGAGGCGTGACTCTATAAAGCCCAACGAGGCCACTATACCTGAAGAGAGTGGATTTGAAATTATTGGGCGGGGATTTGGCTGGTGCCGGCAGTGGTGGAGTGAAGTGGGTTGGTTAGGATGAGGTGAGCTCGAGATGAAGAGTGATTGCGATCAATTATCTTGTTACAAGAAAATAGCAACAATTGTTACCCATCACATGTGACATTGCAATGAAAATTGATGGTGTTCTAGATCAGTAAATTACGGCTAATCCACTGTATCCACATTTCAAAGTAGCATGTTCATCCAACATTGAGGCGTCCTACAATGTGGATGAAGTCATAAATCATTGACAATTAAAATTTTATGTATGGAAGCATGCATAAAAATTAAAATTGAATGCAGTAGTTAGAATGTCTCGTTCTATACACAATAAATGTGACAATCAAATTCGCGTTTTGGATTATAAATAAGGTATCATACAAGCATTTGGATTACACAACCTCAACACGAAGATCGATGCAAGCTTCAATTTGAAAATGGCTCGAAATAGCTGAGACTTCATTTTTAATCCAATACGGTCATACATGTTATTACATTTGATGGTTGCTTGCAAGTTTTGAAGGTCACACTGATGAAAAGCAGAGTCACACGAGTATGCTAGACTCTTATTTTGTTTTGGTCACTCATCAGCAACTTGTGGAGACGCTATACTTGTTTGATATTGAACCCTATGTTTTTTCTCCCCAGGCTTATATCTTTGATGTTAACTGATGTTGTTAGAGCATCTACGAAAAGAGATTCTCTCTTTAAGGAGTATATGACTTGAATACTTTAAATTAAATTCTGTAATATATTAAATGCTATCATTATAACATAAGAATAAACAATGAGTATGACTAGATATGGCAAACGGGTCGATCCTCTCGTTTGGATATGAGCAATGAGATAAGCATGGCCCCATTTTATTTTCATGAGCGAGGGCCAACCATAGTAACATTTTATTTCCACGAGGCAAGCAGCCTTAGCTCGTAGGCTAATTCAATTTGTTATATTAATTTCTTTTCCATCCATAAAAAGAGCCAAATCGCTCATGGGTGTCTTGACATGACTCATGAGCCCATGAGCCAAATGGCCAGATCGAACATGCTTTGTGGACACGAGCCTAGCTCGTGGTCTGAGCTCGGCTCAGTCAATGATCATTCCTTGATATGACTCATGTGATTCATAATTTTATCAAATTTTAAATAATATATTTCATCATTTTTTTTTTATCAAATTCTGTTACGACTTTCATCTAAACGCTGTGTTAAACACTTGAAAATTGTGAAAATTCCTTTATACCACATATCCCCTAATTAGGAGATTTGAAAGAGAGAGATTTGTCTAAGCCTCATTTTTTAGTAGAATAAATTTCATAATATTGACTTTTAGAGAATATGTAATTAAAAAATAAGAAAAATTTTGTCTTACATGTAAAATTATTTTATTGAAAGAATTAGTAGTTAAAAATGAGTTAAAAAAAAAATTTAAACAATGAGACTCAAACATGCATCTAATGTGAGAACCGATAGATATTTCGACTTGTGTGCCTATGAAAGAGTAGCTTTAAGTTGAGTCATTAATGATGATGCAAATAAACTATGACAACTTTTAGGAAAAGGAGTATGTGGTGCGTACGTAATTCCCATCACTTTTGCATTAAGAAGGCTGTCTTGTAAAAATTACAACTACTTTTTCTATTGTTACTTTTAATGTTTATAAAGTCTCTTACCACTCAAAACTATTCATATATGCTTTAACCACATGGACCATAGATGCGTACTTGAATCTCCTCAAAAGCAATATAATTATCCTTTTTGAGAAGATAATGATATGTATTACTTTTAATTTTGCTTTATTATGGAGAACTTTACTTTAAGCAAAAGAAACTAAATAACTAAATATAGACTTCATACGGTTTTTTTTTTTTTTTTTTAATACCAAGATTGAAAGCTAGAAAGGGAGAGCAACTCAAGCGGCGCTAGTAGTAGCTTACTAGATAGCTCTTTAAATTAATACACACTCCTATCATTTTCTTTAATACCAAACCAGGAAGAATGTTCATTAATACCGAAACTAAAACTAAAATACGAAGTTAATCTTTCACCAACGAAATGTAAAATCATCTATTAACTATAAGATTGAGATCTTTTGGGAAAATAAGCCGATTTCACAAGATCTAAAGAATAAAAAAGGCAAATTCCATAACTTGTGTGACATTTCAGTGCTTCGAATTAAACCATGTATCGTCAAATTTATGAAGTTCAAATCATCGATGGAGGTTATTGCTGAAGTTATTAATCAACAAAGAAAAATGAAAAGTCTGAGTGACTTTGATGTGCAATGATTAAAATTAGGCTGTAAGGTGACCCATTACACAAATTTATACAAAGAGGTACACATGCATAAACACGAATGTTTTGAAAATAAGACAATTGGACCGGTTTGGTTTTACCCAAAATTGATCTCTATAAAATTGATTAAAGTGAAAAGTGTATAATCAAGTAAAAAACCTACCGATTCACGCTTAATTTTTGTTTGTATTATTTAATCTTTTTAAATATTTTTCCGACTAGTCCAACCTCAGTTCAACTTCGGTTCAATTATCTAATTGTTGATTTTATTCATTTTCTTTGACTGAATGTCAAGCCATTTAATTATCTAATTGTGATTTTATTTATTTTCTTTGAGTGAACATCGAGCCGATTTTGAAAACATTAATAAATACAAACATGTAAATTAAACCACTTGATGTTGAAATAAGAGGAGATAAGGTCCCCTAACTTTTCCCTTGGCACAAATCTCCTGGTTAGTTTTGGTACAATTACAATAATTTAAGCCAACCGATATGGGTTAAATATGGGGGTACTTTTCAAAAGCACCTAATCAAAAAATTACTTTGTGACATTGACCAAAAATTTTTTGTCATTCATCAAAAGGGCCTTTTGAAGAGTAAATGTCATTTTTACCTTTATTATATTTTGTAATTATAAAAACATATCATTTGTTCAAAAAATAATAATACCATCTTTCAAAAAATTAACAAATCCAAACACTGCCACTTAAATTTCAAAACAAAATCACTTTCCTTATTAGATTCTCTAGCATAGTTAAAAAGAAATTTCCTCTTCCATCTCCTTAAACATTGAAATCTCACAAAATTATCAAAAGCTCAACAAAAAAATATTACTCACAGCTGACTCGAAATTAGTAAATATAAATACGTATTTTTAATTTTATTTTAGTTAAATTAGTACATTGTTTGAATCTTTAAATCTTATTTCAGCATATAATTTTATAAAAATAAATTATTACATTCTTAAACGGATGTATAAGTTTTTTTTAGCAAAAAAGAGGAAAAAATTCATTCGTTCAGTAAAAATCAGCAAAATGGAAAAGTCGGACAGACAGCCAACAACCAACCCAGACTATTCGGGCCCTTTTTTTGTGTATGTGTCTTGCCTAGCATATTTTTTTCGTCCTTTTATTCTCGTAATTACAATTTTTTTAATAAATGGTGTTTCCTAATGTAGATATGGGATCAGCTGCTGTCCCGATTGTTACTTTGGTGAATTTAAAAAGAATGAAAATGATCGATGGGTGTGGCAATGGACGAGTGAAAGACATAGTTGTACTGCAATTGTGATAACATCGAGTACAACATATGCAGAAATGTACAATGAGATATAGAACTTGCTGAAAGTCGATCCCTCTGAGTATAACATGAAATTGAGATTTCTAATAGACGAGCATACATCCATTTCAATTCTATCTATAGTGGTTATTTCTGAAGTTGAAATGAAGATTTTAATTGAAATGAACCAGAAGCGTGCGATTCCTATTTGCATAATTTTGATGAAGAAGAATGTCCCCGAGAGTGAACACGATAATTTCGATGGAGGAGATCATAATGTGAATGAGTTTTGGGACATAATGGAGATAGTTCATAATGATGTTGTGGCTAATCTAGAGATAGTTGCTCCTCACCATGATTTCACTGTTGCACACAGAATTTGCTAGGTAGTTCAAGACTACGAGAGAGATAATGACTTTACAAATAAGAATTTGATTGCTTTATCCCGTCTGAGACACGAGTCGAGTGGGAGCTCACAGGTTGGACCGAGTGCACGGTCTTCTAATTGTTTGCATGTAGTTCTCGATGATGAAGATTTGTATGTCGAACAATTGTTTGACACGAAAAAAGATTTGCAGGAAGTCGTTCACCGAATTGCTTTTGAAACATAATTTTGAGTTTAAAGTGAAGAAATTAAACAAGTCGACTTACACAATTGTCTGCGTTGACAACAGTTGCTTTTGGCATTTGCGAGCAACAAAAATGGACACGAATGAGTTCTTTGTAGTTCGTAAGTATGCACGGGAACATGCTTGTGAAGTGGGTATTCGTCAAAATGATCACAGGTGACCCGATCATGGTTCATTGGTCGAGAAGCAATACGCAAGTTTCAGGACCTACGAACAATCGACAAACCTTCGGACATCATTAATGACGTTCATCGAGAGTACGGGGTGGTCATGAGTTATCAGAAGGTTTGGAAGGCCAAAGAATGCACGTTGGAAGATTTGATGGGTTTGACCAAAGAGAGTTATGCTAAATTGGCCAGGTATTTCTTTGTTTAGATATTTATTTAATATTTATTTCAAATGTTAACTATTCATTTCAATTGTTTAATTAATTATTTAATCAATTATTTACTTAATGTCTAACTAATTATTTAATTCAATCATTGATTTTAATTGTTTATTTAATTATTTATCGATTTTTTATTTAATATCTAATTAATTATTTAATTCAATTGTTAATTTTTCAGTTTATTTAATATTGTTTATTTAATTATTTAAATTATGATTATTGCTTATTTAAATTTGTCAGGTTTTGCTATGACATGAGAAGAATTAATACTAGATTGACATTTTTTTTATTGAGAAGGATGACGAGAATCGCTTCAAGTATTTCTTTATGGCCCTTGGACAAAGCGTTCAAGGATTTCGAAACGCAATGTGACCCCTAATCCTAGTCGATGGTAGAACCCCTAAGGCGAGGTACGGGGACAAGTTGATTACTGCAACATGTCAAAATGCTAACATTCAAATTTACCTTCTTGCATTCGGTAGAGTCGACGGAGAAAATGATCTGGCGATGCGTTGATTTTTCACGAAGTTGAGGGAAGTAATTGGGGATGTCGAGAACCTTGCATTCGTAACCGATCGAGGGCATTCAATAATTAACAGTATCGCTGAAGTCTTCCCCGAGACACATCATGGTTATTGTATGTACCATATACAGGGAAATATGAAGACCAAGTATCAAAGCAAGGACATCGTTACGTTGTTTAGGAGAGCTGCGGAAGCTTACAGTTTTCAAGAGTTTGAAAAGTTTATAGTCGAAATAGAAAGTAAGTCCGATGATGCATGGAAGTATCTAACAGAGATGGAGATCGAATATTGAGCACGATCACATTTTCCAAGATGTCAATATAACTTGATGACGTCGAACAATGTGGAGTCACTCAATGTCTCATTCAAGAAAGATCGAGAGTTACCAATTCTCGCAATACTTGGGAACATTTGTGACAAGCTGCAACAGTGGATTTATGATCATCGTGAGGAATCACAGAGTTTCACAAGTGTGCTAACTCCAGCTCGGGAAGATAAACTCTTCGAGACTCTAGAGGTGGCGAGAAAGGTGTATGTAGAACCACTGGGCCAATTTCGCTTCTCCGTGAGATGTGCATGTAATTTCGAATACTTCGTCGACTTGAATGATAACACATGCATGTGTAGACAGTTTCAGTTGGAGAGTTTTCCGTATACACATGCAGTTGTAGTGGCTATGTATAGAGGAATTCCACCACACACCTTATGCAGTGCTTATTACACGATTAGTTGCTTATTACACATAGTTCTTGAAGAGCAGCATATGCCGAAACCATATTTCCTGTATCGAATGAAGCCAAGTGGGAAGTTTCCAATCGCATTCTCTCATTGAATAACTTGTTACCACCAGCAATCGCCCCATGTACTCCTGGATGTACACGTACGTCTAGAATGCTATCAATTAGAGAATTTTTCCGACCTCGTAAGTGCGGCAGGTGCAGTGCAACAGGACATACTAGAAGATTTTGTACAAGTCAAATCCCTCTACATGACAACGTAGCAGATGTATAATTGAAATTTATGTAACATTATTTATAACATTGATATTAATTATTTATTCATATTCTTAATGTTAATTATTTATGTTAATTATTAGATTTAGTTTTTTTATTTCAATGTTTCATTAATTAGTTTCGTAGTATTTGAATTTTTTTTTAAAACACAGTGAGTTCTCCACAATATACCCAAACATTATAAATACGTCATGAAACATTTAAATAAATATATAAACTACAAAATAAAAATTAAATATTAGAAAAATAATATACATTTTACAATTATTTTGTAATTTCAAATGAATGAATGAAATATACAATATTTAAATGTTATAATATGTACAATTATTTGAAAAAAAAAAACATGACTCCAATATCTATGAATCACTATTAAATTCAAATAAATCACATGCTAATTTATTTCTCCAATTTTGTATCCACACCTGGTTGATTGCATCAACATTCTGTGCTACACTCAAAAATTCTATATACTTAATGACGAACATGTCGCAATCACCCCTATAATTACAAAATATTGTATTAGCACATCACCGTCTAATTAGAACGTAAGTTGTAAATTAAAAAAATAAAATAACAAACACTTTAGATATCTGCTGCATCGCTGTCATCGTGTCCTGCACGGTGGCCAGTCTGTCATGCACGGTGATGTTCGCTCGTTTAGCCAGCATGAGAACGATTACAGACACCGACTCCAGATTTTGCTCGAGCTAACCTTGTGTCAGGCATGAATGATCGGGGTCGTACACATACATAGTCGAGTCAACGAATACAATCTCCATTACAATGTAGTGATGGACACACCGGGATGTACAGATGCATACAACCCTTCCATGGCTTTCCCTCGATATTCGGCCACATCCCTACGACCCACTTCATCATGTATGTAGGCACCGTGTACTCGCTACCATAGCTTGGAACGTCCAGTACTCAATGTCAACAACACGTTTTGATTATTTATATTTAATTACTTATTTAAATAAATTATTTTGAATATTTATATTTCTTCGTTATTTAAATTGTTTATTTTTATTTAAATGTTCATTATGTATTTCAATTATTTATTTAAATTGTTTATTTGTTTATTTAATATTTACTTTAATTGTTTATTGAATGTTTAATTTTAATTATTTATTGTAATTGTTTATTTAATTATTTTCATTAAATTATTTATTGAACATTTAAACGTAAATATGTAATTATTTGTTTTATTTTTCTTTAGTTGTTTATTCAATATTTATTTTAATTATTTATTTTAGAAGTTAGATATTTCTTTCAATATATTTAATTACTAATTTGGATTATTTATATTTAATTACTTATTTAAATCAATTATTTTGAATATTTATATTTCTTGGTTATTTACATTGTTTATGTATTATTTAAAATGTTCATTTTTTATTTCAATTGTTTTTTATTTATTTGTTTCTATTGTTCATTTAAATTATTTGATTTAATCATTTATATTTATGGATTATTTAAATTATTTATTGAATGAGTAAGCGTAAATATTTAATTATTTATTTTAAATATTAGAAATTTATTTCAATTAAATTTTAATTACAAATTTTGATTGTTAATATTTATTCATTATTTACATTTTTATTTATCATTTAAATAATCATTTATTTATTATTTAAATGTTCATTATTTATTTTTTTGTATTTCAATTATTTACTTAAATACAACGAAAAAATTGGGGAAAAAAAGGAACAGCCCACCAAGCGTGAAAAAGACGACCCGGAAGCTGGGCCGTCTGGAAACGATGGCCTAGAGCTAGTAGGCTTCTTCTCTGACACCAGCTGTCGGAGATCGCCATTTTCGATGATCTCCGACCCAAAAAAATCTCAAAAAATACAATTTTCAGTAATTTCACATAATTTATAAAGATTTATGTCACTATTTCCAACAAAATAAACTTTCAACATCCAATTTCAAAGATTAATGGGGAAAAATAAGCAAAACTTACTTTCTTTGTCTCTAATGTTGGTCGATCGGTCTCCTTCCAAGAAAAGTCGTCAATTTTCTTGCTATTTCTTCCCCTTCTTTCTCCAGACGTCAGTGTGAGAGTTTTTTGTGTTAGGGACAATATTGAGTTTTTATTGTTTTTAAGGTTTTTACATATTTTTCATTTTTTATTAAACAGTAGTCAATGGCTCTTTTTGGTGGCAAATAGCCACCATTTCCTTGTTAAATATGTCCAGTACGAGAAAAAAAAAAAAAAAGGAAAATTTGTGTACATAGTATTATTCCTTTCTTTATGTTCAAACACTGCTTTTTCAATTTTGTGGAAAACTTTGCATTCAAATAATTTGGTGCTCTCTTTGTAAGTCTTTTTAGGCTATTAAAGATGGGAAAAGTTTTTTGACTGAGACTAATGACAACCCTACTCTTGAAAGAAGATATATATACATGTAATTTTGTACCATTTATTTTTGGCAAGTGCAAATATTCGATAAAATTACTAAAATTCTAATCTTAAATTATTAAATTTCTAATCCACATGCCTCTCAGGTCGAATTTATTATTTTGTCAAATTCTAATGAGATTTTATTTTATCTCAAGTTATTCTCACATATAAAGTAGGGAAAATTGCAGCCGAGGTACCAAATCTTTCGTTTATTAGCAGACTTTGCTTAAACCTTTTATTTGTGCCATAGGAGTTACCAAATTTTTCAAAAATTCGCACCCGAATTCCAAATGGATGGAAACCGTTAGTTGACCTAGAGTCAACATTTTGACCAAATTTTGACTGCATTTTAAAGGATAAAATGGTAAAATTATATTTCTTATAAAAAATAATTAAATTAAAAAAACCAAAAAATGAAATAAGATTAGTCATCTTCTTCCCACCCACGCATCTTCTCCTTGCCTTCACCTAACCCTATCAAATCAACCAAAATCCAACCCACATCCACCTCTACTGCATTGGTGACCACCAATCACCTCCACGACCACCAAGCCGGAAACGCCACCAATGTCATGGCAAATAATTTCCTCCTACATCATTGTTTCAAACAAATACACCACATCCTTACAAATTGAGCAAAATGGCAGTCATTGGAAATCTGCCATCACCAGATCCACCAGCTTGAACGACCAAAAATTCAGAAACGCAACAGTCTCACAGGTAGATATTACAGATCGATAATTATTCATTTTCTGCTCCCTACCCACAACACAAAAACTCAGTATATGCTTCTCATCATTTGCGAGATTTGCCAATCAATAATTGCATAAATTTTGTGCAAGTGTAGAGTACCAATTGGAGAATTAGTGTCGGGAGGGGCAGTGGGCAAAGCTCTTGTACTCGTATTTCTAAGTTCTTAAAACCTGTAGCACAGAAGTGGTGAGTCGTTTAACAGGATTGTACAGAATTGAAGGATAAGAACCGAAGATGACCTCATTATACAGAAATGGATAGAGAAATTTACACATTTACAAACTGGTTTTGTTGAAAACAGTGAATGGAAGAGGAAATTATTTTCCATAGTGTTTTGGTGGTGATTTTCGGCGGTGGGGTGAGTGGCAGTGGTGGTTTCGATTCCTAGTTTTGGTTTTGGGGAGTGGGTGTGTGTAGGGTATGTGGAGAAGATGAAGTGTATTTGTGTTTTAGGTTTTTATTTTAATTGTTTTTTATAGAAAATATAATTTTACCATTTTACCCTTTAAAATGCAGTCAAAATTTGGTCAAAATGTTAACTCTAAGTCAACTGACGGATTTACTAACGGTTTCCATCCATTTGGACTTCGGGTGCGAATTTTTGAAAGATTTGATACCTCCGATGGCACAAATGAAATGTTTAGGCAAAGTATGCTAATAAACGAAAGATTTGGTACATCGGCTGCAATTTTCCTTATAAAGTATAAATGCTATGGGAAAAATGTAAGTAGTTTATTTATATTCATATATCGAACACATTTCTTTTGGTGTAGACTAAGTTCAGAAATTCACCTTCCAATGAATAAAACGTAAAAATTTAAAATAAATATAATGATGCACACTTTTTTTATTTATCAAAATACGTTGTATTGTTTGGCCTATATGCAAGGACAGAGGGAGGGTAGAGCAAGTCCAGGTCTGTCTAGGGATGTCAATTGAGCTCGTCAATTTGGGTTGCCCGTGGCTTGGCCCGAAAAAAGCCCGAATCGGCTCGGGTCGAGACCCATTTGAGGTTTCGGGCTTAGCCCGAGCCAACCCCTGTGGCTCACCGGCTCGAGACTTATTTAAAAAAAAAAAATCCACGAAAAGTTAAAAAGCTGGTTGCCTTAAAATAAGGTAGCTGGTTGCTGCCTTATTAATTATTTAAAAAAAGAGAGAGAAAAAATCGAGCCGGCCCGGCTTGGGCTCGGCTTGCTAAGGCTCGAGCTGAAAACTCGGGTCAGGCCTTTTTTTTCCATCGAGCTTTTGCTCGGCTTGGCTCGGGCTTGAAAAAAGCCCGTTTCATTTTACTCGAGCCGAGTTCGAGCCTTGAGTTTCGACTCACGAGCCGGCTCGACTCGGCTCGTTGACATCCCTAGGCCTGTCCCAAGCTCATTTAGTTTTTTTTGATAGAAAAGAATATTTTATGAATTTTTTTTCTATGTATCAGCTTAACATAATTTTTTCCTCCCTGCTCCGTCCTTACCTACATATACAATATGTAATATTATTGTAGGATATGTATATTCTGTGAGTGATTTTTGCTCTCCTTTCTATGGTATGAGACGTTGATTGCGATCGCAAGGGTCAAGACATCAATTCCCTTCCCTTGTCCCATCGATTATTTTTGCCACCTGACTCTATTCCCACACTCAATTAAGACACGATGAGGCAGGTTTGGGAGGGGATATGGGTGGGGCAAGGGCAAGGCAGTTATTATTATTTTTATTTGTTTTATTTATGTATTTATTTTTCATGTCTGTAGTTGGTGAAAATCAGTACCTTTTTTGTTTTTTCAATTTGTTAAGAACGACCAATATTTTGTTTAGAAAGGATGACGATTATTTTATTTTTGTTTGATAAAAAACTTAAATTTCAAATGACCTTTAAACGGGGTGATTAGCAAGGCGAGGACAATGACCCCGTACCTGTCTCATGCCTGTTTCAGCTCCATTCAATATTGAGCTCCGTGAGTACCAAATGTAACAATTTTTTTTGCAACCCCTAGATGCTGAGGATTGGGACCATATGGGACAGTACAAAGTGTAAAAGGTGATTTAGCCCCCGTTTGGTCCCCATTTTTTTTGAAATGAAAATGGGTGGAATAGTATTTTTTTTTTAAAAAAATGAGTGGTTTAAAAAGAACAAAAAGTTTTCGATTTACGTATAATATTATTTTATGAAAGACTGTGTGGTTGAAAATAGGAGAGAGAAAAATATAATGTAATGTAATTGAATTTAATGGGGGGTCAAGCAGGGGCTAAATAAAAATTCATAAGATTTTCACATGAAGTCAATTTTATTTTTTATTTTACTAAGAAAACAATTTAATGAAGATCTAAAGGTATATACTTATAAGAAAAGGAAATGAGAAAAATGAAGTCATATTGTGTAATGCACGACTTTCAACATAGTGAATTTCGTAAAGATCTTCATGGATGAAATCACGAGTGTATATCATGTTATCTTGACGATACAAGAAATTTGAAATACGTGATCGTCAACTGATCTGACATGATTATCAATGTTATCTTTGAAAGATTTAATATGCCTAAAGTATAACTCAAATGATACATGCTCGGAACCATTTCTTAGATCATTATATTGATTAAAACAATTTGAACGCGTGTGGTATAATCGCTTTAGCGAATATTTGTTGAATGAATGATATGAAAATGACCATATCCGTCCATATGTTTTCATAAAGAAAACAAATATTGGATTCACAATTATGGTTAATAATTTAAACTTAATTGTAACTTCTGAAGAGCTCAACAAAGCTGTCGGTTATTTGAAAAATGAACTTGAGATGAAAGATTTCGAAAAGATCAAATTCGGTATTGGATTGCAGATTGAACATTTCGCAGATAGATTTTTTGTTCACCAATCTACACACACAAAAAAAGTTTAAAACACTTTTATATGGATAATACACATCCACTAGCATCACCATAGTTGTTCGATCATTTGATGTGAAAAATGATCCATTTCGTCCATTGAAGATGGAGAAATGGTCCTTGGTCCTAAAATATTATACCTTAGTGAAGTTGGAACATTAACTTATTTTGTAAATTGCACTAGATTTGACATAACTTTTTCTGTAAGTTTCTTTACAAGATATAGCTCTATACCAACTAAAAAATATTAGAATCGTGTTAAGCATATTTTTATTATCTAAAGGGTACTATTGATTTGAGATTATTTTATTCTTAAAAGTCAGGATCCGCTTTAGTGGGATATACATAAGCATGTTATCTCTCTAACCCACATAAAGCTAAATCACAAATAGGATATGTGTTTACACGTGGAGGAACATCTATATCATGGAGATTCCTGAAGCAATATTGACAGCCACATCATCAAATCATTCTAAAACTATTGCAATCCATGAAGCAAGCCAATAATGTGTATGGTTAGGATATGACCCATCATATCCAAGTATCATGCAGGTTAACTCCAACAAAGGATAACTAATAATTTTGTATGAGGATAATGCAACTTGTATTGCACAACTCAAAGGAGGCTATATTAAAGGTGACAAGATGAAGTATATTTCTCCAAAATTATATCATACACATGAGTTTCAGAAGAATGACGACATTGACATCTAACAAATTCACTTAAGTGACAATTTGATCGATTTATACACAAAAGTACAGTCAACATCTACATTCAAGAAATTAGTTCATGAGATTGGAATGCATCGACTCAAAGATCTTCAATGATCAATATCAGGGGGAGTAGCTGTATTCTTTTTCCTTCACTTAGGTTTTGTCCCACTCGATTTTTCTAGTAAGGTTTTAATGAGGCAGCATTTATTTTACTCCAAAATAACTGTACCCTTTTTCCTTCGTTTTGATTTTTTTCCTATTGGGTTTTTATCAAACAAGGTTTTAACGAGGTAGATATTTTATAATGTGTCATTCAATAGGGAGTGTTGTAAAAGGTAAATTTATTATGATTTAGAGGTGAATGACAATTATACCTCTACAGCCCTAGAAATAATTGTTGTTGTATCCTTGATTTTGCCCTATAAATACATGGTTTTGGTTCTTAATAAAACACACATAAATCTATTGACTTCTCTCTATTCTCTTTTCTTTTCTTCAATTTCATAACAATAATGAATTTGTTTTCAAAAATAGATTTGGCTATGATAGGGAGGGGTCGTCAATAAATTAGGAAATTTGACCTTCTATATGAATGTCTATTGTCAAAACTGGGTAAAAGGAATTGAGTTGAATTAATTATATATGGTGAAATCGTGCACCTTAACACTTTGATTTCCTAAGTTCTCCAAGGTCAATCCAGCTAACCAATTTTCTTGCTTTTGCATAGATTTTAGTTTAAGACCTTCAAAGTTGATTTTTTTAAAAAGTCAACAATCGTCGTGAAATCTATGATTTATTTGATCACTTTGTTACTTATTTGATGTGTACACTCATGAATTCAGAGCAATTAACCAATTACGTATTGTCTAATTTTCTTATAAATATGTAGTTGATGTTGGACTTTTATTTGCACGTCTCCAATAATTGATATATAATATTTTATAAGCTTTTCCCCCCAAAAAAAAAAAAAAAGGATCTCATTTTTAACTTTATACAAAACTTGTGATGCAATTGAAATTTTAAACCATAAAGCATGGAACATTCTACTAAAGCCAGATGCTCCAACCAAAATGCTTTTCCTCCAAATAGGGAAAGAATAGGAAGCAAAAGAGCATCCTCATACATTATAAGCCTTTCTTGTCATGACTCTCAACAAATACTAACGTATTACACAAAAATGTACGCACCAAGTGTAACCACCGACTAGGTAGATTTGGAAAAAACTATAAATAAAGTAAATTCGAAGTATTGTGAAAAATAGTGTAACATGAATTAATCGTTAGACAGCCACACATTCGAGATTAGCTTAAGGACTATGCTGTTAATTAAAAAGGGAAAAAAAGAAGCTATTTAACTTATGCAAAACAGATTGTCATTCTTGCTATTTTGTTTCAATGAAACAATCATAAACACTCGTGAGATTTACATTAATATCAATTGATTTTTGTTTCAAGTAGGAATTGTTGATAGAATATCATCTCTAACATAGTAATTCAAAAGTAGATTTAATTTAATTTAAGTGTCTGTGATGTTTTTTGAATTTATAATTCCATGCAGTGCAATCACTACTACAAAAAATATAGCCTTGTGCAATAATAAAAAAAACTTGCTAACAGAAGACTTTTAGCAACATTTTTGCATACTTTGTGGGTTTCGATGTTTCCGTAAAGTAGAAAGATACGGCAACGTATAAATGCTGAGAAAGGTCTTTCGAGAATTGTCTTTTGTTTTTTGTAATGTTCGTTGACTATTGCTAATAATATTTTGCAATGTTCTTCCAATGTTGCTAATGCCTAATAATATTTTCGCAACATTTTTTTGAATGTTGCTGAGAATATTCTTGTAACGTTTTTTTGAATGTTGCCAATAATTTTTTTGCAATGTTTTTTGAATATTGCCTATGCTTATATCCTTATTTTTTGCAGCATATTTTTGATTGTCGTAGTAGGTCATTTTATTTTATTTTTATTAATTCTACATTTTCTTTTTTTTCAATTTTTACAGCTATTTAAGCAAATTAGCTATGCAAAATTAAATATTTACTCAATACCAAAAACTTTTGGACTACAAAAAAATAATAATTTCATTACGAATTTGAATCCATACACTTAAAATCATAAAAGAAACGGTTGAAATAAGAGCAAACTTCTGGTACATTATTTATCTAACAAAAAATTATGAACCTAGTCCTCAATCTCTACTTCGATTTCAAATGCTTCGATTTCAAAGTCAAGCCATCTTCCACATTGACTACTCAGGTCCTTTTCTACAAGTTCATCAATCATATAATCTCGCATTGAACCCCAATAAAAAATATCACTCTACACTTCTTGAGCTAACATGTCCTTTCTTCTAATCAAGGAAACACCGTTTGCCTATATTTTGCGTCCCCCTCCAAAATATCCTCTACATTTTGACTCCAAGCATTCACTCACACAATAAAAAAGAAGCCTTCAGTTAATTCTAGGCGCAAGATCATATTTAGTTATCTTAAACGGAACCCATGTAACGCAAAGATTGTGCAACATTTGGTTCAGTCGTAGAATTCCCCAAGTTTTCTTAATGAGATCCATAATCTCACCAACCTCATCTATAATGGACATTTCATCATTAATATCGAGTACGTTTCTAGAAGCATTTCATAGAGCCGGATATTCAATGGTATACCATGTGCCTAATGGCAGGGACTCCACCAGAGATCCATCAGATGATCTGCTACTAAGTAGCAAGTGCCATTACTGTAGTCCGAAGGACTTGCATCAACTCGTTGTTCGTCCCAGTTTCCATTGGCCTCTCTAAGGCTGATTGAATAATTTGACGAAGTCATTGAGCAGCAGTATTAACCTTATCCATTATTCAACTCTTTCATCTGATCAAGCTTACAGGCTTAACTGATATCATTGTTTGTGATGGTTAAGAATGAAGATTGTAAACATCTAATCCTCGAAGAAAATTTTATTTACTAATTGTTTACAATTGCTTCTACAAAAAAGCCTTACCATTCAAAATCAATGTCCACACATGACGCAAAACGGAAGTAAGAAGAAAAAATAAAAGATTCACCGACATAAATCTTGAAAATAAGAAAATTGAAATTCTCCAAGAATGAAACTTGTATATTCTTCAATGATGACGGAAAACGTTCCAAAAGCCATTAAATAGGCGTTACAAGAAACCCTAAAACATAGAAAAAATAAAACGTTCCAAAAATAGCGAAAATTCAAAACGACAAATAGGGAAATAAATTATTCGGAGGCATAAACGAAGGAATTTAGCTAAAATCCTGAGATCTTGGGACTGCCCCGAGTCCAATTTCTCGGGCCGTTTCCAATCAACCTGCCAAATTTCAGCCCATTCTGATATAGTCGCGACAATGACAAAATTGCCCCCGGTGCAGTTTTTCTTTTTTAAATTTCTCGGGCCACCTCCAATCAACCTACCAAATTTCAGCCCATTTCGACACCGTCGCGACAAAATTGCCCCTGGTGCGGTTTTTCTTTGTTAAATTTCTCGGGCCGTTTCCAATCAATATGCCAAATTTCAGCCCATTCCGACACCGTCGCAACAAATGACAAAATTGCCCCTGGTGCGGTTTATCTTTGTTAAATTTCTCGGGCCGTTTCCAATCGACCTTCCAAATTTCAGTCCAATTTCTCGGGTTTCCAATCAATCTGCCAAATTTCAGCCCATTCTGACACCGTCGCGACAAATGACAAAATTGCCCCTCGTGCGGTTTTTCTTTGTTAAATTTCTCGGGCCGTTTCCAATCAATATGCCAAATTTCAGCCCATTCTGACACCGTCGCGACAAATGACAAAATTGCCCCTCGTGCGGTTTTTCTTTGTTAAATTTCTCGGGCCGTTTCCAATTAACTTGCCAAATTTCAGTCCAATTTCTCGGACCATTTCCAATCAACTTGCCAAATTTCAGCCCATTCCGACAACGTCGCGACAAATGAAAAAATTGCCCCGGTGCGATTTTTCTTTGTTAAATTTCTCAGGCCGCTTCTAATTAACTTACCAAATTTCAGCCCATTCCGACACCGTCGCGACAAATGACAAAATTGCCCCCGGTGTGATTTTTCTTTGTTAAATTTCTCGGGCCGTTTCAAATCAACCTACCAAATTTAAGCCCATTCCGACACCGTCGCGACAAATGACAAAATTGCCCTTGGTGCGGTTTTTCTTTGTCAAATTTTTCGTGCCGTTTCCAATCAACCTGTCAAATTTCAGCCCATTCTGACACCATCGCGACAGATGACAAAATTGCCCCTAGTGCGATTTTTCTTTGTTAAATTTCTCGAGCCGTTTCCAATCAACTTGCCAAATTTCAGTCCAATTTCTCGGGCCGTTCCCAATCAACCTGCCAAATTTCAGCCCATTCCGACACCATCGCGACAAATGACAAAATTGCCCTTGGTGTGATTTTTCTTTGTTAAATTTCTCGAGCCGTTTTCAATTAACCTGTCAAATTTCAGCCCATTCCGACACCGTCGCGACAAATAAACAAGATTGCACCCGATGCGATTTTTCTATGTTAAATTTCTCATGTCGTTTCCAATCAACTTGCCAAATTTCAGCTAATTTCGATACCGTCGCAACAAATGATAAAATTGCCCCTGGTGCGACTTATTTTTGTTTAATTTCTCGGGCAGCTTTCAATCAACCTGTCAAATTTCAGTCTTATTTCTCGGGCCTTTTCCAATCGACCTGCCAAATTTCAGCCCATTCCGACACCGTCGCGACAAATAAACAAGATTGCACCCGATGCGATTTTTCTATGTTAAATTTCTCATGTCGTTTCCAATCAACTTGCCAAATTTCAGCTAATTTCGATACCGTCGCAACAAATGATAAAATTGCCCCTGGTGCGACTTATTTTTGTTTAATTTCTCGGGCAGCTTTCAATCAACCTGTCAAATTTCAGTCTTATTTCTCGGGCCTTTTCCAATCGACCTGCCAAATTTCGGCCCATTCCGACACCGTCGCGACAAATAAACAAGATTGCACCCGATGCGATTTTTCTATGTTAAATTTCTCATGTCGTTTCCAATCAACTTGCCAAATTTCAGCTAATTTCGATACCGTCGCAACAAATGATAAAATTGCCCCTGGTGCGACTTATTTTTGTTTAATTTCTCGGGCAGCTTTCAATCAACCTGTCAAATTTCAGTCTTATTTCTCGGGCCTTTTCCAATCGACCTGCCAAATTTCGGCCCATTCCGACACCGTCGCGACAAATAAACAAGATTGCACCCGATGCGATTTTTCTATGTTAAATTTCTCATGTCGTTTCCAATCAACTTGCCAAATTTCAGCTAATTTCGATACCGTCGCAACAAATGATAAAATTGCCCCTGGTGCGACTTATTTTTGTTTAATTTCTCGGGCAGCTTTCAATCAACCTGTCAAATTTCAGTCTTATTTCTCGGGCCTTTTCCAATCGACCTGCCAAATTTCGGCCCATTCCGACACCGTCGCGACAAATAAACAAGATTGCACCCGATGCGATTTTTCTATGTTAAATTTCTCATGTCGTTTCCAATCAACTTGCCAAATTTCAGCTAATTTCGATACCGTCGCAACAAATGATAAAATTGCCCCTGGTGCGACTTATTTTTGTTTAATTTCTCGGGCAGCTTTCAATCAACCTGTCAAATTTCAGTCTTATTTCTCGGGCCTTTTCCAATCGACCTGCCAAATTTCGGCCCATTCCGACACCGTCGCGACAAATAAACAAGATTGCACCCGATGCGATTTTTCTATGTTAAATTTCTCATGTCGTTTCCAATCAACTTGCCAAATTTCAGCTAATTTCGATACCGTCGCAACAAATGATAAAATTGCCCCTGGTGCGACTTATTTTTGTTTAATTTCTCGGGCAGCTTTCAATCAACCTGTCAAATTTCAGTCTTATTTCTCGGGCCTTTTCCAATCGACCTGCCAAATTTCGGCCCATTCCGACACCGTCGCGACAAATAAACAAGATTGCACCCGATGCGATTTTTCTATGTTAAATTTCTCATGTCGTTTCCAATCAACTTGCCAAATTTCAGCTAATTTCGATACCGTCGCAACAAATGATAAAATTGCCCCTGGTGCGACTTATTTTTGTTTAATTTCTCGGGCAGCTTTCAATCAACCTGTCAAATTTCAGTCTTATTTCTCGGGCCTTTTCCAATCGACCTGCCAAATTTCGGCCCATTCCGACACCGTCGCGACAAATAAACAAGATTGCACCCGATGCGATTTTTCTATGTTAAATTTCTCATGTCGTTTCCAATCAACTTGCCAAATTTCAGCTAATTTCGATACCGTCGCAACAAATGATAAAATTGCCCCTGGTGCGACTTATTTTTGTTTAATTTCTCGGGCAGCTTTCAATCAACCTGTCAAATTTCAGTCTTATTTCTCGGGCCTTTTCCAATCGACCTGCCAAATTTCGGCCCATTCCGACACCGTCGCGACAAATAAACAAGATTGCACCCGATGCGATTTTTCTATGTTAAATTTCTCATGTCGTTTCCAATCAACTTGCCAAATTTCAGCTAATTTCGATACCGTCGCAACAAATGATAAAATTGCCCCTGGTGCGACTTATTTTTGTTTAATTTCTCGGGCAGCTTTCAATCAACCTGTCAAATTTCAGTCTTATTTCTCGGGCCTTTTCCAATCGACCTGCCAAATTTCGGCCCATTCCGACACCGTCGCGACAAATAAACAAGATTGCACCCGATGCGATTTTTCTATGTTAAATTTCTCATGTCGTTTCCAATCAACTTGCCAAATTTCAGCTAATTTCGATACCGTCGCAACAAATGATAAAATTGCCCCTGGTGCGACTTATTTTTGTTTAATTTCTCGGGCAGCTTTCAATCAACCTGTCAAATTTCAGTCTTATTTCTCGGGCCTTTTCCAATCGACCTGCCAAATTTCGGCCCATTCCGACACCGTCGCGACAAATAAACAAGATTGCACCCGATGCGATTTTTCTATGTTAAATTTCTCATGTCGTTTCCAATCAACTTGCCAAATTTCAGCTAATTTCGATACCGTCGCAACAAATGATAAAATTGCCCCTGGTGCGACTTATTTTTGTTTAATTTCTCGGGCAGCTTTCAATCAACCTGTCAAATTTCAGTCTTATTTCTCGGGCCTTTTCCAATCGACCTGCCAAATTTCGGCCCATTCCGACACCGTCGCGACAAATAAACAAGATTGCACCCGATGCGATTTTTCTATGTTAAATTTCTCATGTCGTTTCCAATCAACTTGCCAAATTTCAGCTAATTTCGATACCGTCGCAACAAATGATAAAATTGCCCCTGGTGCGACTTATTTTTGTTTAATTTCTCGGGCAGCTTTCAATCAACCTGTCAAATTTCAGTCTTATTTCTCGGGCCTTTTCCAATCGACCTGCCAAATTTCGGCCCATTCCGACACCGTCGCGACAAATGACGAAATTGCACCTGGTGCGATTTTTCTTTGTTAATTTTCTGTCCAACACTTCTTCAACCTGACATAATTAATACGAAAATTAATTATTCGGAGGCCTAAATGAAGGAATTTGGTTAAAATCCCGTGATCCCGGGTTTGTACCACGACTCCGATTTCTAGGGCCGTTTCCAATCAACCTACCAAATTTCGGCCCATTCCGACACTGTCGCGACAAATGACGAAATTGCACCTGGTGCGATTTTTCTTTGTTAATTTTCTGTCCAACACTTCTTCAACCTGACATAATTAATAAGGAAATTAATTATTCGGAGGCCTAAACGAAGGAATTTGGCTAAAATCTCGTGATCCCAGGTCTGTGCCTCAACTCCAATTTCTGGGGCCGTTTCCAATCAACCTGCAAAATTTCGGCCCATTCCGACACCGTCGCGACAAATGACGAAATTGCCCCGAGTGCGGTTTTTCTTTGTTAATTTTCTGTCCAACACTTCTTCAACATGACAAAATTAATACGGAAATTAATTATTCGGAGGCCTAAACGAAGGAATTTGGCTAAAATCCCGTGATCCCGGGTTTGTGCCCCGATTCTAATTTCTGGGGCCGTTTCCAATCGACCTGCCAAATTTCGGCCCATTCCGACAGCGTCGCGACAAATGACGAAATTGCCCTTGCTGCGATTTTGCGTTGTTAATTTTCTTTCCAACACATCTTCAACCTAACATAATTAATACGAAAATTAATTATTCGGAGGCCTAAACAAAGGAATTTGGATAAAATCCCGTGATCCCGGGCCTGTGCCCCGAGTCCAATTTCTAGGGCCGTTTCCAATCAACCTGCCAAATTTCGGCCCAATCCGATACCGTCTCGACAAATGACGAAATTGTCTCTGGTGCGGTTTTTCTTTGTTAATTTTCTGTCCGACACTTCTTCAGCCTGACAGAATAAATACGGAAATTAGTTATTGGAGGCCTAAACGAAGGAATTTGGCTAAAATCCCGTGATCCCGGGTTTGTGCCTTGAGTCCAATTTCTGGGGCCGTTTCCTATCAACCTACCAAATCTCGGCCCATTTCGACATCGTCGCGACAAATGATGAAATTGCCCCAGGTGCGATTTTTTTTGTTAATTTTCTGTCCAACACTTCTTCAACATGACAAAATTAATACGAAAATTAATTATTCGGAGGCCTAAACGAAGGAATTTGGCTAAAATCCCG
The DNA here is from genome assembly GCF_002742605.1 of Olea europaea var. sylvestris. Classification (NCBI taxonomy): domain Eukaryota; kingdom Viridiplantae; phylum Streptophyta; class Magnoliopsida; order Lamiales; family Oleaceae; genus Olea; species Olea europaea. The sequence goes on from NC_036238.1 coordinate 16,093,955, forward strand.
TGATCCCGGGTTTGTGCCCCGAGTCCAATTTCTATGGGCCGTTTCGAATCGACCTGCCAAATTTCGGCCCATTCCATCAGCGTCGCGACAAATGACGAAATTGCCCTTTTTGCGATTTTGCGTTGTTAATTTTCTGTCCAACACATCTTCAACCTGACATAATTAATACGAAAATTAATTATTTGGAGGCCTAAACATAGGAATTTGGATAAAATCTCGTGATCCCGGGTCTATGCGCCGAGTCCAATTTCTGGGGCCGTTTCCAATCAACCTGCCAAATTTCGGCCCAATCCGACAACGTCTCGACAAATGACAAAATTGTCCCTGGTGCGGTTTTTCTTTGTTAATTTTCTGTCCGACACTTCTTCGGCCTGACAAAATAAATACGAAAATTAGTTATTCGGAGGCCTAAATGAAGGAATTTGGCTAAAATCCCGTGATCCTGGGTTTGTGCCCCGATTCCAATTTCTGGGGTCGTTTCCAATCGACCTGCCTAATTTCGGCTCATTCCGACAGCGTCGCGACAAATGACAAAATTGCCCCTGGTGCGATTTTGCGTTTTTAATTTTCTGTCCAACACATCTTCAACCTGACATAATTAATACGGAAATTAATTATTCGGAGGCCTAAACGTAGGAATTTGGATAAAATCCCGTGATCCCGGGTCTGTGCCCTGAGTCCAATTTCTGGGGCCATTTCCAATCAACCTGCCGAATTTCGGCCCAATCCGACACCGTCTCTACAAATGACGAAATTGTCCCTGGTGCGGTTTTTCTTTGTTAATTTTTTGTCCGACACTTCTTCAGCCTGACAAAATAAATACGAAAATTAGTTATTTGAAGGCTTAAACGAAGGAATTTGGCTAAAATCCCGTGATCCCGGGTTTGTGCCCCGAGTCCAATTTCTGGGGCCGTTTCCAATCAACCTGCCAAATTTTGGCCCACTCCGGCACAGTCGCGACAAATGATGAAATTGCCCCTGGTTCGATTTTTCTTTGTTAATTTTTTGTTCAACACTTATTCAACCTGACATAATTAATACGGAAATTAATTATTCAGAGGCCTAAACGAAGGAATTTGGCTAAAATTCCGTGATCTCGAGTCTGTGCCCCGAGTCCAATTTCTGGGGCCGTTTCCAATCAACCTGCCAAATTTTGGCCCACTCCGGCACAGTCGCGACAAATGATGAAATTGCCCCTCGTACGATTTTTTTTTGTTAATTTTCTGTCCAACACTTCTTCGACCTGACATAATTAATACGAAAATTAATTATTCGGAGGCCTAAACGAAGGAATTTGGCTAAAGTCCCGTGATCTCGGGTCTGTGCCTCGAGTATAATTTCTCGGGCCGTTTCCAATCAACCCGCCAAATTTCAGCCCATTCCGACACCGTCGCGACAAATGACAAAATTGCACCGGGTACGGTTTTTCTTTGTTAAATTTCTCGGGCCGTTTTTAATGAACTCCCAAACTTCAGCCCATTCCGACGCCGTCGTGACAAATGACAAAATTGTCCCTGGTGCAGTTTTTCTTTGTTAAATTTCTCGGGCCGTTTTCAATCAACCTGCCAAATTTCAGTCCAATTTCTAGGGCAGTTTCCAGTCGACCTGCCAAATTTCAGCATATTCCGACACCGTCGCGACTAATGACATGCCCCTGGTGCGGTTTTTCTTTGTTAAATTTCTCGGGCCGTTTCCAATCAACCTGGAAAATCTCAGTCCAATTTCTTGGGTCGTTTCCAAACAACCTGCCAAATTTCAGTCCATTCCGACACCGTCGCGACAAACAACAAAATTGCCCCTCGTGCGATTTTTCTTTGTTAAATTTCCTGGGCCGTTTCGAATCAACCTGCCAAATTTCAGCCCATTTTGACACCGTCAAGACAAATGACAAAATTGCCCCTGGTGCGGTTTTTCTTTGTTAAATTTCTCCTGCCGTTTCCAATCAACCTGCCAAATTTCAGCTTATTCCGACATCGTCGTGACAAATGACAAAATTGCCCCTGGTGCGATTTTTCGTTGTTAAATTTCTCGAGCCGTTTCCAATCAACCCGTCAAATTTCAGCCCATTCCGACACCGTTGCGACAAATGACAAAATTGCCCCTGGTGCAATTTTTTTTTGTTTAATTTCTCGGGCCATTTCCAATCAACCTGCTAAATTTCAGTCCTATTTCTCGGGCCGTTTCCAATCTGCCTGCCAAATTTCAGCCCATTCCGACGCCGTCGCGACAAATGACAAAATTGCCCATGGCGCGGTTTTTCTTTGTTAAATTTCTAGGGCCGTTTCCAATCAAACTTTCAAATTTCAGTCCAATTTCTCAGGCCGTTTCCAATCAACCTGCTAAATTTCGGCCTATTCCGACACCGTCGCGACAAATAACAAAATTGCCCCTGGCGCGATTTTTTTGGTTTAATTTCTTGGGCCGATTCCAATCAACTCACAAAATTTCAGTTCTATTTCTCAGGCCGTTTCCAATCGACCTACCAAATTTCAGCCCATTCCGACACCGTCGTGACAAATGATAAAATTGCCCTTGGCGCGGTTTTTATTTGTTAAATTGGTCAGCCCGTTTCCAATCAAACTGTCAAATTTCAGTCCAATTTCTCGGGCCATTTCCAATCGACCTGCCTAATTTCAGCCCATTCCAACACCGTCTCGACAAATGCAAAAATTGCCCCTGGTCTGGTTTTTCTTTGTTAAATTTCTCGGGCTGCTTCCAATCACCCTACTAAATTTCAGTCCAATTTCTCGGGCCGTTTCCAATCAACCTGCCAAATTTCGGCCAATTTTGACACCGTCGAGACAAATAACAAAATTGCCTACTGGTGCGGTTTTTCTTTGTTAAATTTCTCGGGCCGTTTCTAATCAACTGGCCAAATTTCAGCCCATTTCGACACCGTCGCGACAAATGACAAAATTGCCCCTAGTGCGGTTCTTCGTTGTTAAATTTCTCGGGCCGTTTCCAATCAACCTGCTAAATTTCAGCCCATTCCGACACCGTCGCGACAAATGAAAAAATTGCCCCTGGTGTGATTTTTTTTAAAATTTCTCGGGCCGTTTCCAATCAACCTGCCAAATTTCTGTCCTATTTCTTAGGCCGTTTCCAATCTACAGGCCAAATTTCAGCCCATTCCGACACCGTCGCGACAAATGACAAAATTGCCCCTGACGCAGTTTTTCTTTGTTAAATTTCTCGGGCAGTTTCCAATCAAACTGCCAAATTTCAGTCCAATTTCAAGGGCCATTTCCAATCGACCTGTCAAATTTCAGCCCATTCTGACATCGTCATGACTAATGAAAAATTTGCCAATGGTCCGATTTTTCTTTGTTAAATTTCTCGTGCCGCTTCCAATCAACCTACTAAATTTCAGTGCAATTTATCGGGTCGTTTCCAATCAACCTGCCAAATTTCAGCCCATTCCGACATTATCTCGAAAAATGACAAAATAGCCCCTAGTGCGATTTTTCTTTGATAAATTTCTCGGGCCGTTTCCAATTAACCTGCCAAATTTCAGCCCATTTCGACACCGTCGCGACAAATAAACAAAATTGCCCCCGGTGTCCTTTTTCTTTGTTAAATTTCTCAGGCCGTTTCCAATCAACCTGCAAATTTCAGTCCAATTTCTCGGGCCGTTTCCAATCGATCTGCCAAAGTTCAGCCCATTCCGACATCGTCGCGACAAATGACAAAATTGCCCCTGGTACGGTTTTTCTTTATTAAATTTCTCGGGCCGTTTCCAATCAACCTGCCAAATTTCAACCCATTCCGACGCCGTCACGACAAATGACAAAATTGCCCCTGGTGCGATTTTTCTTAGTTAAATTTCTCGGGCCGTCCTGCCCAATTCCAGTCCAATTTCTCGGGCCGTTTTCAGTAAACTTGCCAAATTTCAGCCCATTCCGACACCGTCGCGACAAATGAGAAAATTGCCCCTGGTGCGGTTTTTCTTTGTTAAATTTCTCGAGCCGTTTCCAATGAACCAGCCAAACTTCAGCCCATTCCGACACCATCGCAACAAATGACAAAATTTCCTTTGGTGCGGTTTTTCTTTGTTTAATTTTTTGGGCCGTTTCCAATCAACCTACCAAATTTCAGTCCTATTCTCGGACCGTTTCCAATCTACCTGCCAAATTTTAGCCCATTTCGATACCGTCGCTACTAATGACAAAATTGCCCCTGGTGTGGTTCTTCTTTGTTAAATTTCTCGGGCCGTTTCCAATCAACCTGCAAAACTTCAGTAGAATTTCTTGGCCAGTTTCCAATCAACCTGCCAAATTTTAGCCCATTCCGCCGCCGTCGCGACTAATGACAAAATTGCCCCAGGTGCAATTTTTCTTTGTTAAATTTCTCGGGCCGTTTCTAATCAACCTGCCAAATTTCAGCTCATTCCGACGCCGTCGCGACAAATGACAAAATTGTCTCTGGTGCGTTTTTTCTTTGTTGAATTGCTCGGACCGTTTCCAATCAAACTGTAAAATTTCAGTCCAATTTCTCGGGTCGTTTCCATTCGACCTGCCTAATTTCAACCCATTCTGACACCGTCGCGACAAATGCCAAAATTGCCCCTGGTCCGATCTTTCTTTGTTAAATTTCTCGGGCCGCTTCCATTCAACCTACTAAATTTCAGTCCAATTTCTTAGGCCGTTTCCAATCAACCTGCCAAATTTTGGCCAATTTCGACACCGTCGCGATAAATGACAAAATTGCCCCTGGTGCGGTTTTTCTTTGTTAAATTTCTCGGGCCGTTTCCAATTAACTTGTCAAATTTCAGTCCAATTTCTCGGGCCGTTTCCAATCAACCTGCCAAATTTCAGCCAATTCGGACATCGTCGCGACAAGTGAAAAAATTGTCCCTGGTGCGATTTGTCTTTCTTAAATTTATCGGGCTGTTTCCAATCAGCCTGTCAAATTTCAATCCAATTTCTTGAGCCGCTTTCGATCAACCTGTCAAATTTCAGCCCATTCCGACGCCGTCGCAACAAATTACAAAATTGCCCATGGTGCAGTTTTTCTTTGTTAAATTTCTCGGGCCGTTTCCAGTCTACCTGCCAAATTTCAGCCCATTTCGACACTGTCGCGGCAAATGACAAAATTGTCCCTGGTGCGATTTTTCTTTGTTAAATTTCTCGGGCCGTTTCCAATTACCCTGCCAAATTTCAGCCAATTCCGACACCGTCGCGACAAATGAAAAAATTGCCCTTGGTGCGGTTTTTCTTTGTTAAATTTATCGGGCCGTTTCCAATCAGCCTACCAAATTTCAATCAATTTCTCGGGTCGCTTCCAATCAACTTGTCAAATTTCAGTCCATTCCGACACTGTCGCGACAAATTACAAAATTGCCCATGGCGCGTTTTTCTTTGTTAAATTTCTCGGTCCGTTTCCAATCAACCTGCCAAATTTCAGCCCATTTCGGCACCGTCACGACAAATGACAAAATTGACCCTGGAGCGATTTTTCTTTGTCAAATTTCTCATTCCGTTTCCCATCGGCTTGCCAAATTGCAGCTCATTCCGACACCGTAGCGACAAATGACAAAATTGGTCCTGGTGCCGTTTTTTTTTGTTAAATTTCTCGGGCCGTTTCCAATCAACCTGTTAAATTTCAACCCATTCCGACACCGTTGCAGCAAATATACAAAATTGCCCCCGATGTGATTTTTCTTTGTTAAATTTTTCGAGCCGTTTCCAATCAACCTGCCAAATTTTAGCCCATTCCGACACCGTCGCGACAAATGGCAAAAGTGCCCTTGTTGCGATTTTTCTTTGTTAAATTTCTCAGGCTGTTTCCAATCAACCTGCCAAATTTCAGCCCATTTCGACACCGTCGCGACCAATGTCAAAATTATCCTGGTGCGATTTTTCTTTGTTAAATTTCTCGTGCCGTTTCCAATAAAACTGCCAAATTTTAGTCCAACTTCTCGGGCCGATTCCAGTCAACCTGCCTAATTTCAGCCCATTTCGACATCGTCGGGACAAATGACAAAATTGCCCCTGGGGCGATTTTTCTTTGTTAAATTTCTCGGGCCGTTTCCAATCAACTTGCCAAATTTCAGTCCAATTTCTCGAGCCGTTTCCAGTCAAGCTGCCAAATTTCAGCCCATTCCGACATCGTCGCGACAAATGAAAACATTGCCCCTGGTGCCGTTTTTTTTTGTTAAATTTCTCGGGCCGTTTCCAATCAACCTGTTAAATTTCAACCCATTCCGACACCGTTGCAGCAAATATACAAAATTGCCCCCGATGTGATTTTTCTTTGTTAAATTTTTTGAGCCGTTTCCAATCAACCTGCCAAATTTTAGCCCATTCCGACACCGTCGCGACAAATGGCAAAAGTGCCCTTGTTGCGATTTTTCTTTGTTAAATTTCTCAGGCTGTTTCCAATCAACCTGCCAAATTTCAGCCCATTTCGACACCGTCGCGACCAATGACAAAATTATCCTGGTGCGATTTTTCTTTGTTAAATTTCTCGGGCCGTTTCCAATCAACCTGCCAAATTTCAGCCCATTTCGACACCGTCGCGACCAATGACAAAATTATCCTGGTGCGATTTTTCTTTGTTAAATTTCTCGGGCCGTTTCCAATCAACTTGCCAAATTTCAGTCCAATTTCTCGAGCCGTTTCCAGTCAAGCTGCCAAATTTCAGCCCATTCCGACATCGTCGCGACAAATGAAAACATTGCCCCTGGTGCGGTTTTTTCTTTGTTAAATTTATCGGGCCGTTTTCAATCAACTTGCCAAATTTCAATCCAATTTCTCGGGCTGCTTTTAATCAACCTGCCAAATTTCAGCCCATTCCGACACCGTCGCGACAAATGAAAAAATTGCCCATGGTGCGATTTTTCGTTGTTAAATTTTTCGGGCCGTTTCCTATCAACCTGCCAAATTTCAATCCAATTTCTCGGGCCCCTTCCAATCAACCTATCAAATTTCAGCCAATTTCGACAACATCGCGACAAATTACGAAATTGCCCATGGTGCGGTTTTTCTTTGTTAAATTTTTTGTGCCGTTTCCAATCAACCTGCCAAATTTGAGTCATATTTCTCAGGCAGTTTCCAATCTACCTGCCAAATTTCAGCCCATTTCGACACCGTCACGACAAATGACAAAATTGCCCCTGGTGCGGTTTTTCTTTGTTAAATTTTTCGGGGGGTTTCCATTCAAGCTGCCAAATTTCAGCCCATTCCGACACCGTCGCAAGAAATGAAAAATTGTTCCTGGTGCGATTTTTCTTTGTTAAATTTATTGGGCCGTTTCCAATCTGCCTGCCAAATTTTAATCAACTTTCTCGGGCCGCTTCCAATCAACCTGTCAAATTTCAACCCATTCCGACACCGTTCCGACAAATTACAAAATTTCCCATGGTGCGGTTTTTCTTTGTTAAATTTCTGGGGCCGTTTTCAATCAAACTGCCAAATTTCAGTCCAATTTCTCGGGTTGTTTCCAATCAACCTGCCAAATTTCAGCCCATTCCGACAACGTCGCGAGAAATGACAAGATTGCCCCTGGTTCAATTTTTCTTTGTTAAATTTCTCGGCCGTTTCCAATCAACCTGCCAAATTTCAGTCCAATTTTCGGGCCGTTTCCAATCAACCTGCCAAAATTTCAACCCATTCCGACACCGTCGCGACAAATGACAAAATTACCCCTGGGGCGGTTTTTCTTTGTTAAATTTTTTGGGCCGTTTCCTATCAACCTGCCAAATTTCAATCCAATTTCTCGGGCCCCTTCCAATCAACCTGTCAAATTTCAGCCAATTTCGACAACATCGCGACAAATTACGAAATTGCCCACGGTGCAGTTTTTCTTTGTTAAAATTTTCGTGCCGTTTCCAATCAACCTGCCAAATTTCAGTCATATTTCTCGGGCAGTTTCCAATATACCTGCCAAATTTCAGCCCATTTCGACACCGTCGCGACAAATGACAAAATTGCCCCTGGTGCGGTTTTTCTTTGTTAAATTTTTCGGGGGGTTTCCATTCAACCTGCCAAATTTCAGCCCATTCCGACACCGTCGCGAGAAATGAAAAAATTGTCCCCGGTGCGATTTTTCTTTGTTAAATTTATCGGGCCGTTTCCAATTAGCCTGCCAAATTTTAATCAACTTTCTTGGGCCGCTTCCAATCAACCTGTCAAATTTCAGCCCATTCCGACACCGTCGCGACAAATGACAAAATTGTCCCTGGTGCAGTTTTTCTTTGTTAAATTTCTTGGGTTGTTTCCAATCAACCTGCCAAATTTCAGCCTATTACGACACCATCGCTATGGCTAGACATGGTCCGGTTCGGTTCGGTTCTCGTTAGAACCGAACCGACCTAAAATTTTCGGGTATTTAGTTAGTGGAACCGCTCGGGTTCGGTTCCGTTCGGTTCCGTATTATAATTAAATTTTTTAATATATACAAAGTCACGTCAATTTAACTAATGATATGTTCAATATTAGCTTTTACAAAATAACAAAGTTCAATCTTATGTGTTTCAGTTTCTCTTTGTTGAATTCTTCATAAATTTGACTATTAAAATCACTGAAAGAGAAAGATAGTGAGCTCAATATAATTAAGAGTGATGTTGTAGAGCTTTAATTCGATTTTCTCCGGTAGAAACGACACTACAGTAGAATAACATATTTGGATAAAATTGGGGTCAATTTGATTAAGTTGATTTAGAACTGAAAATTAGAAATAAAAAAAATCATATTTTATGGTTTGAACTAAATTAACTAGTTAACAAATTTATTTAGAAAAAATAAAGTAATTTAACTTATTTAAAATAAATTAATTAAAAAAATTACGAAGATTCGGTTCTTCGGGTCTTGGCCTAGAACCGAACCATACCCATCGGTTTTTGATTCAAATACTCGTTCGGGTATTTAACTTAAGAATAACGATTCGGTTCGATATGATTCGATTCGGTTCGGTTCGGGAGTTTTGTCCTGTCCTAACCATCGCGACAAATAAACAAAATTGCCCTCGATGCGGTTTATCTTAGTTAAATTTCTCGGGCTGTTTCCAATCAACCTGCAAAATTTCAGCCCATTCCGACACCGTCGCGACAAACGACAAAATTGCCTCTAGTGCAATTTTTCTTCGTTAAATTTCTCAGGCCGTTTCCAATCAACCAGCCAAATTTCAGTCCAATTTCTAGGGCCGTTTCCAATGAACCTACCAAATTTCAGCCCATTCCGACACCGTCGCGACAAATGACAAAATTGCCCCCGGAGCGACTTTATCTTTGTTAAATTTCTCGGGTCGTTTCCAATCAACCTGCCAAATTTCAGCACATTCCGAAATCGTCGTGACAAATTACAAAATTGCCCCAGGTGCGATTTTTCTTTGTTAAATTTCTTGGGCCGTTTCATTTCAACCTGCCAAATTTCAGCCCATTTCGGCACCGTCGCGATAAATGACAAAATTGACCCTGGTACGATTTTTCTTTGTCAAATTTCTCGGTCTGTTTCCAATCAACCTGCCAAATTTCAATCCATTTCGACACCATCGCGATAAATGACAAAATTGCCACTGGTGCGGTTTTTTTTGTTAAATTTCTTGGGCCGTTTCCAATCAACCTGCCAAATTTTCTTTGTTAAATTTTTCAGGCCGTTTCCAATCAACCTGCAAAATTTCAGCCCATTCCGACACCGTCGCGACAAACGGCAAAATTGCCCCTGTTGCGATTTTTCTTTGTTAAATTTCTCGGGCCGTTTCCAATCAACCTGCCAAATTTCCGCCCATTCCGACACTGTCGCGACCAATGTCAAAATTATCCTGGTGCGGTTTTTCTTTGTTAAATTTGTCGGACCGTTTCCAATCAACCTGCCAAATTTCAGCCCATTCCGACACCGTTGCGAGAAATGACAAGATTCCCCCTGGTTCGATTTTTCTTTGTTAAATTTCATGGGCCGTTTCCAATCAACCTGCCAAATTTCAACCCATTCCGACACCGTCGCGGCAAATGACAAAATTACCCCTGGGGCGGTTTTTCTTTGTTAAATTTCTCGGGCCGTTTCCAATCAACTTGCCAATTTTCAGTCCAATTTCTCTGGCCGTTTCCAATCAACCTGCCAAATTTCAGACCATTCCGACATCGTCGCGACAAATGAAAAAATTGCCCCTGGTGCGGTTTTTCTTTGTTAAATTTATCGGGCCGTTTCCAATCAGCCTGCCAAGTTTCAATCCAATTTCTCGGGCCGCTTCCAATCAACCTGTCAAATTTCAGCCCATTCCGACACCGTCGCGACAAATTACAAAATCGCCCATGGTGCGGTTTTTCTTTGTTAAATTTCTTTGGCCGTTTCCAATCCACCTACCAAATTTTAGTCATATTTCTCGGGCCGTTTCCAATCTACCTTCCAAATTTCAGCCCATTTCGACACAGTCGTGACAAATGACAAAATTGCCCCTGGTGCGATTTTTTCTTTGTTAATTTTTCGGGCTGTTTCCAATCAACCTGCAAAATTTCAGCCCATTCCGACACCGTCGCGACAAATGAAAAAATTGTCCCCTGGTGTGATTTATCTTTGTTAAATTTATCGGGCCGTTTCCAATCAGCCTGCCAAATTTTAATCCAATTTCTCGGGCCGTTTCCAATCAACTTGCCAAATTTCAGTCCAATTTCTAGGGCCCTTTCCAATCAACCTGCCAAATTGAAGCCCAATCCGACACCGTCGCGAGAAATGACAAAATTGCCTCTGGTACGATTTTACTTTGTTAAATTTCTCGGGCCGTTTTCAATCAACTTGCCAAATTTCAGTCCAATTTCTCGGGCGGTTTACAATCAACCTGCCAAATTTCAGCCTATTTCGACTCCGTCGCAACAAATGACAAAATTGCCCCTGGTTCGATTTTTCTTTGTTAAATTTCTCGGGCCGTTTCCAATCAACCTGCCAAATTTCAGTCCAATTTCTCGGGTCGTTTCCAATAAACCTGCCAAATTTTAGCCCATTCCGACACCGTCGCGGCAAATGACAAAATTGCCCTTGGGGCAGTTTTTCTTTGTTAAATTTCTCGGGCCGTTTCAAATCAACTTGCCAAATTTCAGTCCAATTTCTCGGGCCGTTTCCAATCAACCTGCCAAATTTCAGCCAATTTCGACATCGTCGCGACAAATGAAAAAATTGCCCCTGGTGCGGTTTGTCTTTCTTAAATTTATCGTGCCGTTTCCAATCGGCCTGCCAAATTTCAATCCAATATCTCGGGCCGCTTCCAATCAACCTATCAAATTTCAGCCCATTCCGACGCTGTCGCGATAAATTACAAAATTGCCCGTGGTGCGATTTTTCTTTGTTAAAATTTCTCGGGCCGTTTCCAATCGACCTGCTAAATTTCAGTCATATTTCTCGGGTCGTTTCCAGTTTACCTACCAAATTTCAGCCCATTTCGACACCGCCGCAACAAATGACAAAATTGCACATGGTGCGATTTTTCTTTGTTAAATTTCTCGGGCCGTTTCCAATCAACCTGCCAAATTTCAGCCAATTTCGACACCGTCGCGACAAATGAAAAAATTGCCCCCGGTGCGGTTTTTCTTTGTTAAATTTATCGGGCCGTTTCCAATCAGCCTGCCAAATTTCAATCAATTTCTCGGGTCGTTTCCAATCAACCTGTCAAATTTCAGCCCATTTCAACACTGTCGCGACAAATTACAAAATTGCGCATGGTGCGTTTTTCTTTGTTAAATTTCTTGGTCCGTTTCCAATCAACCTGCCAAATTTCAGTCATATTTCTTGGGCCGCTTCCAATTAACATGTCAAATTTTAGCCCATTCCGACACCGTCGCGACAAATGACAAAATTGCTCCTGGTGCGGTTTTTTTTGTTAAATTTATCGGGCCGTTTCCAATCAACCTGCCAAATTTCAGCCCATGCCGACACCGTTGCAGCAAATATACAAAATTTCCCCCGATGCAATTTTTTTTTTAAATTTTTCGGGCCGTTTCCGATCAACCTGCTAAATTTCAGCCCATTCCGACACCGTCGCGACAAATGGCAAAAGTGCCCTTGTTGCGATTTTTCTTTGTTAAATTTTTCGGGCTGTTTCCAATCAACCTGCCAAATTTCAGCCCATTCCGACACCGTCGCGGCCAATGTAAAAATTATCCTGGTGCGGTTTTTCTTTGTTAAATTTCTCGGGCCATTTCCAATCAAACTGCCAAATTTCAGTCCAATTTCTCGAGCCGTTTCCAATTAACCTGCCAAATTTCAGCCCATTCCGAAACTGTCGCGAGAAATGACAAGATTGCCACTGGTTTGATTTTTTTGTTAAATTTCTCGGGCCATTTCCAATCAACCTGCCAAATTTCAGTCCAATTTCTAGGGCCGTTTCCAATCAGCTTGCCAAATTTCAACCCATTCCGATACCGTCGCGGCAAATGACAAAATTGCCCCTGGGGCAATTTTTCTTTGTTAAATTTCTCGGGCCGTTTCCAATGAACCTGGCAAATTTCAGTCCAACTTCTCGGCCCGTTTCCAATCAACATGCCAAATTTCAGCCCATTCCGACATCGTCGCGACAAATGACAAAATTCCCCCTGGGGCGATTTTTCTTTGTTAAATTTCTCGGATTGTTTCCAATCAACTTGCCAAATTTCAGTCCAATTTCTCGTGCCGTTTCCAGTCAAGCAGGCAAATTTTAGCCCATTCCGACACCATCGCGACAAATTAAAAAATTGCCCCTGGTGCGATTTTTCTTTGTTAAATTTATCGGGCCGTTTCCAATCAGCCTGCCAAATTTCAATCCAATTTCTCGGGCCGCATCCAATCAACAAGCCAATTTTCAGCCCATTCCGACAACGTCGCGAGAAATGACAAGATTGCACCTGGTTCGTTTTTTCTTTGTTAAATTTCTCGGGCCGTTTCCGATCGACCTGCCAAATTTCAGTCCAATTTTTCGGGCTGTTTCCAATCAACCGGCCAAATTTCAATCCATTCCAACACCGTCGCGGCAAATGACAAAATTACCCCTGGGGCGATTTTTCTTTGTTAAATTCCTCGGGCCGTTTCCAATCAACTTGCCAAATTTCAGTCCAATTTCTCGGGCCGTCTCCAATCAACCTGCCAAATTTCAGCCAATTCCGACATCGTCGCGACAAATGAAAAAATTGCCCCTGCTGCGATTTTTCTTTGTTAAATTTATCGGGCCGTTTCCAATCAGCCCGCCAAATTTCAATCCAATTTCTCGGGCCGCTTCCAATCAACCTGCCAAATTTCAGCCCATTCCGACACCATCGCGACAAATGAAAAAATTGCCCATGGTGCGGTTTTTCTTTGTTAAATTTTTCGGGCCGTTTCCAATCAACCTGCCAAATTTCAATCCAATTTCTCGGGCCGCTTCCAATGAACCTATCAAATTTTAGCCAATTTCGACAACGTCGCGACAAATTACGAAATTGCCCATGGTGCGGTTTTTTTTTTGTTAAATTTTTCGTGCCGTTTCCAATCAACCTACCAAATTTTAGTCATATTTCTCGGACCGTTTCCAATCTACCTGCCAAATTTCAGCCCATTTCGACACCGTCCCGACAAATGACAAAATTGTCCCTGGTGCGGTTTTTCTTTGTTAAATTTTTCGGGTGGTTTCCAATCAACCTGCCAAATTTCAACCCATTCCGACACTGTCACGGCAAATGAAAAAATTGTCCCTGGTGCGATTTTTCTTTGTTAAATTTCTCAGGCTGTTTTCAACCAAACTGCCAAATTTCAGTCCAATTTCTCGGGCCGTTTCCAATCAACCAGCCAATTTTCAGCCCAATCCGACAACGTCGCGAGAAATGACAAGATTGCACCTGGTTCGTTTTTTCCTTGTTAAATTTCTCGGGCCGTTTCCAATCGACCTGCCAAATTTAAGTCCAATTTTTCGGGCTGTTTCCAATCAACCTGCCAAATTTCAACCCATTCCGACACCGTCGCGGCAAATGACAAAATTACCCCTGGGGCGGTTTTTCTTTGTTAAAATCCTCGGGCCGTTTCCAATCAACTTGCCAAATTTCAGTCCAATTTCTCGGGCCGTTTCCAATCAACCTGCCAAATTTAAGCCAATTCCGACATCGTCGCGACAAATGAAAAAATTGCCCATGGTGCGGTTTTTCTTTGTTAAATTTATCGGGCCGTTTCCAATTAGCCTGCCAAATTTCAATCAATTTCTCGGGTCACTTCCAATCAACCTGTCAAATTTCAGCCCATTCCGACACTGTCGCGACAAATTACAAAATTGCCCTTGGTGCATTTTTCTTTGTTAAATTTCTCGGCCCGTTTCCAATCAACCTGCCAAATTTCAGTCATATTTCTCGGGCCGTTTCCAATCTACTTGCCAAATTTTAGCCCATTTCGGCACCGTCGCAACAAATGACAAAAGTGCCCCTGGTGCGATTTTTCTTTGTCAAATTTCTCATTCCGTTTCCAATCGACCTGCCAAATTTCATCCCATTCCGACACCGTCGCGACAAATGACAAAATTGCTCCTGGTGCGGTTTTTCTTTGGTAAATTTCTCGAGCCGTTTCCAATCAAACTGCAAAATTTCAGCCCATTCCGACAACGTTGCAGCAAATATACAAAATTGCCCCCGACGCGATTTTTCTTTATTAAATTTTTCGGGCCGTTTCCAATCAACCTGCCAAATTTCAGCCCATTCCGACACCGTCGCGACAAATCCAAAAGTGCCCTTGTTGCGATTTTTCTTTGTTAAATTTCTCCGGCCGTTTCCAATTAACCTGCCAAATTTCAGCCCATTCCGACACCCCGCGACCAATGTCAAAATTATCCTAGTGCGGTTTTTCTTTGTTAAATTTCTCGGGCCGTTTCCAATCAACTTGCCAAATTTCAGTCCAATTTCTCAGGCTGTTTCCAGTCAAGCTGCCAAATTTCAGCCATTCCGACATCGTCGTGGCAAACGAAAAAATTGCTCCAGGTGCGATTTTTCTCTGTTAAATTTATCGGGCCGTTTTCAATCAACTTGCCAAATTTCAATCCAATTTCCCGGGCTGCTTTCAATCAACCTGCCAAATTTCGGCCCATTCCGACACCGTCGCGACAAATGAAAAAATTGCCCATGGTGCTGTTTTTCTTTGTTAAATTTTTTGGGCCGTTTCCAATCAACCTGCCAAATTTCAATCCAATTTCTCGGGCCGCTTCCAGTCAACCTGTCAAATTTCAGCCAATTTCGACAACGTCGCGACAAATTACGAAATTGCCCGTGGTGCGATTTTTCTTTGTTAAATTTTTCGTGCCGTTTCCAATCAACCTGCCAAATTTCAGTCATATTTCTCGGGCCGTTTCGAATCTACCTGCCAAATTTCAGCCCATTCCGACTCCGTCCCGACAAATGAAAAAATTGCCCATGGTGCGGTTTTTCTTTGTTAAATTTTTCGGGTCGTTTCCAATCAACCTGCCAAATTTCAATCCAATTTCTCGGGCCGCTTCCAATCAACTTGTCAAATTTCAGCCAATTTCGACAACGTCGTGACAAATTACAAAATTGCCCGTGGTGCGGTTTTTCTTTGTTAAATTTTTCGTGCCGTTTCCAATCAATCTGCCAAATTTTAGTCATATTTCTAGGGCCGTTTCCAATCTACCTGCCAAATTTCAGCCCATTTCGACATCGTCGCGACAAATGACAAAATTGCCCCTAGTGCGGTTTTTCTTAAATTTTTTAGGGGGTTTCCAATTAACCTGCCAAATTTTAGCCCATTCTGACACCGTCGCGACAAATGAAAAAATTGTCCCTGGTTCGATTTTTCTTTGTTAAATTTCTTGGGCCGTTTTCAACCAAACTGCCAAATTTCAGTCCAATTTCTTGGGCCGTTTCCAATCAACATGCCAAATTTCAGTCCATTCCGACAACGTCGCGAGAAATGACAAGATTGCCCCTGGTTCGATTTTTCTTTGTTAAATTTCTCGGACCGTTTCCAATCAACCTGCCAAATTTCAACCCATTTCGACACCGTCGCGGCAAATGACAAAATTACCCCTGGGGCGGTTTTTCTTTGTTAAATTCCTCGAGCCGTTTCCAATCAACTTGCCAAATTTCAGTCCAATTTCTCGGCCCGTTTTCAATCAACCTGCCAAATTTCAGCCAATTCCGACATCGTCGCGACAAATGAAAAAGTTGCCCCTGGTGCGGTTTTTCTTTATTAAATTTATCGGGCCGTTTCCAATCTGCCTGCCAAATTTCAATCCAATTTCTTGGGCCGCTTCCAATCAACCTGTCAAATTTCAGCCCATTCTGACGCCGTCGCGACAAATTACGAAATTGCCCATGGTGCGATTTTTCTTTGTTAAATTTCTCGGGCCATTTTCAATCGACCTGCGAAATTTCACTCATATTTCTCGGGCCGTTTCCAGTCTACCTGCCAAATTTCAGCCCATTTCGACACCGTCGCGACTAATGACAAAATTGCCCCTGGTGCGATTTTTCTTTGTTAAATTTCTCGGGCCGTTTCTAATCAACCTGCGAAATTTCAGACAATTCTAACTCCGTCGCGACAAATGTAAAAATTGCCCCTGGTGCGGTTTTTCTTTGTTAAATTTATCGGGCCGTTTCCAACCAGCCTGCCAAATTTCAATCAATTTCTGGGTCGCTTCCAATCAACCTGTCAAATTTCAGCCCATTCCGACACTGTCGCTACAAATTACAAAATTGCCCATGGTGCGTTTTTCTTTGTTAAATTTCTCGGTTCGTTTCCAATCAACCTGTCAAATTTCAGCCAAATTTCTTTGGCCGTTTCTAATCAACCTGCCAAATTTCAGCCCATTCCGACACCGTCGCGACAAATGACAAAATTGCCCCTGGTGTGGTTTTTCTTTGTTGAATTTCTCAGGCCGTTTTTGATCAGCCTGCCAAATTTCAGCCCATTCCGACATCGTCGTGACAAATGACAAAATTGCCCCTGGTGCGGTTTTTCTTTGTTAAATTTCTCGGGCCGTTTCCAATCGACCTGCAAAATTTTAGTCCAATTTCTTGGGTCATTTCCAATCAACCTGCCAAATTTTAGCCCATTCCGACACCGTCGCGACAAATGACAAAATTGCCCCTGGTGTGGTTTTTCTTTGTTGAATTTCTCGGGTCGTTTCCAATCAAACTGCCAAATTTTAGTCCAATTTATCGGGCTGTTTCCAATCAACCAGCCAAATTTCAGCCCATTCCGACACCGTCACGACAAATGACAAAATTGCCCCTGATGCGATTTTTCTTTTTTAAATTTCTCGGGCCGTTTCATATCAACCTGTCAAATTTCAGCCCATTCCGACACCATCGTGACAAATGACAAAATTACTCCTGGTGCGGTTTTTCTTTGTTAAATTTCACGGGCCATTTCCAATCAACCTGCCAAATTTTAGCTCATTACGACACCGTCGCTAGGGCTAGACATGGTCTGGTTCGGTTCGATTTTTTTGGGTATTTAGGTAGTGGAACCGTCGGGTCCAAATTTAATTACGAAACCGCTCGGGTTCGGTTCCATTCGATTCCTTATTATAATTAAATTTTTTACTATATACAAAGTTACGTTAATTTAACTAATGATATGTACAATATTAGCTTTTACAAAATAACAAAGTTCAATCTTATGTGTTTCACGTCTCTCTTTGTTGAATTCTTCATAAATTTGACTATTAAAATCACTGAAAGAGAAAGATAGTGAGCTCAAAATAATTAAGAGTGATGTTGTAGAGCTTTAATTCGATTTTCTCTAGTAGAAACGACACTACAGTATAATAACATATTTGGATAAAATTGGGGTCAATTTGATTAAGTTGATTTAGAACTGAAAATTAGAAATAAAAAAAATCATATTTTATGGTTTGAACTAAATTAACTAGTTAACAAATTTATTTAGAAAAAATAAAGTAATTTAACTTATTTAAAATAAATTAATTAAAAAAATTACGGAGATTCGATTCTTCGGGTCTTGGCCTAGAACCGAGAACCGAACCATATTCGTCGGTTTTTGATTCAAATACCCGTTCGGGTATTTAACTTAAGAATAACGGTTCGGTTCGATACAATTCGATTCGGTTCAGTTCGGGAGTTTTGTCCTGTCCTAACCGTCGTGACAAATAAACAAAATTGCCCTCGGTGCGGTTTATCTTAGTTAAATTTCTCGGGCCGTTTCCAATCAACCTGCAAAATTTCTGCCCATTCCGACATCGTCGCGACAAACGACAAAATTGCCCATGGGGCAGTTTTTCTTTGTTAAATTTCTCAGGCTGTTTCCAATCAACCAGCCAAATTTCAGTCCAATTTCTAGGGCCGTTTCCAATGAACCTGCCAAATTTCAGCACATTCCGAAATCGTCGCGACAAATTACAAAATTGCCCCAGGTGTGATTTTTCTTTGTTAAATTTCTTGGGCCGTTTCATTTCAACCTGCCAAATTTCAACCCATTTCGGCACCGCCGCGACAAATGACAAAATTGACCCTGGTGCGATTTTTCTTTGCCAAATTTCTCGGTCTGTTTCCAATCAACCTGTCAAATTTCAGCCCATTCCGACACAGTCGCGACAAATGACAAAATAGCTCTTGGTGCGGTTTTTTTTGTTAAATTTCTCGAGCCGTTTCCAATCAACCTGCCAAATTTCAACCCATTCCGACACCGTCGCGACAAATGGCAAAATTGCCCCTGTTGCGATTTTTCTTTGTTAAATTTCTCAGGCCGTTTCCAATCAACCTGCCAAATTTTAGCCCATTCCGACACAGTCGCGACCAATGTCAAAATTATACTAGTGCGGTTTTTCTTTGTTAAATTTCTCGGGCCGTTTCCAATCAACCTGCTAAATTTCAGCCCATTCCGACACTGTCGCGAGAAATGACAAGATTCCCCCTGGTTCGATTTTTCTTTGTTAAATTTCTCGGGTCGTTTCCAATCAACCTGCCAAATTTCAACCCATTTCGACACCGTCGCGGCAAATGACAAAATTACCCCTGGGGAGGTTTTTCTTTGTTAAATTTCTCGGGCCGTTTCCAATCAACTTGCCTAATTTCAGTCCAATTTCTCAGGCCGTTTCCAATCAACCTGCCAAATTTTAGCCAATTCCGACATCGTCGCGACAAATGAAAAAATTGCCCCTGGTGCGGTTTGTCTTTCTTAAATTTATCGGGCCGTTTCCAATCAGCCTGCCAAATTTCAATCCAATTTCTCGGGCCACTTCCAATCAACTTGTCAAATTTCAGCCCATTCCGACGACGTCGCGACAAATTACAAAATTGCCCATGGTGCGGTTTCTCTTTGTTAAATTTCTCGGGCCGTTTCCAATCGACCTGCCAAATTTCAGTCATATTTCTGGGCCGTTTCCAGTCTACCTGCCAAATTTCAGCCCATTTCAACACCGTTGCGACAAATGACAAAATTGCCCCTGGTGCGATTTTTCTTTGTTAAATTTCTCGGGCCGTTTCCATTCAACCTGCCAAATTTCAATCCACTTTCTCGGGTTGCTTCCAATCAACCTGTCAAATTTCAGCCCATTCTGACACCGTCACGAGAAATGACAAGATTGCCCCTGGTGCGATTTTTCTTTGTTAAATTTCTCGGGCCGTTTCCAATCGACCTGCCAAATTTCCGTCATATTTCTCGGGCCGTTTCCAGTCTACTTGCCAAATTTCAGCCCATTTCGACACCGTCGCGACAAATGACAAAATTGCCCCTGGTGCGATTTTTCTTTGTTAAATTTCTCGGGCCGTTTCCAATCACCTTGCCAAATTTTAGCCAATTACGACACCGTCGCGACAAATGTAAAAATTGCCCCTGGTGCGATTTTTCTTTGTTAAATTTATCGGGCCGTTTCCAATCAGCCTGCCAAATTTCAATCAATTTCTCGGGTCGCTTCCAATCAACCTGTCAAATTTCATCCCATTCCGACACTGTCGCGACAAATTACCAAATTGCCCATGGTGTGTTTTTCTTTGTTAAATTTCTCGGTCCGTTTTCAATCAACCTGCCAAATTTCAGTCAAATTTCTCGGGCCATTTCCAATCAATTTGCCAAATTTTAGCCGATTTCGGCACCGTCGCGACAAATGACAAAATTGCCCCTGGTGCGATTTTTCTTTGTCAAATTTCTCATTCCGTTTCCAATCGACTTGCCAAATTTCAGCCCATTCCGACACCGTCGCGACAAATGACAAAATTGCTCCTGGTGTGATTTTTTTTATTAAATTTCTCGGGCCGTTTCCAATCAACCTGCCAAATTTCAGCCCATTCCGACACCGTTGCAGCAAATATACAGAATTGCCCCCGTTGCGATTTTTCTTTGTTAAATTTTTAGGGCCGTTTCCAATCTGCATGCCAAATTTCAGCCCATTCCGACACCGTCGCGACAAATGGCAAAAGTGCCCTTGTTACGATTTTTCTTTTGTTAAATTTCTCGGGCTGTTTCCAATCAACTTGCCAAATTTCAGCCCATTCCGACACCGTTGCGACCAATGTCAAAATTATCCTGGTGTGGTTTTTCTTTGTTAAATTTCTCGGGCCGTTTCCAATCAAAATGCCAAATTCCAATCGAACTTCTCGGGCCGTTTCCAGTCAACCTGTCAAATTTCAGCCCATTCCGACATCGTCGCGACAAATGACAAAATTGCCCCTGGGGCGATTTTTCTTTGTTAAATTTCTCGGGCTGTTTCCAATCAACTTGCCAAATTTCAGTCCAATTTCTCGGGCCGGTTCTAGTCAAGCTGCCAAATTTTAGCCCATTCTGACACCGTCGGGGCAAATGAAAAAATTGCCCCTAGTGCGGTTTTTCTTTGTTAAATTTATCCGGCCGCTTCCAATCAACCTGCCAAATTTCAGCCCATTCTGACACCGTCGCGACAAATGAAAAAATTGCCCATGGTGTTGTTTTTCTTCGTTAAAATTTTCGGGCCGTTTCCAATCGACCTGCCAAAGTTCAATCCGATTTCTCGGGCTGCTTCCAATCAACCTATCAAATTTCTGCCAATTTCGACAACGTCGCGACAAATTACGAAATTGCCCATGGTGCGGTTTTTCTTTGTTAAATTTTTCGTGCCGTTTCCAATCAACCTGCCAAATTTTAGTCATATTTCTCGGGCCGTTTCCAATCTACCTGCCAAATTATAGCCCATTCCGACACCATCGCGATAAATGAAAAAATTTCCCGTGGTGCTGTTTTTCTTTGTTAAATTTTTCGGGCCGTTTCCAATCAACCTGCCAATTTTCAATCCAATTTCTCGGGCCGCTTCCAATCAATTTGTCAAATTTCAGCCAATTTCGACAACGTAAGGACAAATTACGAAATTGTCCGTGGTGCGGTTTTTCTTTGTTAAATCTTTCGTGCAGTTTCCAATCAATCTGCCAAATTTTAGTCATATTTCTAGGGCCGTTTCCAATCTACCTGCCAAATTTCAGCCCATTTCAACACCGTCGCGACAAATGACAAAATTGCCCCTGGTGCGATTTTTCTTTGCCAAATTTCTCATTCCGTTTCCAATCGACTTGCCAAATTTCAGCCAATTTCGAGACCGTCACAAAAAATGACAAAATTGCTCCTGGTGCGGTTTTTTTTTGTTAAATTTCTCAGGCCGTTTCCAATCAACCTGCCAAATTTCAGCCCATTCCGATACCGTTACAGCAAATATACAAAATTGACCCTGATGCGATTTTTCTTTGTTAAATTTTTCAGGCCGTTTCCAATCAACCCGCCAAATTTCAGCCCATTCCGACACCAGCGCGACAAATGGCAAAAGTGCCCTTGTTGCGATTTTTCTTTTGTTAAATTTCTCGGGCTGTTTCCAATCAACCTGCCAAATTTCAGCCCATTTCGACACCGTCGTGACCAATGCCAAAATTATCCTGGTGCGGTTTTTCTTTGTCAAATTACTCAGGCCGTTTCCAATCAAACTGCCAAATTTCAGTCCAATTTCTCGGGCCGTTTCCAGTCAAGCTACCAAATTTCAGCCCATTCCGACACCGTCGCGGCAAATGAAAAAGTTACCCCTGGTGCGGTTTTTCTTTGTTAAATTTATCGGGCCGTTTTCAATCAACTTGCCAAATTTCAATCCAATTTCTCGGGCCGCTTCCAATCAAACTGACAAATTTCAGCCCATTCTGACACCGTCGCGACAAATGAAAAAATTGCCCATGGTGCGGTTTTTCTTTGTTAAATTTTTCGGGCCGTCTCCAATCGACCTGCCAAAGTTCAATCCAATTTCTCGGGCCGCTTCCAATCAACCTATCAAATTTTAGCCAATTTCGACAACGTCGCGACGAATTACGAAATTGCCCATGTTGCGGTTTTTCTTTGTTAAATTTTTCATGCCGTTTCCAATCAACCTGCCAAATTTCAGTCATATTTCTCGAGCAATTTCCAATCTACCTGCCAAATTTCAGCCCATTTCGACACCGTCGCGACAAATGAAAAAATTTCCCATGGTGCTGTTTTTCTTTGTTAAATTTTTCGGGCCGTTTCCAATCAACCTGCCAAATTTCAATCCAATTTCTTGGGCCGCTTCCAATCAACCTGTCAAATTTCAGCCAATTTCGATAACGTCGCGACAAATTACAAAATTGCCCATGGTGCGTTTTTCTTTGTTAAATTTCTCGGTCCGTTTCCAATCAACCTGTTAAATTTCAGTCATATTTCTCGGGCTGTTTCCAATCTAATTGCCAAATTTCAGCCCATTTCGACACCGTCGTGACAAATGACAAAATTGCCCCTGGTACGATTTTTCTTTGTCAAATTTCTCATTCCGTTTTCGATCGACTTGCCAAATTTCAGCCCATTTCGACACCGTCGCGACAAATGACAAAATTGCTCCTGGTGCGATTTTTTTTCGTTAAATTTCTCGGGCCGTTTCCAATCAACCTGTCAAATTTAAGCACATTCCGAGACCGTTGCAGCAAATATACAAAATTGACCCCGATGCGATTTTTCTTTGTTAAATTTTTCGGGCCGTTTCCAATCAACCCGCCAAATTTCAGCCCATTCCGACACCATCGCAACAAATGGCAAAAGTGCCCTTGTTGCGATTTTTCTTTTGTTAAATTTCTCGGGCTGTTTCCAATCAACCTGCCAAATCTTAGCCCATTTCGACACCGTCGCGACCAATGCCAAAATTATCCTGGAGCGGTTTTTCTTTGTCGAATTTCTCAGGCCGTTTCCAATCAAACTGCCAAATTTCAGTCCAATTTCTCGGGCCGTTTCCAGTCAAGCTGCCAAATTTCAGCCTATTCCGACACCGTCGCGGCAAATGAAAAAGTTACCCCTGGTGCGGTTTTTCTTTGTTCCAATCAACCTATCAAATTTCAGCCAATTTCGACAACGTCGCGACGAATTACGAAATTGCCCATGTTGCGATTTTTCTTTGTTAAATTTTTCGTGCCGTTTCCAATCAACCTGCCAAATTTTAGTCATATTTCTCGGGCAATTTCCAATCTACCTGCCAAATTTCAGCCCATTTCGACACCGTCGCGACAAATGAAAAAATTTCCCATGGTGCTGTTTTTCTTTGTTAAATTTTTCGGGCCGTTTCCAATCAACCTGCCAAATTTCAATCCAATTTCTTGGGCCGCTTCCAATCAACCTGTCAAATTTCAGCCAATTTCGATAACGTCGCGACAAATTACAAAATTGCCCATGGTGCGTTTT
Organism: Olea europaea var. sylvestris; assembly: GCF_002742605.1. Taxonomy (NCBI): domain Eukaryota; kingdom Viridiplantae; phylum Streptophyta; class Magnoliopsida; order Lamiales; family Oleaceae; genus Olea; species Olea europaea. The sequence continues at coordinate 16,117,537 of NC_036238.1, forward strand.
TCTTGGTTAAATTTCTCGGTCCGTTTCCAATCAACCTGTTAAATTTCAGTCATATTTCTCGGGCTGTTTCCAATCTACTTGCCAAATTTCAGCCCATTTCGACACCGTCGTGACAAATAACAAAATTGCCCCTGGTGCGACTTTTCTTTGTCAAATTTCTCATTCCGTTTCCAATCGACTTGCCAAATTTCAGCCCATTCCGACACCGTCGCGACAAATGACAAAATTGCTCCTGGTGCGATTTTTTTTCGTTAAATTTCTCGGGCCGTTTCCAATCAACCTGTCAAATTTAAGCCCATTCCGAGACCGTTGCAGCAAATATACAAAATTGACCCGATGCGATTTTTCTTTGTTAAATTTTTCGGGCCGTTTCCAATCAACCTGCCAAATTTCAGCCCATTCCGACACCGTCGCGACAAATGGCAAAAGTGCCCTTGTTGTGATTTTTCTTTTGTTAAATTTCTCGAGTTGTTTCCAATCAACCTGCCAAATTTCAGCCGATTCCGACACCGTCGCGACCAATGTCAAAATTATCCTGGTGCGATTTTTCTTTGTTAAATTTCTCGGGCCGTTTCCAATCAAGCTGCCAAATTTCAGTCCAATTTCTCGGGCCGTTTCCAGTCAAGCTGCCAAATTTCAGCCCATTCCGACACCGTCGCGGCAAATGAAAAAATAGCCCCTGGTGCGATTTTTCTTTGTTAAATTTATCGGGCCGTTTTCAATCAACTTGCCAAATTTGAATCCAATTTCTCGGGCCGCTTCCAATCAACCTGCCAAACTTCAGCCCATTCCGACACCGTCGCGACAAATGAAAAAATTGCCCATGGTGCAGTTTTTCTTTGATAAATTTTTCGGGCCGTTTCCAATCAACCTGCCAAATTTCAATCCAATTTCTCGGGCCGCTTCCAATCAACCTATCAAATTTCAGCCAATTTCGACAGCGTCGCGACAAATTACGGAATGGCCCATGGTGCGGTTTTTCTCTGTTAAATTTTTCGTGCCGTTTCCGATCAACCTGCCAAATTTTAGTCATATTTCTCGGGCAGTTTCCAATCAACCTGCCAAATTTCAGCCCATTCCGACACTGTCGCGACAAATGAAAAAATTGCCCATGGTGCGGTTTTTCTTTGTTAAATTTTTCGGGCCGTTTCCAATCAACCTGCCAAATTTCAATCCAATTTCTTGGGCCGCTTCCAATCAACCTGTCAAATTTCAGCCAATTTCGACAACGTCGCGACAAATTACGAAATTGCCCATGATGCGGTTTTTCTTCGTTAAATTTTTCGTGCCGTTTACAATCAACCTGCCTAATTTTAGTCATATTTCTCGGGCTGTTTCCAATCTACCTGCCAAATTTCAGCCCATTTCGACACCGTCGTGACAAATGACAAAATTGTCCCTGGTGCGGTTTTTCTTTGTTAAATTTTTCGGGGGGTTTCCAATCAACCTGCCAAATTTCAGCCCATTCCGACATCGTCGCGACAAATGAAAAAATTTTCCCTGGTGCAATTTTTCTTTGTTAAATTTCTCGGGCCGTTTTCAACCAAACTGCCAAATTTCAGTCCAATTTCTCGGGCCGTTTCCAATCAACCTGCCAAATTTCAGCCCATTACGACAACGTCGCGAGAAATGACAAGATTGCCCCTGGTTCGATTTTTCTTTGTTAAATTTCTCGGGCCGTTTCCAATCAACCTGCCAAATTTCAGTCCAATTTTTCGGGTCGTTTCCAATCAACCTGCCAAATTTCAACACATTCCGACACCGTCGCGGCAAATGACAGAATTACCCCTGGGGCGATTTTTCTTTGTTAAATTCCTCGGGCCGTTTCCAATCAACTTGCCAAATTTCAGTCCAATTTCTCGGGCCTTTTCCAATCAACCTGCCAAATTTCAGCCAATTCCAACATTGTCGCGACAAATGAAAAAATTGCCCCTGGTTCGATTTTTCTTTGTTAAATTTATTGGGCCATTTCAAATCAGCCTGCCAAATTTGAATCCAATTTCTCGGGCCGTTTCCAATCAACCTGTCAAATTTCAGCCCATTCCGACGCCGTCGCGACAAATTACAAAATTGCCCATGGTGCGGTTTCTCTTTGTTAAATTTCTCGGGCCGTTTCCAATCGACCTGCCAAATTTCAGTCATATTTCTCGGGCCGTTTCCAGTCTACCTGCCAAATTTCAGCCCATTTCAACACCGTTGCGACAAATGACAAAATTGCCCCTGGTGCGATTTTTCTTTGTTAAATTTCTCGGGCCGTTTCCAATCAACCTGCCAAATTTCAATCCACTTTCTCGGGTTGCTTCCAATCAACCTGTCAAATTTCAGCCCATTCTGACACCGTCACGAGAAATGACAAGATTGCCCCTGGTGCGATTGTTCTTTGTTAAATTTCTCGGGCCGTTTCCAATCAACCTGCCAAATTTCAGCCCATTCCGACACCGTCGCAACAAATGACAAAATTTTCCCCAGTGTTATTTTTCTTTGTTTAAATTCTAAGGCCGTTTCCAATCAACCTACCAAATTTCAGTCCAATTTCTCCGACCGCTTCCAATCAACCTGCCAAATTTCAACCCATTCCGACACCGTCGCGAGAAATGACAAAATTACCCCTTTGGCGATTTTTCTTTGTTAAATTTCTCGGGCCGTTTCCAATCAACTTGCCAAATTTCAGTCCAATTTCTCAGGCCGTTTCCAATCAACCTGCTAAATTTCAGTCCAATTTCTCAGGCCGTTTCCAATCAACCTGCCAAAATTTAGCCCATTCCGACATCGTCGCGACAGATGAAAAAATTGCCCCTGGTACGGTCTTTCTTCGTTAAATTTATCGGGGCGTTTCCAATCAGCCTCCCAAATTTCAATCCAATTACTCGGGCCGCTTCCAATCAACCTGTCAAATTTCAGCCCATTCCGACACCGTCGTGACAAACTACAAAATTACACATGGTGCGATTTTTCTTTGTTAAATTTCTCGGGCTGTTTCCAATCTAACTGCCAAATTTCAGCCCATTTCGACATCGTCGCGACAAATACCTACCAAATTTCAGCCCATTCCGATACCGTCGCGACAAATGAAAAAATTGCTCCTGGTACATTTTTTTTGTTAAATTTATCGGGCCGTTTCCGATCAGCCTGCCAAATTTCAATCCAATTTCTCGGGCCGCTTCCAATCAACCAGTCAAATTTCATCCCATTCCGACATCGTCACGACAAATTATAAAATTGCCCATTGTGCGGTTTTTCTTTTTTAAATTTCTCGGGCCGTTTTCAATCAACTCGCCAAATTTCTGTCATATTTCTCGAGCCGTTTCCAATATACCTGCCAAATTTTAGCACATTTCGATAGCGTCGCGACAAATGACAAAATTGTCCCTGGTACGGTTTTTCTTTGTTAAATTTCTCGAGCCGTTTCCAATCAACCAGCCAAATTTTAGACCATTCAAACACCGTCGCGACAAATGACAAAATTGTCCCTGGTACGGTTTTTCTTTGTTAAATTTATTGGGTCGTTTCCAATCAACTTGCCAAATTTCAATCCAATTTCTCGGGTTGCTTCCAATCAACCTGTCAAATTTCAGTCCATTCCGACACCGTCACGAGAAATGACAAGATTGCCCTTGGTGCGATTTTTCTTTGTTAAATTTCTCGGGCCGTTTCCAATCAACCTGCCAAATTTCAGCCCATTCCGACACCGTCGCAACAAATGACAAAATTTTCCCCGGTGTGATTTTTCTTTGTTAAATTCTCGGGCCGTTGCCAATCAACCTGCCAAATTTCAGTCCAATTTCTCGGGCCGCTTCCAATCAACCTGCCAAATTTCAACCCATTCCGACACTGTCGCGACAAATGACAAAATTACCCCTGTGGCGATTTTTCTTTGTTAAATTTCTCGGGCCGTTTCCAATCAACTTGCCAAATTTCAGTTAAATTTCTGGGGCCGTTTCCAATCAACCTGCCAAATTTCAGCCCATTCCGACATCGTCGCGACAAATGAAAAAATTGCCCCTGGTGCGGTTTTTCTTTGTTAAATTTATCGGGCCTTTTCCAATCAGCCTGCCAAATTTCAATCCAATTTCTCGGGCCTCTTCCAATCAACCTGTCAAATTTCAGCCCATTCTGACACCGTCGTGACAAATTACAAAATTGCCCATGGTGCGGTTTTTCTTTGTTAAATTTCTCGGGCCGTTTCCAGTCAATCTACCAAATTTCAGTCATATTTCTCGGGCCGTTTCCAATCTACCCGCCAAATTTCAGCCCATTTCGACACCGTCTTGACAAATGAAAAAATTGCCCCAGGTGCGATTTTTCTTTTGTTAAATTTCTCGGGCCGTTTCCTATCAACCTGCCAAATTTCAGCCCACTTCGACACCGTCGCGAATAATGAAAAAATTGCCCCTGGTGTGGTTTTTCTTTGTTAAATTTCTCGGGCCGTTTCCTATCAACCTGCCAAATTTCAGCCCACTTCGACACCGTCGCGAATAATGAAAAAATTGCCCCTGGTGTGGTTTTTCTTTGTTAAATTTATCGTGCAATTTCCAATCAGCCTGCGAAATTTCAATCCAATTTCTCGGGCCGCTTCCAATCAAGCTGTCAAATTTCAGCCCATTCCGACACCGTCCTGACAAATTACAAAATTGCCCATGGTGCAGTTTTTCTTTGTTAAATTTCTCGGGCCGTTTTCAATCAACCTGCCAAATTTCAGTCATATTTTTCGGGCCGTTTCCAATCTACCTGCCAAATTTCAGCCCATTTCGACACCGTCGCGACAAATGACAAAATTGCCCCTGGTGCGATTTTTCTTTGCCAAATTTCTCGGTCCGTTTCCAATTAACCTGCCAAAGTTCAGCCCATTCCGACACCGTAGCTACTAATGACAAAATTGTCCCTGGTGCGATTTTTCTTTGTTAAATTTCTCGGGCCGTTTTTGATCAACCTGCCAAATTTCAGTCCATTCCGACACTGTTGCAACAAATATACAAAATTGCTCCCGATGTGATTTTTCCTTGTTAAATTTTTTGGGCCGTTTCCAATCAACCTGACAAATTTTAGCCCATTCCGACACTGTCGCGACAAATTACAAAATTGCCCGGGGTGCGGTTTTCTTTGTTAAATTTCTCGGTCTATTTCCAATCAACCTGACAAATTTTAGCCCATTCCGACACTGTCGCGACAAATTACAAAATTGCCCGGGGTGCGGTTTTCTTTGTTAAATTTATCGAGCCGTTTCCAATCAGCCTGCCAAATTTCAATCAATTTCTCGGGTCGCTTCCAATCAACCTGTCAAATTTCAGCCCATTCCGACACTGTCGCGACAAATTACAAAATTGCCCGTGGTGCGTTTTTCTTTGTTAAATTTCTCGGTCTATTTCCAATCAACCTGCCAAATTTCGGTCATATTTCTGGGCCGTTTCCAATCTACTTGCCAAATTTCAGCCCATTTCGGCACCGTCGCGACAAATGACAAAATTGCCCCTGGTGCGATTTTTCTTTGTCAAATTTCTCATTCCGTTTCCAATCGACTTGACAAATTTCAGCCCATTCCGACACCATCGCGACAAATGACAAAATTGCTCCTGGTGCGGTTTTTTTTGTTAAATTTTTCGAGGGGTTTCCAATCAACTCGCCAAATTTCAGCCCATTCCGACACCGTCGCGACAAAAGAAAAAATTGTCCCTGGTGCGATTTTTCTTTGTTAAATTTATAGGGCCGTTTCCAATCAGCTTGCCAAATTTTAATCAACTTTCTTGGGCCGCTTCCAATCAACTTGTCAAATTTCAGCCCATTCCGGCACCGTTGCGACAAATTACAAAATTGCCAATGGTGCGGTTTTTCTTTGTTAAATTCCTCGGGCCGTTTTCAATCAAACTGCCAAATTTCAGTCCAGTTTCTCGGGCCGTTTCCAATCAAGCTGCCAAATTTCAACCCATTCCGACATCATCGCGGCAATGACAAAATTGCCCCTGGGCCAGTTTTTCTTTTTTAAATTTCTCGAGCCGTTTCCAATCAACTTGCCAAATTTCAGTCCAATTTCTTGGGCCGTTTGCAATCAAGCTGCGAAATTTCAGCCCATTTCGACTCCGTCCGACAAATGAAAAAAATTGCACCTGGTGCGGTTTTTCTTTGTTAAATTTATCGGGGCGTTTCCAATCAGCCTGCCAAATTTCAATCCAATTTCTCGGGCCGCTTCCAATCAACCTGTCAAATTTCAGCCCATTCCGACACCGTCGTGACAAATTACAAAATTACCCGTGGCGCGGTTTTTCTTTGTTAAATTTCTCGGGCAGTTTCCAATCTAACTGCCAAATTTCAGCCCATTTCGACATCGTCGCGACAAATACCTGCCAAATTTCAGCCCATTCCGATACCGTCGCGACAAATGAAAAAATTGCCTCTGGTACATTTTTTTTGTTAAATTTATAGGGCCGTTTCCAATCAGCCTGCCAAATTTCATTCCAATTTCTCGGGGCCGCTTCCAATCAACCAGTCAAATTTCATCCCATTTCGACACCGTCACGACAAATTACAAAATTGCCCATTGTGCGGTTTTTCTTTGTTAAATTTCTCGGGCCGTTTTCAATCAACCCGCCAAATTTCTGTCATATTTCCCGAGCCGTTTCCAATATACCTGCCAAATTTTCGCACATTTCGACAGCGTCGCGACGAATGACAAAATTGTCCCTGGTGCGGTTTTTCTTTGTTAAATTTCTCGGGCCGTTTCCAATCAACCAGCCAAATTTTAGCCCATTCAAACACCGTCGCGACAAATGAAAAAATTGCCCCTGGTGCGATTTTTCTTTGTTAAATTTATCGGGCCGTTTCCAATCAACCCGCCAAATTTCAATCCAATTTCTCGGGTTGCTTCCAATCAACCTGTCAAATTTCAGCCCATTCCGACACCGTCACGAGAAATGACAAGATTTCCCCTGGTGCGATTTTTCTTTGTTAAATTTCTCGGGCCGTTTCCAATCAACCTGCCAAATTTTAGCCCATTCCGACACCGTCGCAACAAATGACAAAATTTTCCCCGGTGTGATTTTTCTTTGTTAAATTCTCGGGCCGTTTCCAATAAACCTGCTAAATTTCAGTCCAATTTCTCGGGCCGCTTCCAATCAACCTGCCAAATTTCAACCCATTCCGACACCGTCCTGACAAATGATAAAATTACCCCTGTGGCGATTTTTCTTTGTTAAATTTCTCGGGCCGTTTCCAATCAACCTGCCAAATTTTAGCCCATTCCGACATCGTCGCGACAAATGAAAAAATTGCCCCTGGTGCAGTTTTTCTTTGTTAAATTTATCGGGCATTTTCCAATCAGCCTGCCAAATTTCAATCCAATTTCTCGGGCCGCTTCCAATCAACCTGTCAAATTTCAGCCCATTCCGACACCGTCGTGACAAATTACAAAATTGCCCATGGTGCGGTTTTTCTTTGTTAAATTACTCGGGCCGTTTCCAGTCAATCTGCCAAATTTCAGTCATATTTCTCGGGCTGTTTCCAATCTACCTGCCAAATTTCAGCCCATTTCGACACCGTCTTGACAAATGAAAAAATTGGCCCAGGTGCGATTTTTCTTTTGTTAAATTTCTCGGGCCGTTTCCTATCAACCTGCCAAATTTCAGCCCACTCCGACACCGTCGCGACAAATGAAAAAATTGCCCCTGGTGTGATTTTTCTTTGTTAAATTTATCGTGCAATTTCCAATCAGCCTGCAAAATTTCAATCCAATTTCTCAGGCCGCTTCCAATCAACCTGTCAAATTTCAGCCCATTCCGACACCGTCCTGACAAATTACAAAATTGCCCATGGTGCAGTTTTTCTTTGTTAAATTTCTCGGGCCATTTTCAATCAACCTGCCAAATTTCAGTCATATTTTTCGGGCCGTTTCCAATCTACCTGCCAAATTTCAGCCCATTTCGACACTGTCGCGACAAATGACAAAATTGCCCCTGGTGCGATTTTTCTTTGCCAAATTTCTCGGTCCGTTTCCAATTAACCTGCCAAAGTTCAGCCTATTCCGACACCGTAGCTACTAATGACAAAATTGTCCCTGGTGCGATTTTTCTTTGTTAAATTTCTCGGGCCGTTTTCGATCAACCTCCCAAATTTCAGTCCATTCCGACACTGTTGCAACAAATATACAAAATTGCTCCCGATGTGATTTTTTTTGTTAAATTTTTTGGGCCGTTTCCAATCAACCTGACAAATTTCAGCCCATTCCGACACCGTCGCGACAACTGACAAAATTGTCCCTGTTGCGATTTTTCTTTGTTAAATTTCTCGGGCCGTTTCCAATCAACCTGCAAAATTTCAGCCAATTCCGACACCGTTGCGACAAATGAAAAAATTGCCCCTGGTGCGGTTTTTCTTTGTTAAATTTATCGGGCCGTTTCCAATCAGCCTGCCAAATTTCAATCAATTTCTCGGGTCGCTTCTAATCAACCTGTCAAATTTCAGCCCATTCCGACACTGTCGGGACAAATTACAAAATTGCCCGTGGTGCGTTTTTCTTTGTTAAATTTCTCGGTCTATTTCCAATCAACCTGCCAAATTTCAGTCATATTTCTGGCCGTTTCCAATCTACTTGCCAAATTTCAGCCCATTCCGACACCGTCGCGACAAATGAAAAAATTGTCCCTGGTGCGATTTTTCTTTGTTAAATTTATCGGGCCATTTCCAATCAGCTTGCCAAATTTTAATCAACTTTCTCGCGCCGCTTTCAATCAACTTGTCAAATTTCAGCCCATTCCGGCACCGTTGCGACAAATTACAAAATTGCCAATGGTGCGGTTTTTCTTTGTTAAATTCCTCGGGCCGTTTTCAATCAAACTGCCAAATTTCAGTCCAGTTTCTCGGGCCGTTTCCAATCAAACTGCCAAATTTCAACCCATTCCGACACCGTCGCGGCGAATGACAAAATTGCCCCTGGGCCAGTTTTTCTTTGTTAAATTTCTCGAGCCGTTTCCAATCAACTTGCCAAATTTCAGTCCAATTTCTTGGGCCGTTTGCAATCAACCTACAAAATTTCAGCCCATTTCGACTCCGCACGACAAATGAAAAAATTGCTCCTGGTGCGGTTTTTCTTTGTTAAATTTATCGGGGCGTTTCCAATCAGCCTGCCAAATTTCAATCCAATTTCTCGGGCCGCTTCCAATCAACCTGTCAAATTTCAGCCCATTCCGACACCGTCGTGACAAATTACAAAATTACCCGTGGCACGATTTTTTTTGTTAAATTTCTCTGGCCGTTTCCAATCTAACTGCCAAATTTCAGCCCATTTTGACATCGTCGCGACAAATACCTGCCAAATTTCAGGCCATTCCGATACCGTCGCGACAAATGAAAAAATTGCTCCTGGTGCGGTTTTTCTTTGTTAAATTTATCGGGGCGTTTCCAATCAGCCTGCCAAATTTCAATCCAATTTCTCGGGCCGCTTCCAATCAACCTGTCAAATTTCAGCCCATTCCGACACCGTCCTGACAAATTACAAAATTGCACATGGTGCAGTTTTTCTTTGTTAAATTTCTCGGGCCGTTTCCAATCAACCTGCCAAATTTCAGTCATATTTCTCGGGCCGTTTCCAATCTACCTGCCAAATTTCAGCCCATTTCAACAACGTCGTGGCAAATGAAAAAATTGCCCCAGGTGCGATTTTTCTTTGTTAAATTTCTCTGGCCGTTTCCTATCAACCTGCCAAATTTCAGCCCACTCCGACACCGTCGTGACAAATGAAAAAATTGCCCCTGGTGTGGTTTTTATTTGTTAAATTTATCGGGCAATTTCCAATCAGCCTGCAAAATTTCAATCCAATTTCTCAGGCCGCTTCCAATCAACCCGTCAAATTTCAGTCCATTCCGACACCGTCCTGACAAATTACAAAATTGCCCATGGTGCAGTTTTTCTTTGTTAAATTTCTCGAGCCATTTCCAATCAACCTGCCAAATTTCTGTCATATTTTTTGGGCCGTTTCCAATCTACCTGCCAAATTTCAGCCCATTTCGACACCGTCGCGACAAATGACAAAATTGCCCCGGTGCGATTTTTCTTTGCCAAATTTCTCGGTCCGTTTCCAATTAACCTGCCAAAGTTCAGCCCATTCCGACACCGTAGCGACTAATGACAAAATTGTCCCTGTGCGGTTTTTCTTTGTTAAATTTCTCGGGCCGTTTCCGATCAACCTGCCAAATTTCAGTCCATTCCGACACTGTTGCAACAAATATACAAAATTGCTCCCGATGCGATTTTTCTTTGTTAAATTTTTTGGGCCGTTTCCAATCAATCGGCCAAATTTTAGCCCATTCCGGCACCGTCGCGACAAATGACAAAATTGTCCCTGTTGCGATTTTTCTTTGTTAAATTTCTCGGGCCGTTTCCAATCAACCTGCCAAATTTCAGCCCATTCCAACACCGTCGCGACCAATGTCAAAATTATCCTGGTGCAGTTTTTCTTTGTTAAATTTCTCAGGCCATTTCCGACTAACTTCCAAATTTCAGTCCAATTTCTCGGGCCGTTTCCAATTGACCTGCCAAATTTCAGCCCATTCCGACACCGTCACGACAAATGACAACATTGCCCCTGGTCCGATTTTTCTTTGTTAAATTTCTTGGGCCGTTTCCAATCAACCTACTAAATTTTAGTCCTATTTCTTGGGCCGTTTCCAATCGACCTGCCAAATTTCAGCCCATTTCGACGCCGTCGCAACAAAAGACAAAATTGCCACTGATGCGATTTTTCTTTGTTAAATTTCTCGGGCTGTTTCCAATCAACCTGTCAAAATTCAACCCATTCCAATGCCGTCACGACAAATGACAAAATTGCCCCTAGTCCGATTTTTCTTTGTTAAATTTCTCGGGCCATTTCCAATCAACCTACCAAATTTCAACCCAGTTCTACACCGTCGCGACAAATGACAAAATTGCCCCTGGTGCGATTTTTCTTTGTTAAATTTCTCGGGCAATTTCCAATCAACCTGCCAAATTTCTACCGATTCAGACACCATTACGACAAATAAACAAAATTTCCCCTGGTGCGGTTTTTCTTTGTTAAATTTATCGGGCCGTTTCCTGTCAACCTGCCAAATTTCAGTCTAATTTCTCGGGCCGTTTCCAATCGAACTGCTAAATTTCAGCCCATTCCGACACCGTCGCGACAAATGACAAAATTACCTCTGGTGCGGTTTTTCTTTGTTAAATTTCTCGGGCCGTTTCCAATCAACCTGCCAAATTTCAGACCATTTCGACACCGTCACGACAAATAACAAAATTGCCCTTGGTGTGATTTTTTTTTGTTAAATTTCTCGGGCCGTTTCCAATCAATCGCTAAATTTCTGTCAAATTTCTCGGGCCGTTTCCAATCAACCTACCAAATTTTAGCCCATTTCGACACCGTCACGACAAATGACAAAATGACCCCAGGTGCGGTTTTTCTTTGTTAAATTTCTCGAGCCGTTTACAATCAACCTGTCAAATTTCAGCCCATTCCGACATCTTCGTGACAAATGACAAAATTGCCCATGGTGCGGTTTTTCTTTTTTAAATTTCTTGGGCCGTTTCCAATCAACCCGCCAAATTTCAGCCCATTCCGACACAGTTGCGACAAATGACAAAATTGGCCCCGGTACGATTTTTCTTTGTTAAACTTTACGGGCCGTTTCCAATCTACTAGCCAAATTTCAACCCATTTCGACAACGTTTCGGAGTCCAATTTCTCGGGCCGTTTCCAATCGATTTGCAAAATCTCAGTCCATTCCGACACCATCGCGACAAATGACAAAATTGCCCCTGGCGCGATTTTTCATTCTTAAATATCTCGGGCCGTTTCCAATCTACTTGCCAAATTTTAGCCCATTTTGACACCGTTCCCGCGTCCAATTTCTCGGGCCATTTCCAATCAACATGCCAAATTTCAGACCATTTCGACACCGTCGCGACAAATGATAAAATTGCCCTTGGTGCGATTTTTCTTTGTTAAATTTCTCGGGCTGCTTCCAATCAACCTACCAAATTTCAACCCATTCTTACACCGTCGCGACAAATGACAAAATGACCCAGGTGCGGTTTTTCTTTGTTAAATTTCTCGGGCCATTTACAATCAATCTGCCAAATTTCAGCCCATTCCGACGTCTTCGTGACAAATGACAGAATTGCCCCTGGTGCGATTTTTCTTTGTTAAATTTCTCGGGCCGTTTCCAATCAACCTGCCAAATTTCATCCCATTCCGACATCATTGCGATAAATGACAAAATTGCCCCCGATGCGATTTTTCTTTGTTAAACTTTTCGGGCCGTTTCCAATCTACCTGCCAAATTTTAACCTATTTCGAAAACGTTTCGGAGTCCAATTTCTCGGGCCGTTTCCAATCAACCTACAAAATTTCAGTCCATTCCGACACCATCGCGACAAATGACAAAATTACCCCTGGTGCGGTTTTTCATTCTTAAATTTCTCGGGCCGTTTCCATTTTACCTGCCAAATTTTAGCCCATTCCGACACCGTTCCCGAGTCCGATTTCTCTGGCCGTTTCCAATCAACCTGCAAAATTTCATCCCATTCCGACACCGCCGTGACAAATGACAAAATTGCCCTGGTGTGATTTTTCTTTGTTAAATTTTTCGGGTCGTTTCCACTCAACCTGCCAAATTTCTGCCCATTTCGACACAGTTCTCGAGTCCAATTTCTTGGGCCATTTCCAAACAACCTTACAAATCTTAGCCCATTCCGACACCGTTGCGACAAATGACAAAATTGCCCCTGGTGCGGTTTTTCTTTGTTAAATTTCTCGGGCCGTTTACAATCAACCTGCCAAATTCTAGCACATTTCGAAGTCGTTCTCGAGTCCAATTTCTAGGGCCGTTTCCAATCAACCTGCCAAATTTCAGTCCACTCCGACACTATCGCGACAAACGATAAAATTGGATCTGGTGCGATTTTTCTATGTTGAATTTCTCAGGCCGGTTCCAATCAACCTTGTTCCTGAGTCCAATTTCAACCTGCCAAATTTCAGCCCATTCCAACACCTTCGACAAATGACAAAATTGCCCCTGGTGCGATTTTTCTTCTTTAAATTTCTCGGGCCGTTTCCAATCAACTTGCTGAATTTCATCCCATTACGACACCATCGCGACAAATGACAAAATTACCCCTGTGCGGTTTTTCATTGTTAAATTTCTCGGTCCGTTTCGAATCAACCTGCCAAATTTCAGCCCATTCCGACACCGTCGCGACAAATGACAAAATTGCCCATGGTGCGATTTTTTTGTTAAATTTCTCGGGCCCGTTTCCCATCAACCTGAGAATCTTCAACCCATTCTGACGCCGTTCCCGAGTCCAATTTCTCTGGTAGTTCCCAATCAACCTGTCAAATTTCAGCCCATTCCGGCATCGTCGCGGCAAATGACAAAATTGCCCCAGGTGCGGTTTTTCTTTGTTAAATTTCTCACGCCGTTTCCAATCAACCTGCCAAATTTCAGTCCAATTTCTCGAGTCGTTTCCAATCAACCTGCTAAATTTCATCCCATTCTGACACCATCGCGATAAATGACAAAATTGCCCCCGGTGCGATTTTTCTCTGTTAAATTTCTTGGGCCGTTTCCAACCAACCTGCCAAATTTTAGCCCATTCCAACACCGTTCCCAAGTCCAATTTCTCCTGCCATTTTTAATCAATCTGTCAAATTTCAGCCCATTCCGAATCCATCGCGACAAATGACAAAATCGCCCCTAGAGCGGTTTTTCTTTGTTAAATTTCTCGGGCCGTTTCCAATCATCCTGCCATATTTTAGCCCATTTCGACACCATTCCCGAGCCCAATTTCTCGGGACGTTTCCAATCAACCTACCAAATTTCAGCCCATTCCGACACCGTCACGACAAATGACAAAATGACCCCAGGTGCGGTTTTTCTTTGTTAACTTTCTCGGGCCGTTTCCAATCAACCTGCAAAATTTCAGTCCAATTTCTCGGGCCATTTCCAATCAACTTGCTAAATTTTAGCCCATTCTGACAACGTCGCCACAAATGACAAAATTGCCCCTGGTGCGATTTTTCTTTGTTTAATTTCTTGGGTTGTTTCCAACCAACCTGCCAAATTTCAATCCATTTCGACACCATTCCCGAATCCACTTTCTCAGGCCGTTACCAGTGAACCTGCCAAATTTCAGACCATTCCGACACCGTCGCGGCAAATGACAAAATTGCCCTTGGTGCAATTTTTCTTTGTTATATTTCTCGGGCCGTTTCCAATCAACTTGCCAATTTCAGTCCAATTTCTCGGGTCGTTTCTAATCAACCTGCCAAATTTAAGCCCATTTCGACATCGTCACGACAAAAGACAAAATGACCCACGGTGCGATTTTTCTTTGTTAAATTTCTCGGGGCGTTTACAATCAACCATCCAAATTTTAGCCCATTCAGACACTGTCTTGACAAATGAAAAAATTTTCCCTTGTGCGGTTTTTCTTAGTTAAATTTCTCGGGCCGTTTCCGATCAACCTGCCAAATTTCAATCCATTCCGACACCGTTTCTGAGTCCAATTTCTCTGGCCGTTTCCAATCAACCTACCAAATTTTAGCCCATTTCAACATCGTTCCTGAGTCCAATTTCTCGGGCCGTTTCCGATCAACGTGCCAAATTTCAGCCCATTTCGACACCGTCGCGACAAATGACAAAATTGTCCCTAGGGCGATTTTTCATTGTTAAATTTCTCGTGCCGTTTCCAATCAACTTGCCAAATTTCAGTCCAATTTCTCGGGTCATTTCCAATCTACTTGCCAAGTTTCAGCCCATTTCGACACCATCGCGATAAATGAGAAAATTGCCCCCGGTACGATTTTTCTTTGTTAAATTTCTCGGGCCGTTTCCAATTAGCCTGCCAAATTTTAGCCCATTCTGACACCGTCACGACAAATGACAAAGTTGCCCCTGGTGCGGTTTTTCTTTGTTAAATTTCTTGAGCCGTTCCCAATCAACCTCTCAATTTCAACCCATTCCGTCCTTGTTCTCGAGTCTAATCTCTCGGGCCGTTTCCAATCAACCTGTCAAATTTCAGCCCATTTCGACATAGTTACGACAAATGACAAAATTGCCCTTAGTGTGATTTTTCTTCGTTAAATTTCTCGGGCCGTTTCCAATCACCCTGACAAATTTCATCCCATTCCGACACCGTCGGGCTGTTTCCAATCAACCTGTCAAATTTCACCCCATTCTGACACCGTCGTGACAAATTACAAAATTGCTCTTGGTGCGGTTTTTCTTTGTTAAATTTCTCGAACTGTTTCCAATCAACCTGCCAAATTTTAACCCATTTCGACACCGTTCCCAAGTCCAATTTCTCGGGTCGTTTCCAATCAACCTGCCAAATTTTAGCCCATTCTGACACCGTTGCGAAAAATGACAAAATTACCCATGGTGCGATTTTTCTTTGTTAAATTTCTCGGGCCCTTTGCAATCAAGTTGCCAAATTTCAGCCCATTCCGACACCATTGCAACAAATGATAAAATTGCCCCTGGTACGATTTTTCTTTGTTAAATTTCTCGGGCTGTTTCCAACCAACCTGCCAAATTTCAGCCCATTTCAACATCGTTCCCGAGTCCAATTTCTCGGGCCTTTTCCGATCAACGTGCCAAATTTCAGCCCATTTCGACACCATCGCGACAAATGACAAAATTGCCCCTGGTGCGATTTTTCATTGTTAAATTTCTCGTGCCGTTTCCAATCAACCTGCCAAATTTCAGTCCAATTTCTCGGGTCGTTTCCAATCTACCTGCCAAGTTCAGCCCATTTCGACACCGTCGCGATAAATGAGAAAATTGCCCCCGGTGCGATTTCTCTTTGTTAAATTTCTCGGGCCGTTTCCAATCAGCCTGCCAAATTTTAGCCCATTCTGACACCGTCATGACAAATGACAAAGTTGCCCCTGGCGCGGTTTTCCGTTGTTAAATTTTTCTCGAGCCGTTCCCAATCAACCTATCAAATTTCAACCTATTCCGTCCTTGTTCCCAAGTCTAATCTCTCGGGCCGTTTCCAATCAACCTGTCAAATTTCAGCCCATTCTGACACAGTTAAGACAAATGACAAAATTGCCCCTGGTGCGATTTTCCTTTGTTAAACTTCTCGGGCCGTTTCCAATTAACCTGCCAAATTTCAGCCCATTATGACAGCGTTTCGGAGCCCAATTTCGCGGGACGTTTCCAATCAACCTGCCAAATTTCTGTCCACTCTGACATTGTCGCGACAAATAGCAAAATTACCCCTGGTGTGTTTTTCATTCTTAAATTTCTCAAGCCATTTCCAATCAACCTGCCAAATTTCTGCCCATTCCGACACCGTCGCGACAAAAGACAAAATTGCACTTGGTACGGTTTTTCTTTGTTAAAATTTTCGGGCCGTTTCCAATCAAGTTGCAAAATTTCAGCCCATTCCGACATCGTTCCCGAGTCCAATTTCTTGGGCCATTTCCAAACAACCTGCCAAATTTCAGCCCATTCCGACATCGTTCCCGAGTCCAATTTCTTGGGCCATTTCCAAACAACCTGCCAAATTTCAGCCCATTCCGACACCGTTGCGACAAATGACAAAATTGCCCCTGGTGTGGTCTTTATTTGTTAAATTTCTCGGGCCATTTTCAATCAGCATGCCAAATTCCATCACATTTCGACACCATTCCCGAGTCCAATTTCTCGGGCTATTTCCAATCAACCAGCCAAATTTCAGCCCATTCCGACAACGTCGCGACAAATGACAAAATTGCCCCTGGTGCAGTTTTTCTTTTTTAAATTTCTCGGGTCGTTTCCAATCAACCTGCCATGTTTCAGCCCATTTTGAACCGTTACCGTGTCCAATTTCTCGGGCCATTTCCAACTAACTTGCCAAATTTCAGCCCATTCCGACACTGTCGCGAAAAATGATAAAATTGCGCCTGGTGCCGTTTTTCTTTGTTAAATTTCCCGAGTTGTTTCCAATCTACCTGCCAAATTACAGCCCATTTCGACACCGTTCCCGAGTTGAATTTCTCGGGTCGTTTCCAATCAACCTGCCAAATTTCAGCCCATTCTGACACCGTCGCGACAAATGATAAAATTGCCCCTGGTGCGGTTTTTCTTTGTTAAATTTCTCGGGCCATTTCCAATCAACCAGCCAAATTTTAGTCCAATTTCTCGGGTCGTTTCCAATCAACCGCCAAATTTTAGTCCAATTTCTAGGGCCTTTTCCAATCAATCTGCTAAATTTCAGCCCATTCCGACACCTTCGTGACAAATGAAAAAATTGCCCCAGGTGCGATTTTTCTTTGTTAAATTTTTTGGGCCATTTCCATGATACTTTCCAAATTTCAGCCCATTCCGACACCGTTCCCGATTTCAATTTCTCGGGCCGTTTCCAATCAACCTGTGAAATTTCAGCACATTCCGACACCGTTGCGGCAAATGACAAAATTTTCCCTGGTGCGGTTTTTCTTTGTTAAATTTCTCGGGCCGTTTCCAATCAACCTGATAAATTTCAGCCCATTCCAACATCGTCGGGCCGTTTCCAATCAACCTTCCAAATTTCACCCCATTCCGACACTGTCGTGACAAATGACAAAATTGTTCGTGGTGCGGTTTTTCTTTGTTAAATTTCTCGGACCATTTCCAATCAACCTGCCAAATTTTAACCCATTTCGACACCGTTCCCAAGTCCAATTTCTCGGGCTGTTTCCAATCAACCTGCCAAATTTCAGCCCATTTTGACACCATCGCGACAAATGAAAAAATTGCCCCGGTACGATTTTTCTTTGTTAAATTTCTCGGGCTGTTTCCAACCAACCTGCCAAATTTCAGCCCATTTCAACATCGGTCTTGAGTCCAATTTCTCGGGCCGTTTTCGATCAACGTGCCAAATTTCAGCCCATTTCGACACTGTCGCGACAAATGACAAAATTGTCCCTGGTGTGATTTTTCATTGTTAAATTTCTCGTGCCGTTTCCAATCAACCTGCCAAATTTCAATCCAATTTCTCGGGTCGTTTCCAATCTATCTGCCAAGTTTCAGCCCATTTCGACACCGTCGCGATAAATGAGAAAATTGCCCCCGGTGCGATTTTTCTTTGTTAAATTTCTCGGGCCGTTTCCAATCAGCCTGCCAAATTTTAGCCCATTCTGACACCGTCATGACAAATGACAAAGTTGCCCCTGGCGCGATTTTTGTTTGTAAAATTTCTCGAGCCGTTCTCAATCAACTTGTCAAATTTCAGGCCATTCCGTCCTTGTTCCCGAGTCTAATCTCTCGGGTCGTTTCCAATCAACCTGTCAAATTTCAGCCCATTCCGACATAGTTAAGACAAATGACAAAATTGCCCCTGGTGCAGTTTCTCTTTGTTAAACTTCTCGACCCGTTTCTAATCAACCTGCCAAATTTCAGCCCATTATGACACCGTTCCGGAGCCCAATTTCGCGAGACGTTTCCAATCAACCTGCCCAATTTCTGTCCACTCTGACACCGTCGCGACAAATAGCAAAATCGCCCCTGATGTGTTTTTCATTCTTAAATTTCTCGAGCCATTTCCAATCAAATTGCCAAATTTCTGGCCATTCCGACACCATCGCGAAAAAAGACAAAATTGCACCTGGTGCAGTTTTTATTTGCTAAAATTTTCGGGCCATTTCCAATCAACCTGCAAAATTTCAGCACATTCTGACACCGTTCCCGAGTCCAATTTCTTGGGCCATTTCCAAACAACCTGCCAAATTTCAGCCCATTCCGACACCGTTGCGACAAATGACAAAATTGCCCCTGGTGCGGTATTTATTTGTTAAATTTCTCGGGCCATTTTCAATCAACCTGCCAAATTCCATCACATTTCGACACCATTCCTGAGTCCAATTTCTCGGGCTATTTCCAATCAACCTGCCAAATTTCAGCCCATTCCGGCAACGTCGCGACAAATGACAAAATTGCCCTGGTGCAGTTTTTCTTTTTTAAATTTCTTGGGTCGTTTTCAATCAACCTGCCAAATTTCAGCCCCTTTCGAATTGTTACCGAGTCCAATTTCTCGGGCCATTTCCAACCAACCTGCCAAATTTCAGCCCATTCCGACACTGTCGCGACAAATGATAAAATTGCCCCTGGTGCTGTTTTTCTTTGTTAAATTTCCCGGGTTGTTTCCAATCTACCTGCCAAATTACAGCCCATTTCGACATCGTTCCCCTGTCGAATTTCTCGGGTCATTTCCATTCAACCTGCCAAATTTCAGCCCATTCCGACACCGTCGCAACAAATAAAAAAATTGCCCCAGGTGCGATTTTTCTTTGTTAAAATTTTCGGGCCGTTTCCATGATACTTTCCAAATTTTAGCCCATTCTGACACCATTCCCGAGTCCAATTTCTTGGGCCGTTTCCAATCTACCTTCCAAATTTCACCCCATTCCGACACCGTCGTGACAAATGACAAAATTGCCCCTGGTGCGGTTTTTCTTTGTTAAATTTCTCGGACTATTTCCAATCAACCTGCCGAATTTTAATCCATTCCGACAGCGTTCCGGAGTCCAATTTCTCGGGCTGTTTCCAATCAACCTGCCAAATTTCAGCCCATTCCGACACCATCGCTACAAATGATAAAATTGCCCCTGGTACGATTTTTCTTTGTTAAATTTCTCGGGCTGTTTCCAACCAACCTGCCAAATTTCAGCCCATTTCAACATCGTTCTCAAGTCCAATTTCTAGGGCCGTTTCCGATCAACGTGCCAAATTTCAGCCCATTTCGACACCGTCGCGACAAATGACAAAATTGTCCCTGGTGCAATTTTTCATTGTTAAATTTCTCGTGCCGTTTCCAATCAACCTGCCAAATTTCAATCAAATTTCTTGGGTCGTTTCCAATCTACCTGCCAAGTTTCAGCCCATTCCGACACCGTCGCGATAAATGAGAAAATTGCCCCCGGTGCGATTTTTCTTTGTTAAATTTCTCGGGCCGTTTCCAATCAGCCTGCCAAATTTTAGCCCATTCTGACACCGTCATGACAAATGACAAAGTTGTCCCTGGCACGATTTTTGTTTGTTAAATTTCTCGAGCCGTTCTCAATCAACTTGTCAAATTTCAGCCAATTTCGTCCTTGTTCCCGAGTCTAATCTCTCGGGCCGTTTCCAATCAACCTGTCAAATTTCAGCCCATTCCGACACAGTTAAGACAAATGACAAAATTGCCCCTGGTGTGATTTCTCTTTGTTAAACTTCTCGGGCCATTTCTAATCAACCTGCCAAATTTCAGCTCATTATGATAGCGTTCCGGAGCCCAATTTCTCGGGACGTTTCCAATCAACCTGCCAAATTTCTGTCCACTCTGACACCGTCGCGACAAATAGAAAAATTGCCCCTGATGTGTTTTTCATTCTTAAATTTCTCGAGCCGTTTCCAATCAACTTGCCAAATTTCTGCCCATTCCGACACCGTGGCTACAAAAGACAAAATTGCACCTGGTGCAGTTTTTCTTTGTTAAAATTTTCGGGCCGTTTCCAATCAACCTGCAAAATTTCAGCCCATTTCGACACCGTTCCCAAGTCCAATTTCTTGGGCCATTTCCAAACAACCTGCCAAATTTCAGCCCATTCCGACACCGTTGCGAAAAATGACAAAATTGCCCCTGGTGTGGTTTTTCATTGTTAAATTTCTCGGGCTGTTTTCAATCAACCTGCCAAATTCCAGCTCATTTCGACACCGTTCCCGAGTCCAATTTCTCGGGCTATTTCTAATCAACCTGCCAAATTTTAGCCCATTACAACACCGTCGCGACAAATGACAAAATTGCCCCTGTTACGATTTTTTATTCTTAAATTTCACGGGTCGTTTCCAATCAACCTGCCAAATTTTAGCCCATTTAGAGACCGTTCCCGGGTCCAATTTCTCTGGTCGTTTCCAATCAACTTGCCAAATTTCTGCCCATTCCGACACCGTCGCGACAAATGACAAAATTGCCCCTAGTGTTGTTTTTCGCTGTTAAATTTCCCGGGGCGTTTCCAATCTACCTGCCAAATTACAGCTCATTCTGACACCGTTCTCGAGTCCAATTTCTCGGGCCATTTCCAATCAACCTGCCAAATTTCAACCCATTCTGACACCGTCGCGACAAATGATAAAATTGCCTCTGGTGCAGTTTTTCTTTGTTAAATTTCTCGGGCCGTTTCCAATCAACTAGCCAAATTTCAGTCCAATTTCTCGGGCCGTTTCCAATCAACCTACCAGATTTCAGCCCATTTCGACACCATCGCGATAAATGAAAAATTTGCCCCAGTTGCGATTTTTCTTTATTAAATTTCTCGGGCCGTTTCCAATCAACTTGCCAAATTTCAGCCCATTCCGACATCGTCGCGACAAATTACAAAATTGCCCCTAGTGCAGTTTTTCTTTTTTAAATTTCTCGGACCGTTCCCAATCAACCTACCAAATCTCAGCCCATTCCGACCATGTTCTCGAGTCCAATTTCTCGGGCCGTTACCAATCAACCTGCCAAATTTCAACCCATTCCGACAGGGTTGCGACAAATGACAAAATTTTCCTTGGTGCAGTTTTTCTTTGTTAAACTTCTCGGGCCATTTCCAATCAACCCACCAAATTTCAGCCTATTCTGACGCCGTCGCGACAAATGACAAAATTGCCCTTGGTACGATTTTTCATTGTTAAATTTCCTAGGCCGTTTCCAATCAACCTGCCGAATTTTAGTCCAACTTCTCGGGCCATTTCCAATCAACCTACTAAATTTCAGCCCATTTTGACACCGTCGTGACAAATGACAAAATCGCCCCTGGTGCGGCTTTTCTTTGTTAAATTTCTCGGGCCGTTTCCAATGAACTTGCCAAATTTCAGCCCATTCCGACACCGTCACGACAAATGATAAATTTTCCTTGGTGCGATCTTTCTTGGTTAAATTTCTCCGGCCGTTTCCAATCAACCTGCTAAATTTCAGTCCAATTTCTCTGGCCGTTTCCAATCAACTTACTAAATTTCAGCCCACTCCGACAACATCGCGTCAAATGACAAAATTGCCCCTGGTGCGATTTTTCTTTGTTTAATTTCTCGGGCAGATTCCAATTATCCTCCAAATTTCAGCCCATTTCGACACCGTTTCCGAGTCAAATTTCTCTGGCCGTTTCCAATCAACCTTCCAAATTTCTGCCCATTACGACACCGTCGCGAGAAACGAAAATATTGCCCTTGGTGCTATTTTTCTTTGTTATATTTCTCGGGCCGTTTTCGATCAACCTGCCAAATTTCAGTCCAATTTCTCGGGCCGTTTCCAATCAGCCTGCCAAATTTCAGCCCATTCCGACCCCATCGCGACAAATGACGAAATGATCCCTGGTGCGATTTATCCTTGTTAAATTTCTCGGGCCGTTTACAATAAACCTGACAATTTTAAGCCCATTCCGGCACCGTCGTGACAAATGTCAAAATGGCCCTCGGTGCAGTTTTTCCTTGTTTAATTTCTCGAGCCGTTTCCAATCAACCTACCAAATTTCAGCCCATTCCGACACCGTTCCCGAGTCCAATTTCTCGAGCAATTTTCGATCAACTTGCCAAATTTCAGCCCATTCCGACACCTTCGCGACAAATGACAAAATTGCCCCCTGTACGATTTTTCTATGCCCAATTTCTCGAGCCGTTTCCAATCAACCTGCCAAATTTCGGCCCATTCCGACACCGTCGCGACAAATGGCAAAATTGCCCCTGGTGCGATTTTTCTTTGTTAAATTTCTTAGATCGTTTCCAATCAACCTACCAAATTTTAATCCAATTTCTCGAGCCGTTTCCAATCAATCTGATAAATTTCTGCCCATTCCGACGTCGTCGTGGCAAATGACAAAATTGCCCCTGTTGCGATTTTTCTTTGTTAAATTTCTCGGGCCGTTTCCAACCAACCTGCCAAATTTCAGCCTATTTCGACGCCGTTCCATAGTCCAATTACTCGGGTCGTTTCCAATCAACCTGCCAAATTTTAGACCATTCCGACACCGTCGCGACAAATGACAAAATTGCCCCTGGTGCGGTTTTTCTTTGTTACATTTCTCGGGCCGTTTCCATTCAATGTACTAAATTTCAGCCCATTCCGACACCGTCGCAACAAATGATAAATTGTCCCTAGTGCAGTTTTTCTTTGTTAAAATTCTCGGACCGTTTCCAATCAACCTGCTAAATTTCAGTCCAATTTCTCAGGCCGTTTCCAATCAACTTGCTAAATTTTAGCCCATTCCGACAAATTCGCGACAAATGACACAATTGCCCGGTGCGATTTTTCTTTGTTTAATTTCTCGGGCCGTTTCCGATCAACCTTCCAAATTTCAACACATTACAACACCGTCGCAACAAATGACAATATTGACCTCGGTACGATTTTTCTTTGTTATATTTCTCTGGCCATTTCAATCAACCTGCCAAATTTCAGTCCATTCCGACCCTGTCGCGACAAATGACAAAATGATCCTCGGTGCGGGTTTTCTTAGTTAAATTTCTCGGGCCGTTTACAATCAACTTGCCAAATTTTAGCCCATTCCGACACCGTCGGGACAAATGACAAAATTGCCCCTGGTGCAGTTTTTCTTTGTTAAATTTCTCGGGCCGTTTCCAATCAACCTGCCAAATTTCAGCCCATTCTAACACTGTTCCCGAGTCCAATTTCTCGGGCAGTTTTCGATCAACTTGTCAAATTTCAGCCCATTTTGACACCGTCAAGACAAAAGATAAAATTGCCCCTGGTGCAGTTTTTCTTTGTTAAATTTCTCAGGCCGTATCCAATCAACCAGCCGAATTTCAGTCCAATTTCTCGGGCCGTTTCCAATCAACCTGCCAAAATTTTGTTCAATTTCTCGGGCTGTTTCCAATCAACCTACTAAATTTTAGCCCATTGCGACATCGTCCTGAAAAATGAAAAAATTGCCCTTGGTACGTTTTTTCTTTGTTAATTTTCTCGGGCCGTTTCCAATCAACCTGCCAAATTTCAGCCCATTTCTCGGTCCGTTTCCAATCAACATGCCAAACTTCCGCCCATTTCGACACCATCGCGACAAATGGCAAAGTTGCCCCTGGTGCGATTTTTCTTTGTTAAATTTCTCGGGCCATTTCCGATCAACCTGCCAAATTTCAGCCCATTTCAACACCGTTCCCGAGTCCAATTTCTTGGGCCATTTCTAATCAACCTGCCAAATTTTATCCCATTCCGACACTATCGCGACAAATGGCAAAATTACCCCAGGTGCTTTTTTCTTCGTTAAATTTCTCGGGCCGTTTCCAATCCACCTGCCAAATTACAGCCCAATCCGACACCATTCCCGAGTCGAATTTCTCGGGCTGTTTCCAGTAAACCCGCCAAATTTCAGCCCATTCAGATACCGTCGCAACAAATGAAAAAATTGCCCCTGGTGCGGTTTTTCTTTTTCAAATTTCTCGGTCCGTTTCCAATCAACCTGCCAAATTTCTGCCCATTTCGACACCGTCACGATAAATGACAAAATTGCCTATGGTGCGGTTTTTCTTGGTTAAATTTCTCGGGCCGTTTTCAATCAACCAGCCAAATTTCGGCACATTTCGACACCGTTCCTGAGTCCAATTTCCCTGGCCGTTTCCAATCAACCTGTCAAATTTCAGCCCATTCCGACACTGTCTCGACGAATGACAAAATTGCCCCTGGTGCGGTTTTTCTTTTTTAAATTTCTCGAGCCTTTTCCAATGAACCTACCAAATTTCAGCCCATTTCGACACCGTTACCGAGTCCGATTTCTTTGGCCATTTTCAATCAACTGCTAAATTTTAGCCCATTCCGACACTGTCGCGACAAATGGAAAAATTACCCGTGTGGATTTTTTTCTTTGTTAAATTTCCCGGGCCGTTTCCAATCTACTTGAAAAATTACAACCCATTTCGACACCGTTCCCTAGTCCAATTTCTCATGCCGTTTCCAATCAACCTGTCAAATTTTAGCCCATTCCGACACCGTCGCGACAAATGCCAAAATTGCCCCGGTGCGGTTTTTCTTTGTTAAATTTCTCGGGCTGTTTCCAATCAACCTACCAAATTTAAGTCAAATTTCTCTGAACGTTTCCAATCAACCTGCCAAATTTCAGCCAAATCTGACACCGTCGTGACAAATGTCAAAATTGCCCCTGGTGGGGTTTTTCTTTGTTAAATTTCCAGAGCCATTTCCAATCAACCTGCCAAATTTCAGCCCATTTCGACACCGTTCACGAGTCCGATATCTCGACCCGTTTCCAATCAACCTGCCAAATTTTAGCCCATTCCGACATCGTCGCGACAAATGACAAAATTGCCCGCGGTACGATTTTTCCTCGTCAAATTTCTCGGGCTGTTTCCAACCAACCTGCCAAATTTCAGCCCATTTGAACACCGTTCCCGAGTTCCATTTCTCGATCCATTTCAAATCAACATGCTAAATTTCAGTCCAATTTGTCGGGTCGTTTCCAATCTACCTCCCAAATTTCAGCCCATTTCGACACCGTCGCGATAAATGACAAAATTGCACCTGGTGCGATTTTTCTTTGTTAAATTTCTCGGGCCGTTTTCAATCAACCTACCAAATTTCGGCACATTTCGACACCGTTCCTGAGTCCAATTTCCCTGGCCGTTTCCAATCAACCTGCCAACTTTCAGCCCATTCCGACACTGTCTCGACAAATGACAAAATTGCCCCTGGTGCGGTTTTTCTTTTTTAAATTTCTCGAGCCGTTTCCAATGAACCTACCAAATTTCAGCCCATTTCGACACC
>NC_036238.1:16143775-16145953 GCF_002742605.1 Olea europaea var. sylvestris
TTCTTTGTTAAATTTCCAGAGCCATTTCCAATCAACCTGCCAAATTTCAGCCCATTTCGACACCGTTCACGAGTCCGATATCTCGACCCGTTTCCAATCAACCTGCCAAATTTCAGCCCATTCCGACATCGTCGCGACAAATGACAAAATTGCCCGCGGTACGATTTTTCCTCGTTAAATTTCTCGGGCCGTTTCCAACCAACCTGCCAAATTTCAGCCCATTTGAACACCATTCCCGAGTTCCATTTCTCGAGCCATTTCAAATCAACATGCTAAATTTCAGTCCAATTTGTCGGGTCGTTTCCAATCTACCTCCCAAATTTCAGCCCATTTCGACACCGTCGCGATAAATGACAAAATTGCACCCGGTACGATTTTTCTTTGTTAAATTTCTCGGGCCGTTTTCAATCAACCCGCCAAATTTCGACACATTTTGACACCGTTCCTGAGTCCAATTTCCGTGGCCGTTTCCAATCAACCTGCCAAATTTCAGCCCATTCCGACACTGTCTCGACAAATGACAAAATTGCCCCTGGTGCGGTTTTTCTTTTTTAAATTTCTCGAGCCGTTTCCAATGAACCTACCAAATTTCAGCCCATTTCGACACCGTTACCGAGTCCGATTTCTTTGGCCATTTTCAATCAACCTGCTAAATTTTAGCCCATTCCGACACTGTCGCGACAAATGGAAAAATTACCCGTGTGGATTTTTTTCTTTGTTAAATTTCCCGGGCCGTTTCCAATCTACCTGAAAAATTACAACCCATTCCGACACCGTTCCCTAGTCCAATTTCTCGGGCTTTTTCCAATCAACCTGTCAAATATTAGCCCATTCCGACACCGTCGCGACAAATGCCAAAATTGCCCCGGTGCGATTTTTCTTTGTTAAATTTCTCGGGCTGTTTCCAATCAACCTACCAAATTTAAGTCAAATTTCTCTGAACGTTTCCAATCAACCTGCCAAATTTTAGCCAAATCCGACACCGTCGTGACAAATGTCAAAATTGCCCCTGGTGCGGTTCTTCTTTGTTAAATTTCCAGAGCCATTTCCAATTAACCTGCCAAATTTCAGTCCATTTCGACACCGTTCACGAGTCCGATATCTCGACCCGTTTCCAACAAACCTGCCAAATTTCAGCCCATTCCGACATCGTCGCGACAAATGACAAAATTGCCCGCGATACGATTTTTCCTCGTTAAATTTCTCGGGCCGTTTCCAACCAACCTGCCAAATTTCAGCCCATTTGAACACCGTTCCCGAGTTCCATTTCTCGAGCCATTTCAAATCAACATGCTAAATTTCAGTCCAATTTGTCGGGTCGTTTCCAATCTATCTCCCAAATTTCAGCCCATTTCGACACCGTCGCGATAAATGACAAAATTGCACTTGGTGCGATTTTTCTTTGTTAAATTTCTCGGGCCGTTTTCAATCAACCTGCCAAATTTGGGCACATTTCGACACCGTTCCTGAGTCCAATTTCCCTGGCCGTTTCCAATCAACCTGCCAAATTTCAGCCCATTCCGACACTGTCTCGACAAATGACAAAATTGCCCCTGGTGCGGTTTTTCTTTTTTAAATTTCTCGAGCCGTTTCCAATGAACCTACCAAATTTCAGCCCATTTCGACACCATTACCGAGTCCGATTTCTTTGGCCATTTTCAATCAACCTGCAGAATTTTAACCCATTTCGACACTGTCGCGACAAATGGAAAAATTACCCGTGTGGATTTTTTTCTTTGTTAAATTTCCCGGGCCGTTTCCAATCTACCTGAAAAATTACAACCCATTCCGACATGTTCCCTAGTCCAATTTCTCGGGCCGTTTCCAATCAACCTGTCAAATTTTAGCCCATTTCGACACCGTTCTCTGAACGTTTCCAATCAACCTACCAAATTTAAGTCAAATTTCTCTGAACGTTTCCAATCAACCTGCCAAATTTTAGCCAAATCCGACACCGTCGTGACAAATGTCAAAATTGCCCCTGGTGCGGTTCTTCTTTGTTAAATTTCCAGAGCCATTTCCAATCAACCTGCCAAATTTCAGCCCATTTCGACACCGTTCACGAGTCCGATATCTCGACCCGTTTCCAATCAACCTGCCAAATTTCAGCCCATTCCGACATCGTCGCGACAAATGACAAAATTGCCCGCGGTACGATTTTTCCTCGTTAAATTTCTC
>NC_036238.1:16146216-16146458 GCF_002742605.1 Olea europaea var. sylvestris
CGTGATCCCGAGCCTGTGCCCCGAGTCCAATTTCGCGGGCCGTTTCCAATCAACCTGCCAAATTTCGGCCCATTCCGACACTGTCTCGACAAATGACAAAATTGCCCCTGGTGCGGTTTTTCTTTTTTAAATATCTCGAGCCGTTTCCAATGAACCTACCAAATTTCAGCCCATTTCGACACCGTTACCAAGTCCGATTTCTTTGGCCATTTTCAATCAACCTGCTAAATTTTAGCCCATTC
>NC_036238.1:16147172-16154852 GCF_002742605.1 Olea europaea var. sylvestris
GATTTTGCTTTGTTAATTTTCTGTCCAACACTTCTTCAACCTCACATAATTAATACGGAAATTAATTATTCGGAGGCCCACACGAAGGAATTTGGTTAAAATCTCGTGATCCCAGGTTTGTGCCCCGAGTCCAATTTCATGGCCCATTTCCAATCAACCTGCCAAATTTGGGACCATTTCGACACTGTCACGGCAAATGACAAAATTACCCTTGGTGCGGTTTTTCGTTGTTAACTTTCTTTCCAGCACCTCTTTAACCTGACATAATTAATACTAAAATTAATTATTCGGAGGCCCAAACAAAGGAATTTGGCTAAAATCGCGTGATCCCGGGTCTGTGCCGTGAGTCCAATTTCACGGGCCATTTCCAATCAACCTGCCAATTTTTGGCCCATTTCGACACTGTCGCGACAAATGGAAAAATTACCCGTGTGGATTTTTTTCTTTGTTAAATTTCCCGGGCCGTTTCCAATCTACCTGAAAAATTACAACCCATTCCGACATGTTCCCTAGTCCAATTTCTCGGGCCGTTTCCAATCAACCTGTCAAATTTTAGCCCATTTCGACACCGTTCTCTGAACGTTTCCAATCAACCTACCAAATTTAAGTCAAATTTCTCTGAACGTTTCCAATCAACCTGCCAAATTTCAGCCAAATCCGACACCGTCGTGACAAATGTCAAAATTGCCCCTAGTGGGGTTTTTCTTTGTTAAATTTCCAGAGCCATTTCCAATCAACCTGCCAAATTTCAGCCCATTTCGACACCGTTCACGAGTCCGATATCTCGACCCGTTTCCAATCAACCTGCCAAATTTCAGCCCATTCCGACATCGTCGCGACAAATGACAAAATTGCCCGTGGTACGATTTTTCCTCGTTAAATTTCTCGGTCCGTTTCCAACCAACCTGCCAAATTTCAGCCCATTTGAACACCATTCCCGAGTACCATTTCTCGAGCCGTTTCAAATCAACATGCTAAATTTCAGTCCAATTTGTCGGGTCGTTTCCAATCTACCTCCCAAATTTCAGCCCATTTCGACACCGTCGCGATAAATGACAAAATTGCACCTGGTACGATTTTTCTTTGTTAAATTTCTCGGGCCGTTTTCAATCAACCCGCCAAATTTCGGCACATTTCGACACCGTTCCTGAGTCCAATTTCCCTGGCCGTTTCCAATCAACCTGCCAAATTTCAGCCCATTCCGACACTGTTTCGACAAATGATAAAATTGCCCTTGGTGCGGTTTTTCTTTTTTAAATTTCTCGATCCGTTTCCAATGAACCTACCAAATTTCAGCCCATTTCGACATCGTTATCGAGTCCGATTTCTTTGGCCATTTTCAATCAACCTGCTAAATTTTAGCCCATTCCGACACTGTCGCGACAAATGGAAAAATTGCCCCTATGGATTTTTTTCTTTGTTAAATTTCCCGGGCCGTTTCCAATCTACCTGAAAAATTACAACCCATTTCGACACCGTTCCCTAGTCCAATTTCTCGGGCCGTTTCCAATCAACCTGTCAAATTTTAGCCCATTCCGACACCGTCGTGACAAATGCCAAAATTGCCCCGGTGCGATTTTTCTTTGTTAAATTTCTCGGGCTGTTTCCAATCAACCTACCAAATTTAAGTCAAATTTCTCTGAACGTTTTCAATCAACCGGCCAAATTTCAGCCAAATCCGACGCCGTCGTGACAAATGTCAAAATTGCCCCTGGTGGGGTTTTTGTTTGTTAAATTTCAAAAGCCATTTCCAATCAACCTGCCAAATTTCAGCCCATTTCGACACCGTTCACGAGTCCGATATCTCGACCCGTTTCCAATCAACCTGCCAAATTTCAGCCCATTCTGACATCGTCGCGACAAATGACAAAATTGCCCCCGGTACGATTTTTCCTCGTTAAATTTCTCGGTCCGTTTCCAACCAACCTGCCAAATTTCAGCCCATTTCAACACCGTTCTCGAGTCAAATTTCTCGGGTCGTTACCAATCAACCTGCCAAATTTCAGTCCAATTTCTCGGGCCTTTTCCAATCTACGTCCCAAATTTTAGCCCATTTCGACACCGTCGCGACAAATGACAAAATCGCACCTGGTGCGATTTTTCTTTGTTAAATTTCTAGGGCCGTTTTCAATCAACGTGCCAAATTTCGACATATTTCGAGACCATTCCTGAATCCAATTTCTCAGGCCATTTCCAATCAACCTGCCAAATTTCGGCCTATTCCGACACTGTCTCGACAATTGACAAAATTGCCCCTGGTGCAGTTTTTTTTTTAAATTTCTCGAGCCGTTTCCAATGAACCTGCCAAATTTCAGCCCATTTCGACACCATTACCGGGTCCGATTTCTTGGGCCATTTTCAATCAACCTGCCAAATTTTAGCCCATTTCGACACTGTCGCGACAAATGACAAAATTGCCTATGGGGATGTTTTTCTTTGTTAAATTTCCCGGGCCGTTACCAATCTACCTGCCAAATTATAACCCATTCTGACACCGTTCCCGAGTCCAATTTCTCGGGCCGTTTCCAATCAACCTGCCAAATTTTAGCCCATTCCGACACCGTCACGACAAATGACAAAATTGCCCCTCGTGCGATTTTTCTTTGTTAAATTTCACGGGCCGTTTCCAATCAACCTGCCAAGTTTCAGCCCATTTCGACACCGTCATGACAAATGACAAAATTGCCCTTGGCCCGATTTTTTTTGTTAAATTTCTTGGTCCGTTTCCAATCAACTGGCCAAATTTCAACCAATTTCGACACCGTCCCCGAGACCAATTTCTCGGTCGGTTTCCAATTAACCTGCCAAACTTCAGCCCATTCCGACACCGCCGGGACAAATGACACAATTTTCCCTGGTGCAGTTTTTCGTTGTTAAATTTCTCGGGCCGTTTTCAATCAACCTGCCAAATTTCAGTCCATTTCGACACCGTTCTCGAGTCCAATTTCTCGTACCGTTTCCAATCAACCTGCCAAATTTCAGCCAATTCCGACACCGACGTGACAAAGGATAAAATTGCCCCTGGTCCGATTTTTCTTCCTTAAATTTCTCGGGCCGTTTCCAATCAACCTGCCCAATTTCAACCCATTCCGACACCGTTACCGAGTCCAATTTCTCGGGCCATTTCCAATCAACCTGCCAAATTTCAGCCCATTCCGACACCATCGCGACAAAGGATAAAATTGCCCCGGTGCGGTTTTTTTTTTGTTAAATTTCTCGGGCCATTTCCAATCACCCTGCCAAATTTCAGCCAAATCCGACACCGTCGTGACAAATGACAAAATTGCCCCTAGTGCGGTTTTTCTTTGTTAAATTTCCAGAGCCATTTCCAATCAACCTGCCATATTTTAGTTCAATTTCTTGGGCCGTTTCCAATCAACCTGCCAAATTTTAGCATATTTCGACACCGTCGCGACAAATGACAAAATTTCCCCTGGTGTGGTTTTTTTTTTTAATTTCTCGGTCCGTTTCCAATCAACCTGCCAAATTTCAGCCCATTTCTACCTCGTCATAACAAATGACAAAATCACCTTTGGTGCTATTTTTCTTTGTTAAATTTCTCAAGCCGTTTCCTATCAACTTGCCAAATTTCAGCCCATTCCGGCACCATTCCCGAGGCCAATTTCTCGGGCCGTTTCCAATCAACCTACCAAATTTCATCCCATTCCGACACCTTCGCAACAAACGACAAAATTGCCCCTGGTGCAGTTTTTCTTTGTTAAATTTCTCGGGCCGTTTCCAATCAACTTGCCAAATTTTAGCCCATTTCGACACCGTTCCCGAGTCCAATTTCTAGGGCCGTTTCCAATCAACCTGCCAAATTTCAGCCCATTCCGACACAGTCGCGACAAATGACAAAATTTCCCCTGGTGCGGTTTTTCTTTGTTAAATTTCTCGGGCCATTTCCAATCAACCTGCCAAATTTCAGCCCATTTCGACACCGTTCCGGAGTCCAATATCTCGTGCCGTTTCCAGTCAACCTGCTAAATTTCAGCCAATTCCGACACCGACGCGACAAAGGATAAAATTGCCCCTGGTGCGATTTTTCTTCGTTAAATTTCTCGGGCCTTTTCCAATCAACCTGCCCAATTTCAACCCATTCCGACACCGTTACCGAGTCCAATTTTTCGGGCCATTTCCAATCAACCTGCCAAATTTCAGCCCATTCCGACACCATCGCGACAAATGATAAAATTTCCCCTGGTGTGGTTTTTCTTTATTAAATTTCTCAGGCCGTTTCCAATCAACCTGCCAAATTTTAGCGCATTCCTACCCCATCGCGACAAATGACAAAATCGCCTTTTGATGCGATTTTTCTTTGTTAAATTTCTCAAGCCGTTTCCTATCAACTTCCCAAATTTCAGCCCATTTCGGCACCATTGCCGAGACCAATTTCTCGGGCCGTTTCCAATCAACTTGTCAAATTTCGGCCCATTTCGACACCTCGCGACAAATGATAAAATTGCCCCTGGTGCGATTTTTCTTTGTTAAATTTCTCTGGCCGTTTCCAATCAACCTGCCAAATTTCAGCACATTCCAAAACTGTTCACTAGTCCAATTTCTCAGGCCGTTTCCAATCACCCTCCCAAATTTCAGCCCATTCCGACATTGTCGTGACAAATGACAAAATTTCCCCAGTATGATTTTTCCTTGTTAAATTTCTCGGGCAGTTTCCAACCAACCTGCCAAATTTCAGCCCATTTCAACATCGTTCCCGAGTTCAATTTCTCGGGCCATTTCCAATCAACTTGCCAAATTTCAGGACATTCCTACACCATCGCGACAAATGACAAAATTTCCCCTGGTGCGATTTTTCATTGTTAAATTTCTCAGGCTTTTTCCAATCAACCTACCAAATTTCAGTCCAATTTCTCGGGCCGTTTCCAATCTACCTGCCAAATTTCAGCCCATTTTGACACCGTCGCGACAAATGACAAAAACGTACCTAGTGCAATTTTTCTTTGTTAAATTTCTTGGGCCGTTTTCAATCAACCTGCCGAATTTCGACACCGTTCCCAAGTCCAGTTTCTCGGGTCGTTTCCAATAAACTTGCCAAATTTCAGCCCATTCTGACACCGTCGCGACAAATGACAAAATTGCCCCTGGTGCGATTTTTCTTTTTTAAATCTCTCGGGTCGTTTCCAATCAACCAGCTAAATTTCAGCCCATTTCGACACCGTTACCGAGTCCAATTTCTTGCGCCATTTCCAATCAACCTGCCAAATTTTAGCCCATTCCGACACTTTCGCGACAAATGACAAAATTGTCCCGCGTGATGTTTTTCTTTGTTAAATTTCCCGGGCCGTTTCCAATCTACCTGCCAAATTATAGCCCATTTCGACACCGTTCCCGAGTCCTATTTCTCGGGCTGTTTCCAATCAACCTGCCAAATTTCAGCCCATTTCGACACCGTCGCGACAAATGATAAAATTACCTCTAGTGCGGTTCTTCTTTGTTAAATTTCTCGGGCTGTTTCCAATCAACTTGCCAAATTTCAGCCCATTTCGACTCCGTCGCGACAGATTAAAAAATTGCCCCTGGTGCGATTTTTTTTATTAAATTTCTCGGGCCGTTTCCAATCAACCAGCCAAATGTCAGGCCATTCCACCACCGTTGCAACAAATATACAAAACTGGCCCAGGTGCGGTTTTTCGTTAAATTTTTCGGGCCGTTTCCAATCAACCTGCCAAATTTCAGCCATTCCGACACCGTCGCGACAAATGATAAAATTGCCCCTATTGTGGTTTTTCTTTGTTAAATTTCTCGGGCCGTTTCCAATCAACCTCCCAAATTTCAGCCCCTATTGTGGTTTTTCTTTGTTAAATTTCTCGGGCCGTTTCCAATCAACCGGCCAAATTTTAGCCCATTCCGACACCGTTCCCGAGTCCAATTTCTCGGGCCGTTTCCCATCAACCTGCCAATTTTCAACCCATTCCGACACCTTTGACAAATGACGAAATTACCTAAGTGCGGTTTTTCTTTGTTAAATTTTTCGGGCCGTTTCCAATCAACCTGCCAAATTTCAAACCATTCCGACATCATTGCGATAAATGACAAAAATGCCCCTATTGCGGTTTTTCGTTGTTAAATTTCTCGGGCCGTTTCCAATCAAACTGCCAAATTTCAGTCTGATTTCTCTGGCCGTTTCCAATCGACCTGCCAAATTTCAGCCCATTCCAACACCGTCGCTACAAATGACAAAATTGCCCTTGGTCCGATTTTTCTTTGTTAAATTTCTCAGGCCGTTTCCATTCAACCTACTAAATTTCAGACCTATTTCTCGGGCTTTTTCCAATCGACCTGCCAAATTTCAGCCCATTTCGACACCGTCGCGACAAACGACAAATTGCCACTGGGGCGATTTTTCTTTGTTAAATTTCTCAAGTTGTTTCCAATCAACCAGTCAAATCTCAACCCATTCCGATACCGTCGTGACAAATGACAAAATTGCCACTGGGGCCGTTTTTGTTTGTTAAATTTCTCAGGCCGTTTCCATTCAACCTACTAAATTTCAGACCTATTTCTCGGGCTTTTTCCAATCGACCTGCCAAATTTCAGCCCATTTCGACACCGTCGCGACAAACGACAAATTGCCACTGGGGCCGTTTTTGTTTGTTAAATTTCTCAGGCCGTTTCCATTCAACCTACTAAATTTCAGACCTATTTCTCGGGCTTTTTCCAATCGACCTGCCAAATTTCAGACCAATTTCTCGGGCCGTTTCCAATCAACCTACCAAATTTCAGCCCATTCCGACACCGTCGCGACAAATCACAAAATGACCTCAGGTGCGGTTTTTCTTTGTTAAATTTTTCGGGCCGTTTACAATCAACCTGCCAAATTTCAACGCATTTCGACATCTTCGCGACAAATGACAGAATTGCCCCTGGTGAGGTTTTTCTTTGTTGAATTTCTCGGGTCGTTCCCAATCAACCTGCCAAATTTCAACCCATTCCGACACCATCGCGACAAATGTCAAAATTATCCTGGTGTGGTTTTTCTTTGTTAAATTTCTTGGGCCGTTTCCAATCAAACTTCCAAATTTCAGTCCAATTTCTCGGGCCGTTTCCAATCGACCTGCCAAATTTCAGCCCATTCCGACACTGTCGCGGCAAATGACATAATTGCCCCTGGTCCGATTTTCTTTGTTAAATTTCTCGGGCCGTTTTCAATCAAATTGCCAAATTTCAGTCCATTCCGACGCCATCGCGACAAACGACAAATTGCCACCATTGCGGTTTTTCTTTGATAAATTTCTCGGGCTATTTCCAATCAACCGGTCAAATTTCAACCCATTTCGATACTGTAGCAACAAATGACAAAATTGCCCCTGGTGCGATTTTTCATTGTTAAATTTCTCGGGCCGTTTCTAATCTACCTGCCAAATTTTAGCCCATTTCGATACCGTAGCGACAAATGACAAAATCACATCTGGTGCTATTTTTCTTCGTTAAATTTCAAGTGCGATTTTGTCATTTGTTAAATTTCTTGGGCCGTTTTCAATCAACCTGCCAAATTCTGGCACATTTCGACACCGTTCCCGAGTCCAATTTCTCGGGCCGTTTCCAATCAACCTGCCAAATGTCAGCCCATTCCACCACCGTTGCAACAAATATACAAAACTGGCCCAGGTGCGGTTTTTCGTTAAATTTTTCGGGCCGTTTCCAATCAACCTGCCAAAT
>NC_036238.1:16155499-16157265 GCF_002742605.1 Olea europaea var. sylvestris
GAAATTTGACTGGTTGATCGGAAACAAAAATCGCGCCGGGGCAATTTCGTCATATTTCGTGACGGCGTCGAAACTGGCTGAAATTTGGCTGGTTGATCGGAAAAAAAATCGCGCCTGGGCAATTTTAGTCATTTTTCGTGACGGTGTCGAAGCTGGCAGAAATTTGACTGGTTGATCGGAAACAAAAATCGCGCCGGGGTAATTTCGTCATTTTTCGCGGCGATGTCGAACCTGGCTGAAATTTGACCGGCTGATCGGAAACAAAAATCGCGCCGGGGCAATTTTAGCCATTTTTCGCGACGGTGTCGAAGCTGGCAGAAATTTGACTGGTTGATCGGAAAAAAAATCGCGCCTGGGCAATTTTAGTCATTTTTCGTGACGGTGTCGAAGCGGGCAGAAATTTGACTGGTTGATCGGAAAAAAAATCGCGCCTGGGCAATTTTAGTCATTTTTCGTGACGGTGTCGAAGCGGGCAGAAATTTGACTGGTTGATCGGAAAAAAAATCGCGCCTGGGCAATTTTAGTCATTTTTCGTGACGGTGTCGAAGCGGGCAGAAATTTGACTGGTTGATCGGAAAAAAAATCGCGCCTGGGCAATTTTAGTCATTTTTCGTGACGGTGTCGAAGCGGGCAGAAATTTGACTGGTTGATCGGAAAAAAAATCGCGCCTGGGCAATTTTAGTCATTTTTCGTGACGGTGTCGAAGCGGGCAGAAATTTGACTGGTTGATCGGAATCAAAAATCGCGCCGGGACAATTTTAGACATTTTTCGCGACGGTGCCGAAACTGGCTGAAATTTGACTAGTTCATCGGAAAAAAAAATCGCGCTGGGGCAATTTCGTCATATTTCGCGACGGCGTCGAAACTGGCTGAAATTTGGCTGGTTGATCGGAAAAAAAATCGCGCCTTGGCAATTTTAGTCATTTTTCGCGACGGTGTCGAAGCTGGCAGAAATTTGACTGGTTGATCGGAAACAAAAACCGCGCCTGGGCAATTTCGTCATTTTTCGCGACGGTGTCGAAACGGGCTGAAATTTGGCTGGTTGATCGGAAACAAAAATCGCGCCGAGGCAATTTCGTCATTTTTCGCGACGGTGTCGAAACGGGCTGAAATTTGGCTGGTTGATCGGAAACAAAAATCGCGCCGAGGCAATTTCGTCATTTTTCGCGACGGTGTCGAAACGGGCTGAAATTTGGCTGGTTGATCGGAAACAAAAATCGCGCCGAGGCAATTTCGTCATTTTTCGCGACGGTGTCGAAACGGGCTGAAATTTGGCTGGTTGATCGGAAACAAAAATCGCGCCGAGGCAATTTCGTCATTTTTCGCGACGGTGTCGAAACGGGCTGAAATTTGGCTGGTTGATCGGAAACAAAAATCGCGCCGAGGCAATTTCGTCATTTTTCGCGACGGTGTCGAAACTGGCTGAAATTTGACTGGTTGATCGGAAAAAAAAATCGCGCCGGAGCAATTTTAGTCATTTTTCGCGACGGTGTCGAAACTTGCTTAAATTTGACTGATTGATCGGAAAAAAAATCGCGCCGGGGCAATTTTAGTCATTTTTCGCGACGGTGTCGAAGCTGGCAGAAATTTGACTGGTTGATCGGAAACAAAAATCGCGCCGGGGCAATTTTAGCAATTTTTCGCGACGGTGTCGAAACGGGCTGAAATTTGGCTGTTTGATCGGAAACAAAAATACCGCCGGGACAATTTCGTAATTTCTCGCGACGGTGTCTAAACGGACTGAAATTTGGCTGGTTGATCGGAAA
>NC_036238.1:16157459-16157670 GCF_002742605.1 Olea europaea var. sylvestris
AAAAAAAAATCGCGCCGGGGCAATTTCGTCATTTGTCGCGACTGCGTCGAAACTGGCCTAAATTTGACTGGTTGATCGGAAACAAAAATCGCGCCGGGGCAATTTCGTCATTTTCCGCGACGGCGTCGAAACGGGACGAAGTTTTGCACGTAGACCGGAAACAAAAATCGCGCTGGGGCAATTTCGTCATTTTTCGCGACGGTGTCGAAAC
>NC_036238.1:16158687-16173929 GCF_002742605.1 Olea europaea var. sylvestris
TTTTCTTTGTTAAATTTCTCGGGCCGTTTCCAATCAACCTCCCAAATTTCAGCCCCTATTGTGGTTTTTCTTTGTTAAATTTCTCGGGCCGTTTTCAATCAAATTGCCAAATTTCAGTCCATTCCGACGCCATCGCGACAAACGACAAATTGCCACCATTGCGGTTTTTCTTTGATAAATTTCTCGGGCTATTTCCAATCAACCGGTCAAATTTCAACCCATTTCGATACTGTAGCAACAAATGACAAAATTGCCCCTGGTGCGATTTTTCATTGTTAAATTTCTCGGGCCGTTTCTAATCTACCTGCCAAATTTTAGCCCATTTCGATACCGTCGCGACAAATGACAAAATCACATCTGGTGCTATTTTTCTTCGTTAAATTTCAAGTGCGATTTTGTCATTTGTTAAATTTCTCGGGCCGTTTTCAATCAACCTGCCAAATTCTGGCACATTTCGACACCGTTCCCGAGTCCAATTTCTCGGGCCGTTTCCAATCAACCTGCCAAATGTCAGCCCATTCCACCACCGTTGCAACAAATATACAAAACTGGCCCAGGTGCGGTTTTTCGTTAAATTTTTCGGGCCGTTTCCAATCAACCTGCCAAATTTCAGCCATTCCGACACCGTCGCGACAAATGATAAAATTGCCCCTATTGTGGTTTTTCTTTGTTAAATTTCTCGGGCCGTTTCCAATCAACCTCCCAAATTTCAGCCCCTATTGTGGTTTTTCTTTGTTAAATTTCTCGGGCCGTTTCCAATCAACCGGCCAAATTTTAGCCCATTCCGACACCGTTCCCGAGTCCAATTTCTCGGGCCGTTTCCCATCAACCTGCCAATTTTCAACCCATTCCGACACCTTTGACAAATGACGAAATTACCTCTGGTGCGGTTTTTCTTTGTTAAATTTCTCGGGCCGTTTCCAATCAACTTGCCAAATTTCAAACCATTTCGACACCGTCGCGACAAATGACAAAATTGCCCTAGGTACGATTTTTCATTGTTAAATTTCTCGGGCCGTCTCCAATCAACCTGCCAAATTTCAGCCCATTCCACCACCGTTGCAACAAATATACAAAATTGCCCCCGGTGCGGTTTTTCGTTGTTAAATTTTTCGAGCCGTTTCCAATCAACCTGCCAAATTTCAGCCATTCCGACATCGTCGCGACAAATGACAAAATTGCCCCTGTTGCGATTTTTCTTTGTTAAATTTCTCGGGCCGTTTCCAATCAACCTACCAAATTTCAACCCATTCAGACACCGTCACGACAAATGACAAAATTGCCCCTGGTGTTGTTTCTCTGTGTTAAATTTCTCGGGTCGTTTCCAATCAACCTGCCCGATTTTAGATCTATTTCTCGGGCCGTTTCCAATCTACCTGCCAAATTTCAGCGCTTTTCGACACTGTCGCGACAAACGACATAATTGCCCTTGGTCCGATTTTCTTTGTTAAATTTCTAGGGCCGTTTCTAATCGACCAGCCAAATTTCAGCCCATTTCGATGCCCTCGCCACAAACGACAAATTGCCACTGGTGCGATTTTTTATTATTAAATTTCTCGGGCTGTTTCAAATCTACCTGCCAAATTTTAGACCTATTTTTTGGGCCGTTTCCAATCTACCTGCCAAATTTCAGCGCATTCCGACACCGTCGCGACAAATTACAAAACTACCACTGGTGCGATTTTTTTTGTTAAATTTCTAGGGTCGCTTCCAATCAACCTGCCAAATTTGAGTCCAATTTCTCGGGCCGTTTCCAATCAACCTGCCAAATTTCAGCCCATTTCGACACCGTCACGACAAATGATAAAATTGCCCCTGGTGCGATTTTCCTTTGTCATATTTCTCGGTCCGTTTCCAATCAACCTGCCAAATTTCTGCCCATTCCGACACTGTCGTGACAAATGACAAAATTGCCCTTGGTGGGATTTTTATTTGCTAAATTTCTCGGGCCGTTTCCAATCAACCTGCCAAATTTCAGCCCATTCCGCCACCATTGCAACAAATATGCAAAATTGCCCCTGGTGCGGTTTTTCTTCGTTAAATTTTTCGGGCCGTTTCCATTCAACCTGCCAAATTTCAGCCCATTCCGCCACCGTTGCAACAAATAAACAAAATTACCCCCAGTGCGGTTTTTCTTTGTTAAATTTTTCGGGCAGTTTCCAATCAACCTGCCAAATTTCAGCACATTTCGACACCGTTGCGACAAATGACAAAATTGCCCCTGTTGTCATTTTTCATTGTTAAATTTCTCGAGCCGTTTCCAATCAACTTGCCAAATTTCAGCCTATTCCGACACCGTCGACAATTGTCAAAATTATCATAGTGCAGTTTTTCTTTGTTAAATTTCTGGGGCCGTTCCCAATCAAACTGCCAAATTTCAGTCCAATATTGTGGGCCGTTTCCAATCGACCTGCCAAATTTCAGCCCATTTCGACATCGTCGCGACAAATGACAAAATTGCCCATGGTTCGATTTTTCTTTGTTAAATTTCTCGGATCGCTTCCAATCAACCTACTAAATTTCAGTCCTATTTCTCGAGCCGTTTCCAATCGACCTGCCAAATTTCAGCCCATTCCGACACCGTCGCGACAAACGACAAATTGCCATCGGTGCGGTTTTTCTTTGTTAAATTTCTCGGGCTGTTTCCAATCAACCGGTCAAATTTCAACCCATTCCGATACCGTCGCGACAAATGACAAAATTGCCTTTGGTGCGGTATTTCTTTGTTAAATTTCTCTGGCCGTTTCCAATCAACCTGTCCAATTTCAACCCATTCCAACACCGTTCCCGAGTCCAATTTTTCGGGCCGTTTCCAATCAACCTACCAAATTTCAGCCAATTTCGACACTGTAGCGACAAATGACAAAATTGCCCCTGGTGCAGCTTTTCTTTGCGAAATTTCTCGGGCCGTTTCCAATCAACCTGCCAAATTTCAGCCCATTCCGACACTGTCGACAAATGACAAAATTGCCCCGGGTGCGATTTTTCTTTGTTAAATTTCTCAGGCCGTTTCCAATCAACCTGCCAAATTTCAGTCTATTCCGCCACCGTTGTAACAAATATACAAAATTGCCCCCAGTGCGGTTATTCTTCGTTAGATTTTTCGGGCCATTTCCAATCAACCTGCCAAATTTCAGCCCATTCCGCTACCGTTGCAACAAATATACGAAATTGCCCCCAGTGCGATTTTTCTTTGTTAAATTTTTCGAGCAGTTTCCAATCAACCTGCCAAATTTCAGCCCATTTCGACACCGTTGCGAAAAATCACAAAATTGTCCCTGTTGTCTTTTTTCCTTGTTAAATTTCTCGGGCCGTTTTCAATCAACATGCCAAATTTCAGCCTATTCCGACACCGTCGCGACAACTGTCAAAATTATCCTGGTGCAGTTTTCCTTTGTTAAATTTCTCAGGCCGTTTCCAATCAAACTGCCAAATTTCAGTCCAATTATGTGGGCCGTTTCCAATCGACCTGCCAAATTTCAGCTCATTTCGACACCGTCGCGACAAATGACAAAATTGCCCATGGTCCGATTTTTCTTTGTTAAATTTCTCAGACCATTTCCAATCATCCTACTAAATTTCAGTCCTATTTCTCGGGCCGTTTCCAATCGACCTGCCAAATTTCAGCCCACTCCGACGCCGTCACGACAAACGACAAATTGCCACCGGTGCGATTTTTCTTTGTTAAACTTCTCGGGCTGTTTCCAATCAACCGGTCAAATTTCAACCCATTCCGATACCGTCGCGACAAATGACAAAATTGCCCTGGTTGCGGTTTTTCTTTGTTAAATTTCTTGGGCCGTTTCCAATCGACCTGTCAAATTTCAGCCAATTCCAACACCGTTCCCGAGTCCAATTTCTCAGGTCGTTTCCAATCAACTTGCCAAATTTCAGCCAATTCCGACACTGTCGCGACAAATGACAAAATTGCCCCTGGTGCAGTTTTTCTTTATGAAATTTCTCAGGCCGTCTCCAATCAACCTACCAAATTTCAGCTCATTCTAACACCGTTCCCGAGTCCTATTTCTCGAGCCGTTTTCCATCAACCTGCCAAATTTCAGCCCATTCCAACACCTTCGACAAATGACAAAATTGCCCCGGTGCGGTTTTTCTTTGTTAAAATTTTCGGGCAGTTTCCAATCAACCTACCAAATTTCATCCCATTCCGACATCGTCGCGACAAATGACAAAAATGCCCCTGTTGCGATTTTTCGTCGTTAAATTTCTCGGGCCGTTTCCAATCAAACAGCCAAATTTCAGTTTGATTTCTCTGGCCGTTTCCAATCGACCTGCCAAATTTCAGCCCATTCTGACATCGTCGCTACAAATGACAAAATTGCCCCTGGTCCGATTTTTCTTTGTTAAATTTCTCGGGCCGTTTCCAATCGACCTGCCAAATTTCAGCCCATTCCGACGTCGTCGCGACAAATGACAAATTACCACTAGTGCAATTTTTCTTCGTTAAATTGCTCAGGCTGTTTCCAATCAATCGGTCAAATTTCATCCCATTCCGATACCGTCGCGACAAATGACAAAATTGCCTCTGGTGCAGTTTTTCTTTGTTAAATTTCTCGGGCCATTTCCAATCGACCTGCCAAATTTCAGCCCATTCTGACACCGTCACGACCAATGAAAAAATTACCTCTGGTACGATTTTTCTTTGTTAAATTTCTCAAGCCGTTTCCAATCAACCTGCCAAATTCCAGCCCATTCCGACTCCATCACGACAAATGACAAAATTGACCCGAGTGCGATTTTTCTTTGTTAAATTTCTCGGGCCGTTTCCAGTTTGCCTGCCAAGTTTCGGCCTAATCCTACAGCGTCGCGACAAATGACAAAATTGCCTTTGGTGCGGTTTTTCTTTGTTAAATTTCTCGGGCCGTTTCCAATCAGCCTGCGAAATTTCAGTCAAATTTCTCGGGGCGTTTCCAATCGACCTGCCAAATTTCAGCCCATTCCGACACCGTCGCGACAAATGAAAAATTTACTTCCGGTGCGATTTTTCTTTGTTAAATTTCTCAGGCCGTTACCAATCAACCTGCCAAAATCCAGCCCATTCCGACTCCATCGCAACAAATGACAAAATTGCCCCGGGTGCGATTTTTCTTTGTTAAATTTCTCGAGCCGTTTCCAATTAGCCTACCAAGTTTCAGCCTATTTCGACAGCGTCGCGACAAATGACAAAATTGCCCCTGGTGCAGTTTTTCTTTGTTAAATTTATCGGGCCGTTTCCAATGAACCTGCCAAATTTCAGTCTAATTTCACGGGCCGTTTCCAATCGACCTACCAAATTTCAGGCCACTCCATCACCGTCGCAACAAAAGACAAAATTACCTCTAGTGCGATGTTACTTTGTTAAATTTCTTGGGCCGCTTCTAATCAAGCTGCCAAATTTTAGCCCATTCCGACACCGTCGGGACAAATGACAAAATGACCCCAAGTGCGATTTTTCTTTGTTAAATTTTTCTGGCCGTTTACAGTCAACCTGCCAAATTTCAACGCATTCCGACATCTTCGCGACAAATGACAGAATTGCCCCTGGTGCGATTTTTCTTTGTTAAATTTCTCGGGTCGTTTCCAATCAACCTACCAAATTTCAGCCCATTCCGACACCGTCGCAATAAATGTCAAAATTATCCTCCTACGATTTTTCTTTGTTAAATTTCTCGGGCCGTTTCCAATCGACCTGCCAAATTTCAGCCCGTTCCGACACTCTCGCGACAAATGACAAAATTGCCCCTGGTCTGATTTTCTTCGTTAAATTTCTAAGGCTGTTTCCAAACAACCTACTAAATTTCAATCATATTTCTCACGCTGTTTCCAATCGACCTATCAAATTTTAGACCATTCCGACGCCGTCGCCACAAACGACAAATTGCCACTGGTGCGATTTTTCTTTGTTAAATTTCTCGGGCTGTTTGCAATCAACAGGTCAAATTTCATTCCATTCCGACACAGTCGTGACAAATGACAAAATTGACCCTGGTGCGGTTTTTCTTTGTTAAATTTCTCAGGCCGTTTCCAATCAACCTGCCAAATTTCTATCCAATTTCTCGGGCCGTTTCCAATCGACCTACCAAATTTCAGCCCATTTCGATACCGTCGCGACAAATGACAAAATTACATCGGGTGCAATTTTTCTTTGTTAAATTTCTCGGGCATTTCCAATCAACCTGCCAAATTTCTGCCCATTCCGACACCATTGCGACAAATAAACAAAATTGCCCCCGGTGTGGTTTTTCTTTGTTAAATTTCTCGGGACATTTTCAATCAACCTGCCAAATTTCAGTCCAATTTCTCGGGCCGTTTCCAATCGACCTGCCAAATTTTAGCCCATTCCGATACCGTCGCGAAAAATGACAAAATTACCTCTGGTGCGGTTTTTCTTTGTTAAATTTCTCGGGCCATTTCCAATCTGCCTGCCAAATTTCAGTCTAATTTCTCGGGCGGTTTGTAATCAACCTGCCAAATTTCAGACCAATCCGACAGCAACGCGGAAAATGACAAAATTGCCCTTGATGGGATTTTTCTTTGTTAAATTTCTCGGGCCATCTCCAATCAACCTGTCAGATTTCAGCCCATTCCGTCACCGTCGCGACAAATGACAAAATGACCCCATGTGCGGTTTTTCTTTGTTAAATTTCTCGGGCCGTTTATAATCAACCTGCCAAATTT
This sequence comes from Olea europaea var. sylvestris, assembly GCF_002742605.1. Classification (NCBI taxonomy): domain Eukaryota; kingdom Viridiplantae; phylum Streptophyta; class Magnoliopsida; order Lamiales; family Oleaceae; genus Olea; species Olea europaea. Next base: position 16,165,363 of record NC_036238.1, read on the forward strand.
CAGCCCATTCCGACATCTTCGCGACAAATGACAGAATTACCCTTGGTGCTGTTTTTCTTTGCTAAATTTCACGGGCCATTTCCAATCAACCTGCCAAATTTCAACCCATTCCGACACAGTTGTGACAAATGACAAAATTGCCCCTGGTGCGATTTTTCTTTGTTAAAATTCTCGGGCCGTTTCCAATCTACCTGCCAAATTTCAGCCCATTTCGAGACCGTTTCAAAGTCCAATTTCTTTGGTCGTTTCCAATTAACCTGCCAAATTTCAGTCCATTCTGACACCATCACGACAAATGACAAAATTACCCCTGGTGCGGTTTTTCATTCTTAAATTTCTCGGGCCGTTTCCTATCTACCTACCAAATTTTAGCCCATTTCGACACCATTCCCGAGTCTAATTTCTCTAGTCGTTTCCAATCAACCTGCAAAATTTCAGCCCATTTCGACACCATCGCGACAAATGACAAAATTGTCCCTAGTACGGTTTTTCTTTGTTAAATTTTTGGGCTGTTTTCGCTCAACCTGCCAAATTTCAGCCTACTTTGACACCGTTCTCGAGTCCAATTTCTTGGGCCATTCCCAAATAACCTGCCAAATTTCAGCCCATTCCAACACTGTTGCGACAAATGACAAAATTGCCCTTCGTGCGGTTTTTCTTTGTTAAATTTCTCGGGCCGTTTTCAATCAATCTGCCAAATTCCTGCACATTTCGACACCGGTCTCGAGTCCAATTTCTCGGGCTGTTACTAATCAACCTGCCAAATTTCAGCCCATTCCCACACTGTTGCGACAAATGAAAAAATTGCCTCTGGTGCAGCTTTTCTTCGTCAAATTTCTCAGGTCGTTTCCAATCAACCTGCAAAATTTTAGCCCATTTCGACATCGTTGCCGAGTCCAGTTTCTCGATCTGTTTCCAATCAACATGCCAAATTTTAGCACATTTCGACACCATCGCGACAAATGACAAAATTCTCCCTGGTACGGTTTTTCTTTGTTAAATTTCTCGGGCCGTTTCCAATCAACCTGCCAAATTTTAGCCCATTCTGACACCGTCGCGACAATTGTCAAAATTATCCTGGTGCGGTTTTTCTGTGTTAAATTTCTCGGGCCGTTTCCAATCAAACTGCCAAATTTTAGCCTAATTTTGTGGGTCGTTTCCAATCGACCTGCCAAATTTCAGCTCATTTCGCCACCGTTGCGATAAATGACAAAATTGCCCATGGTCCGATTTTTCTTTGTTGAATTTCTCGGACCGTTTCCAATCAACCTACTAAATTTCAGTCCTATTTCTTGGGCCGTTTCCAATCGACCTGCCAAATTTCAGCCCATTCCGACATCGTCACAACAAACGACAAATTGCCACGGGTACGATTTTTCTTTGTTAAATTTCTCAGGCTGTTTCCAATCAGCCGGTCAAATTTCAACCCATTCTGATACCGTCGTGACATATGACAAAATTGCCCTTGGTGCGATTTTTCTTTGTTAAATTTCTCTGGCCGTTTCCAATCAACCTGTCAAATTTCAGCCGATTCCGATACCGTTCCCGAGTCCAATTTCTCGGGCCGTTTCCAGCCAACCTTCCAAATTTCAGCCAATTCAGACACTGTCGCGAAAAATGACAAAATTGCCTCTGGTGTGGTTTTTCTTTGTTAAATTTCTCGGGCCTTTTCCAATCAACCTGCCAAATTTCAGCCCATTCCGACACCGTTCCTGAGTCCAGTTTCTCGGGCCGTTTCCCATCAACCTGCCAAATTTCAGTCCATTTCGACACCTTCGGCAAATGAAAAAATTGCCCCGGTAAGATTTTTCTTTGTTAAATTTTTCGAGCCGTTTCCAATCAACCAGCCAAATTTCAGCCCATTCCGACATCGTCGCGACAAATGTCAAAAATGCCCCTGTTGCAATTTTTCGTTGTTAAATTTCTCGGGCCGTTTCCAATCAAAATGCCAAATTTTAGTCCGATTTCTCTGGCCGTTTCCAATCGACCTGCCAAATTTCAGCCCATTCCGACACCGTTGCTACAAATGACAAAATTGCCCCTGGTCCAATTTTTCTTTGTTAAATTTCTCGGGCCATTTCCAATCAACCTACTAAATTTCAGACCTGTTTCTCAGGTTGTTTCCAATCGATCTGCCAAATTTTAGCCCATTCCGATGCCGTCGCGACAAACGACAAATTGACACTGGTGCTGGTTTTCTTTGTTAAATTTCTCAGGCTGTTTCCAATCAGTCGGTCAAATTTCAACTCATTCCGATAACGTCGCGACAAATGACAAAATTGCCCCTGGTGCGATTTTTCTTTTTTAAATTTCTCGAGCCGTTTCCATTCAACCTGTCAAATTTCAGCCCATTCCGACACCGTCGCGACAAATGACAAAATTGCCTCTGGTGCGATTTTTCTTTGTTAAATTTCTCGAGCCGTTTCCAATCAACCTGCCAAATTTCAGCCAAATTTCTTGGGCCATTTCCAATCAACCTGCCAAATTTCAACCCATTCCAACACCGTCGCGACAAATGAAAAAATTACCTCTGGGGTGGTTTTTCTTTGTTAAATTTCTCAGGCCGTTTCCAATAAACCTGCCAAATGTCAGCCCATTCCGACTCCATCGTGACAAATGACAAAATTGCCTCGGGTGCAATTTTTCTTTGTTAAATTTCTCAGGCCATTTCCAATTAGCCTGCCAAGTTTCAGCCGAGTCCGACAGCGTCGCGACAAATGATAAAATTGCCTCTGGTGCGGTTTTTCTTTGTTAAACTTCTCAGGCCGTTTCCAATGAACCCGCCAAATTTCAGACCAATTTCTCGGTTCGTTTCCAAAAAAGCTGCCAAATTTCTTCCCATTCCGACACCGTCGCGACAAATGACAAAATGACCCTAGGTGCAGTTTTTCTTTGTTAAATTTTTCGGGCCGTTTACAATCAACCTGCCAAATTCAACGCATTCCGACATCTTGACGACAAATGACAGAATTGCCCCTGGTGAGGTTTTTCTTTGTTAAATTTCTCGAGTCATATCCAATCAACTTGCCAAATTTCAGCCCATTCCGACACCGTCGCGACAAATGTCAAAATTATCCTGGTGTGGTTTTTCTTTGTTAAATTTCTCGGGCCATTTCCAATCAGACTGCCAAATTTCAGTCCATTTTCTCGGGCCGTTTCCAATCGACCTGCCAAATTTCAGCCCATTCCGACGCTGTTGCGACAAACGACAAACAGCCACTGGTGCGGTTTTTCTTTGTTAAATTTCTCTGGCTGTTTCCAATCAACCGGTCAAATGTCAACCCATTCCGATACCGTGGTGACAAATGATAAAATTTTCCTTGGTGCGGTTTTTCTTTTTTAAATCTCTCGAGCTGTTTCCAATCAACCTGTCAAATTTCCGTCCATTTTAACACCGTCGCGACAAATGACAAAATTGCCCCTGGTGAGGTTTTTCTTTGTTAAATTTCTCGGGCCATTTCAGATTAACATGCAAAATTTCAGCCCATTCCACCACCGTTGCAACAAATATACAAAATTGCCCCCGGTGCGATTTTTCGGGCCGTTTCCAATCAACCTGATAAATTTTAGCCTATTCCGACACCGTCACGACAAATGACAAAATTGCCCCTATTGTGATTTTTCTTTGTTAACTTTCTCGGGCCGTTTCCAATCAACCTGCCAAATTTCAGCCCATTCAGACAGCGTCGCGACAAATGACAAAATTGCCCCTGGTGCTGTTTCTCTTTGTTAAATTTCTCGGGCCGTTTCCAATAGACCTGCCAAATTTTAGACCTATTTCTCGGGCCGTTTCCAATCTACCTGCCAAATTTCAGCGCATTCCGACACCGTCGCGACAAATTACAAAACTACCATTGGTGCGGTTTTTTTTGTTAAATTTATAGGGTCGCTTCCAATCAACCTGCCAAATTTCAGTCCAATTTCTCAGGCCGTTTCCAACTAACTTGCCAAATTTCAGCCCATTCCGACACCGTCGCGACAAATGACAAAATTGCCCCTAGTGCGATTTTTGTTTGTCAAATTTCTCGGTCCATTTCCAATCAACCTGCCAAATTTCTGCCCATTCTGACACCGTCGCGATAAATGACAAAATTGCCCCTGGTGCAGTTTTTCTTTGTTAAATTTCTCGGGACGTTTCCAATCAACCTGCAAAATTTCAGCCCATTCCGCCACCGGTGCAACAAATATACAAAATTGCCCCCAGTGCGGTTTTTCTTTGTTAAATTTTTCGGGCCGTTTCCAATCGACCTGCCAAATTTCAGCCCATTCTGACACCGTCGCGATAAATGACAAAATTGCCCCTGGTGCAGTTTTTCTTTGTTAAATTTTTCGGGCCGTTTCCAATCGACCTGCCAAATTTCAGCCCATTCTGACACCGTCGCGATAAATGACAAAATTGCCCCTGGTGCAGTTTTTCTTTGTTAAATTTTTCGGGCCGTTTCCAATCGACCTGCCAAATTTCAGCCCATTCTGACACCGTCGCGATAAATGACAAAATTGCCCCTGGTGCAGTTTTTCTTTGTTAAATTTCTCGGGCCGTTTCCAATAGACCTGCCAAATTTTAGACCTATTTCTCGGGCAGTTTCCAATCTACCTGCCAAATTTCAGCGCATTCCGACACCGTCGCGAGAAATTACAAAATTACCACTTGTGCGGTTTTTTTGGTTAAAATTCTAGGGTCGCTTCCAATCAACCTGCCAAATTTCAGTCCATTCCGACACCATCGCGACAAATGACAAAATTGCCCCTGGTGCAGTTTTTCTTTACTAAATTTCTCGGGACGTTGCCAATCAACCTGCCAAATTTCAGCCCATTCCACAACCGGTGCAACAAATATACAAAATTGCCCCCAGTGCGATTTTTCCATTTCCAATCAACCTGCCAAATCTCAGCCCATTCTGCCACTGTTGCAACAAATATACAAAATTGCCCCCAGTGCGATTTTTCTTTGTTAAATTTTTTGGGCAGTTTCCAATGAACCTGCCAAATTTCAGCCCATTCCGACACCGTCGCGACAAATGTCAAAATTATCCTGGTGTGGTTTTTCTTTGTTAAATTTCTCGGCCCGTTTCCAATCAGACTGCCAAATTTCAGTCCATTTTCTCGGGCCGTTTCCAATCGACCTGCCAAATTTTAGCCCATTCCGACGCTGTCGCGACAAACGACAAATAGCGACTGGTGTTGTTTTTCTTTGTTAAATTTCTCTGGCTGTTTCCAATAAACCGATCAAATTTCAACCCATTCCGATACCATGGTGACAAATGACAAAATTACCCCTGGTGCGGTTTTTCTTTTTTAAATCTCTCGAGCTGTTTCCAATCAACCTGTCAAATTTCAGCCCATTTTGACACCGTCGCGACAAATGACAAAATTGCCCCTGGTACGGTTTTTCGTTGTTAAATTTCTCAGGCCGTTTTAGATTAACCTGCAAAATTTCAGCCCATTCCACCACCGTTGTAACAAATATACAAAATTGCCCCCGGTGCAATTTTTCGGGCCGTTTCCAATCAACCTGACAAATTTTAGCCTATTCCGACAAATGACAAAATTACATCTAGTGCGATTTTTCTTTGTTAAATTTCTCAGGCCGTTTCCAATCAACCTGCCAAATTCCAGCCCATTCTGACACCGTCGCGACAAATGACAAAATGGCCGCTGGTGCGATTTCTTTTGTTAAATTTCTCGTGCCATTTCCAATCAACCTGCCAAGTTTCAGCCCATTCCGACACCGTCGCGACAAATGATAAAATTACCCCTGGTGCGGTTTTTCTTTGTTAAATTTCTCGGGCCGTTTCCGATCAACCTGCCAAATTTCAGTCTAATTTCTTGGGCCGTTTCCACTCGACCTGCCAAATTTTAGCCCATTCCGACACCGTCGCGACAAATGACAAAATTACCTCTGGTGCGGTTTTTCTTTGTTAAATTTCTCGGGCCGTTTCCAATCAACCTGCCAAATTTCAGACCATTCCGACAACGTCGCGAAAAATGATAAAATTGCCCTTGGTGCGATTTTTCTTTGTTAAATTTCTCGGGCCGTTTCCAATCAACCTATCAAATTTCAGCCCATTCCGACACCGTCGCGACAAATGACAAAATGACCCCAGGTGCGGTTTTTCTTTGTTAAATTTCTCGGGCCGTTTACAATCGACCTGCTAAATTTCAGCCCATTCCAACATCTTCACGAGAAATGACAGAATTACCCCTGGTGCGATTTTTCTTTGTTAAATTTCTCGGGCCGTTTCCAATCAACCTGTCAAATTTCAGCCCATTCCGACACCGTCGCGACAAATGACAAAATGACCCCAGGTGCGGTTTTTCTTTGTTAAATTTCTCGGGCCGTTTCCAATCTACCTACCAAATTTCAGCCCATTTCGGCACCGTTTCGGAGTCCAATTTCTCGGGCCGTTTCCAATCTACCTACCAAATTTCAGCCCATTTCGGCACCGTTTCGGAGTCCAATTTCTCGGGCCGTTTCCAATCTACCTACCAAATTTCAGCCCATTTCGGCACCGTTTCGGAGTCCAATTTCTCGGGCCGTTTCCAATCTACCTACCAAATTTCAGCCCATTTCGGCACCGTTTCGGAGTCCAATTTCTCGGGCCGTTTCCAATCTACCTACCAAATTTCAGCCCATTTCGGCACCGTTTCGGAGTCCAATTTCTCGGGCCGTTTCCAATCTACCTACCAAATTTCAGCCCATTTCGGCACCGTTTCGGAGTCCAATTTCTCGGGCCGTTTCCAATCTACCTACCAAATTTCAGCCCATTTCGGCACCGTTTCGGAGTCCAATTTCTCGGGCCGTTTCCAATCTACCTACCAAATTTCAGCCCATTTCGGCACCGTTTCGGAGTCCAATTTCTCGGGCCGTTTCCAATCTACCTACCAAATTTCAGCCCATTTCGGCACCGTTTCGGAGTCCAATTTCTCGGGCCGTTTCCAATCTACCTACCAAATTTCAGCCCATTTCGGCACCGTTTCGGAGTCCAATTTCTCGGGCCGTTTCCAATTAACCTGTCAAATTTCAGTCCATTCCGACACCATCGCGACAAATGACAAAATTGCCCCTAGTGCGGTTTTTCATTCTTAAATTTCTCGGGCCTTTACCAATCAACCTGCCAAATTTTAGCCCATTCTGACATCGTACCCGAGTCCAATTTCTCTGGCCGTTTCCAATCAACCGGGCAAATTTTAGCCCATTCCAACAACGTCGCGACTAATGATAAAATTGCCCCTGGTACGGTTTTTCTTTGTTAAATTTTTCGGGCCGTTTCCAATCAACCCGCAAAATTTCAGCCCATTCTGACATCATTCTTGAGTTATTTCCAAACAACCTGCCAAATTTCAGCCAATTCCGACACAGTTGCGACAAATGACAAAATTACCCCTGTTGCGATTTTTCTTTGTTAAACTTGTCGGGCCGTTTCCAATCTACCTGCCAAATTTCAGCCCATTTCAACACCATTTCAGAGTCCAATTTCTCGGGCCATTTTCAATCAACCTGCCAAATTTCAGCCCATTCCGACACCGTCGCGACAAATGACAAAATTGCCCCTGGTGCGATTTTTCTTTATTAAATTTTTCGAGCCGTTTCCAATCAACTTGCCAAATTTTTGCACATTTCGACACCATTCTCGAGTCTAATTTCTTGGGCCAGTTCCAAACAACCTGCCAAATTTCGTCCCATTCCGACACCGTTGCGACAAATGACAAAATTGCCCACGGTGCGATTTTTCATTGTTAAATTTCTCGGGCCGTTTTCAATCAACCCGCCAAATTTCAGCCCATTCCGACACCGTCGTGACAAATGACAAAATTGCCCCCGGTGCGATTTTTCATTCTTAAATTTCGCCGGTCGTTTCCAATCAACCTGCCAAATTTTAGCCCATTTCGACACCTTTCCCGATCCAATTTCTCAGGCCGTTTCTGATCAACTTGCCAAATTTCAGCCCATTACGACACCGTCGCAACAAATGACAAAATTGCCTCTAGTGCGATTTTTCTTTGTTAAATTTTTCACGCCGTTTCAAATCAACCGGCCAAATTTCAGCCCATTTTGACACCGTTCTCGAGTCCAATTTCTTGGGCCATTTCCAAACGACCTGCCAAATTTCAGCCAATTTCGACACCGTTGCGACAAATGACAAAATTGCCCATGGTGCGATTTTTCTTTGTGAAATTTATCGTGCCGTTTTCAATCAACCCGCCAAATTCCAGCACATTCTGACACCGTTCCCGAGTCCAATTTCTCGGGCCATTTTCAATCAACTTGCCAAATTTCAGCCTATTCCGACATCGTCGCGATAAATGACAAAATTGCCCCTGGTGAGGTTTTTCATTCTTAAATTTCTCGGGCCATTTCCAATCAACCTGCCAAATTTTACCCCATTCTGACACCGTTCCCGAGTCCAATTTCTTTGGCCGTTTCTAATCAACATGGCAAATTTCAGCCCATTTTGACACCGTCGTGACAAATGACAAAATTGACCTTGGTACGATTTTTCTTTGTTAAATTTTTCTGGCCGTTTCCAATCAACCTGGCAAATTTTAGCCCAGTCCGACACCGTTCC
>NC_036238.1:16176377-16179837 GCF_002742605.1 Olea europaea var. sylvestris
TTTTTCGGGCCGTTTCCAATCAACCTGCCAAATTTCAACCCATTCTGCCACCGTTGCAACAAATATACAAAATTGCCCCCAGTGCGGTTTTTCTTTGTTAAATTTTTTGGGTAGTTTCCAATCAACCTGTCAAATTTCAGCCCATTTCGACATCGTTGCGACAAATGACAAAATTGCCCCTGTTGTCATTTTTCTTTGTAAAATTTCTCGGGCCGTTTCCAATCAACCTGCCAAGTTTCAGCCTATTCCGATACCGTCGCGACAATTGTCAAGACTATCCTGGTGCAGTTTTTCTTTGTTAAATTTCTTGGGCCGTTTCCAATCAAACAGCCAAATTTCAGTCCAATTTTTTGGGCCGTTTCCAATCGACCTTCCAAATTTCAGCCCATTTCGACATCATCGCGACAAATGACAAAATTGCCCATGGTCCGATTTTTCTTTGTTAAATTTCTCGGACCGTTTCCAATCAACCCACTAAAATTCAGTCCTATTTCTCGGGCCGTTTCCAATCGACCTGCCAAATTTCAGCCCATTCCGACGCCGTCACGATAAACGACAAATTGCCACTGGTGCGATTTTTCTTTGTTAAATTTGTCGGGCTGTTTCCAATCAACCGGTCAAATTTCAACCCATTCCGATACCGTCGCGACAAATGACAAAATTGCCCTTGGTACGGTTTTTCTTTGTTAAATTTCTCTGGCCGTTTCCAATCAACTTGTCAAATTTCAGCCCATTCTGAGACCGTTCCCGAGTCTAATTTTTCGGGCCGTTTCCAATCAACCTGCCAAATTTCAGCTAATTCCGACACTGTCGCGACAAATGACAAAATTGCCCCTGGTGCAATTTTTCTTTGGGAAATTTCTCGGGCCGTTTCCAATCAACCTGCCAAATTTTAGCCCATTCCGACACTGTTCCCGAGTCCTATTTCTCGGGCAGTTTCCCATCGAACTAGCAAATTTCAGCCCATTCCGACACCTTCGACAGATGACAAAATCGCCCCGGCGTGGTTTTTTTGTTAAATTTTTTGGGCTGTTTCCAATCAACCTACCAAATTTTAGCCCATTCCGACATCGTCGCGACAAATGACAAAAATGCCCCTGTTGCAGTTTTACGTTGTTAAATTTCTCGGGCCGTTTCCAATCAAACTGCCAAATTTCAGTCCGATTTCTCTGGCCGTTTCCAATCGACCTGCCAAATTTCAGTCCATTCCGACACCGTCGCAACAAATGACAAAATTGCCCTTGGTCCGATTTTTCTTTGTTAAATTTCTAGGGCCGTTTCCAATCGACCTGCCAAATTTCAGCCCATTCCGACACCGTCGCAACAAATGACAAAATTGCCCTTGGTCCGATTTTTCTTTGTTAAATTTCTAGGGCCGTTTCCAATCGACCTGCCAAATTTCAGCCCATTCCGACACCGTCGCAACAAATGACAAAATTGCCCTTGGTCCGATTTTTCTTTGTTAAATTTCTAGGGCCGTTTCCAATCGACCTGCCAAATTTCAGCCCATTCCGACACCGTCGCAACAAATGACAAAATTGCCCTTGGTCCGATTTTTCTTTGTTAAATTTCTAGGGCCGTTTCCAATCGACCTGCCAAATTTCAGCCCATTCCGACACCTTCGCGACAAATGAAAAAATTACCTCTGGTGCAATTTTTCTTTGTCAAATTTCTCAGGCCGTTTTCAATCAACCTGCCAAAATCCAGTCCATTCCGACTCCATCGCGACAAATGACAAAATTGCCCTGGGTGTGGTTTTTCTTAGTTAAATTTCTCGGGCCGTTTCCAATTAGCCTGCCAAGTTTCAACCTATTCCGACAGCGTTGCGACAAATGACAAAATTGCCCCTGGTGCAGTTTTTCTTTGTTAAATTTCTCGGGCCACTTCTAATCAACCTGCCAAATTTTAGTCTAATTTCACGGGCCGTTTCCAATCGTCCTGCCAAATTTCAGCCCATTCCGTCACCGTCACGACAAAAGACAAAATTACCTCTAGTGCGGTTTTACTTTGTCAAATTTCTCGGGCCGTTTCCAATCAAGCTGCCAAATTTCAGCCCATTCCGACACTGTCGTGACAAATGACAAAATGACCCCAGGTGCGGTTTTTCTTTGTTAAATTTTTCGGGCCGTTTACAATCAACCTGCCAAATTTCAAATCATTTCGACATCTTTGAGACAAATGACAGAATTACCCCTGGTACGATTTTTCTTTGTTAAATTTCTCGGGTCGTTTCCAATCAACCTGCCAAATTTCAGCCCATTCCGACACCGTTGCGACAAATGTCAAAATTATCCTTGTGCGATTTTTCTTTGTTAAATTTCTGGAGCCGTTTCCAATCAAACTGCTAAATTTCAGTCCAATTTCTCGGGCTGTTTCCAATCGACCTGCCAAATTTCAGCCCATTCCGACACTGTCGCGACAAATGACATAATTGCCCCTGGTCCGATTTTCTTTGTTAAATTTCTCGGGCCGTTTCCAGACAACCTACTAAATTTCAATCCTATTTCTCGGGCCGTTTCCAATCGACCTGCCAAATTTCAGCCCATTTCGACGCCGTCGCCACAAACGACAAATTGCCACTGTTGTGATTTTTCTTTGTTAAATTTCTCGGGCTGTTTCCAATCAACCGTTCAAATTTCAGCCCATTCCGACTCCATCGCGACAAATGACAAAATTCCCTCTGGTGCGATTTTTCTTTGTTAAATTTCTCGGGCTGTTTCCAATCAATCGTTCAAATTTCAGCCCATTCCGACACCGTTGCGACAAATGACAAAATTGACACTGGTGCGATTTTTCTTTGTTAAATTTCTCGGGCCCTTTCCAATTAACCTGCCAAATTTCAATCCAATTTCTCGGGCCGTTTCCAATCGACCTGCCAAATTTCAACACATTTCGACACCGTCGCGACAAATGACAAAATTACATCTGGTGTGGTTTTTCTTTGTTAAATTTCTCGGGCTGTTTCTAATCAACCTGCCAAATTTCTGCCCATTCCGACACCATTGCGACAAATAAACAAAATTGCCCCTGGTGCTATTTTTCTTTGTTAAATTTCTCGGGACATTTCCAATCAACCTGCCAAATTTCAGTCTAATTTCTCGGGCCATTTCCAATCGACCTGCCAAATTTTAGCCCATTCCGACACCATCGCGACAAATGACAAAATTCCCTCTGGTGCGAATTTTCTTTGTTAAATTTCTCAGGCAGTTTCCAATCAGCCTGCCAAATTTCTATCTAATTTCTCGGGCCGTTTGCAATCAATCAGCCAAATTTCAAACCATTTCGACAGCATCGCGACAAATGACAAAGTTGCCCTTGGTGCGATTTTTCTTTGTTAAATTTCTCGGGCCGTTTCCAATCACCCTGTCAAATTTCAACCCATTCCGACACCGTCGCGACAAATGACAAAATGACCCCAGGTGCGGTTTTTCTTTGTTAAATTTCTTGGGCCGTTTATAAT
>NC_036238.1:16179937-16217438 GCF_002742605.1 Olea europaea var. sylvestris
TTTGTAAGCAATTATAAAATGTGATAACGTGCGCTGAATATATGAAATTGATAGGTATAACTTTTAGACCTATTTAGGCCAACAAAAGTAAATATTGGAAAGTCAAATTGGTCGGTTAAATATCAATTATTGTAGAATATATTCAAGTTTGGATGGCTTTTGATCAAAACAAGCGATGATCGGTTAAAGAAGGACGAGAAAAAAGAATTTCAAAGTTAATGGACGAAATCACAATTATCAAAAAGTTGATTCGAATCAAGAAATGAAGATTGAAGATCAAATGGAGTCAATTAAATGAAAATTGCCCGAAGCAAGGATTCAAGCTTAACAAATGAGCAAAACTGAGGACCAAATTACAGTTTGATAAAACATTAACCCTCGCAGTCGCAAGGAGCAAAGATCGTACATGTATAATTCGGCAGACGAGGGTAGTTTCCCTTCTTTGAGTGAAATTCCTTATGGCAACCATCTTCGACGTGAATTACAGAACTTCTTCCAATGTTGTAAGATATGAGATACCTCTCATATCATATAGTACATCAAATCTCGCAATCAAGGAGGTCAAATCATCACTATTTTGAAAGAAATCAAGAGGTAAGATACAAGAAGTTCATCATTTGAAGATTAATGATGTGTTTGAGCAACATTTAAAAAAAAATGTATTTTGGAATAGTAGTTTGATGGAGAATGGTAGTTAAAAAAGAAGAATTTTTTTTTTATTTGCGTGTAATATCATTTTAACGAAGAATATGTGATTGAAAATAAGATTAAAAAATTGTATTTTAAGAAAAATGTGATTCAAATATCCCCTGAACCTAGATTTTTGGAAAAGAAGAGGAATGTGCAGCTAGAAATTAACCAAGTAAGATTGAAGAAATTCAAGATTTCAAGGCTTCTCCTCTTCTTATTCATATACCTCAAATTCGGGTGATTAATTCTTGTAACTTTGTAATGCTAAACTGGATTTTTATTCTCTGAGACATTGAAAGAACTTTGTTATGAAGTTTTAATATCAATTTCAATACTTTGAAGCTCAATATGTGTTTATTTTTGGATGATTGTTAGAGTTCAATGTTTTTTAATTACTTAGCCCCTGTTTGTCATCCTTTACTTTACATTCTTTCCTATTATTTTTTTACAATACTCATTTTTAATCACATATTCTTCATTAAAATAATATTACAGACATATCAAAAACTTTTTCTTCTTTTTTAACTACACATTCTTTATCGATCACTATTCCATAATAAATATCTTCGAATTAATGGAGCTCAAAAAGGGCCTTAATTACTAATTGGTAGATGTATGATTTTTTGTTACCTTCTAGAGAAACAATAAGAAAGATAACATGTTTATAATAATTGTTGTGAGATTCGATAGAGAATAAAGATATACTGCTATGCTTTGCATGGTTGCAATAGATTTTCTAGCATTTTAATGCATGCTTTTCATGTTCGAGAAAGAATATTAAATGAATAATAAGTTACATGAGTTGATAAGTTTAATAATTCTACTTGAGAAAGAATATTAAATGAATTAAGAACATTGATCAACAAGGATAAATAAATATTTTCAAGGTATTGAATTGTATTGGAAATGGAGATTTGAAGTCTTGTGCTTATTTTAATCAAGATTATAAAAGGGTTCTTAATTGCTGCTTTAGCTATTCGGTTAGAGACGGTATTAATTTACACCAAATTAAATACAATCTCTGTGGGACAATATCTTATTCATCAATATATTACTTATCTCCGATACCGCGCACTTAATGATTTAGTCTATCGGAGATGCATCTTTATTTTTTGATATTGTGAACTACTTTGATCATATAAATCAAATTAACAAAATAGAATTCTGCTCGTGGTATAGTATATATCTCGCAGTAACCTACAAACCCTACATTTTATGACTGTTACGATGGGTATATAGGAATCGACCAAAAGTCTTCTGAGATAGAAAATTTAAGTTGGTACATACGTTGAGTTGCTCTGTGTATCCCTCTTCTCCCGGACGATCTCGCTCCCTCATAATATACGATAAATAAATAAATGACAAGGCGTCGACCCCCCGCTGAAAGAAAGCACATCGGCGACCGGCTGTGGCAATTGTCGCAATCACTATAAGCCAACACGAAATGTGATAGTGCAGGGATCAAAGTGGCAAATACCAAGAAAACGAACTACGAAAGACAGGCAGTCTTTGCACTGGATTGATCCACGCACATCCATTTGAGCCACCGATCTTAAAAGAGCGATGTTCTTGCCGGAATTCAACTTAATTTCTTCAAAACAAAGTGATGTTGGCAGTAGGCACAGCAAACCCACAAAACACAATGATATTGGCACGCAAAAGAAACCACGTTAATCATTCGGACCCCATCAATTCGTTCACTGGGGAATACAGTATCAAGAAGCCAAGAAAGTAAGAGAGAAGAACCCTTTTCAGGGCATTCAGAGAGAAGAACCCTTTTCAGGGCATTCAGAGAGAAGAACCCTTTTCAGGGCATTCAGAGAGAAGAACCCTTTTCAGGGCATTCAGAGAGAAGAACCCTTTTCAGGGCATTCAGAGAGAAGAACCCTTTTCAGGGCATTCAGAGAGAAGAACCCTTTTCAGGGCATTCCCCCTTTATCTTTTCACATCAAATGACTAAAAGTCAATATATATAAGTCCAATACGCTAAAAATAGGTCCCTTCGGGAGGCTGGGCCAGCTTACGGTTGTGTGAAGCCGCCATCTCTTTCTTCAGCTGCACCAGTATATGTTCCATGGTGTATTCCCGTTGCCAATTTCCCAGAACTGCAAATTTCTTCGCTTCCACCTATATCAAGTGAACACCATACACCAACAATCAACAATATGACAGAATTGGGAAATATGCATTTATCAGCTCAATGATAGAAATTCGCCATGATAAGCATAGTGGTGTGATTAGAGGTTTTATTGATCCCAAGTCTCAAATAAGATTGTAGCATCCGTCATTGAAATGTTGTGTATGGTAAAATATTTCGACTGTATCGTCCAACAAAAGGTTGACTTTTAAACTCACTGCCAATGTGGTTAAGAGTAGTGTACTATCCTCATCAGGAAAGGTTCAAGCAACCACCCGGTATGGAATATGAGTAAATTCACCTCCAAGACGGGTAAGTCAATCTCAGCCAAAGTTAGATATTCTATTGAACTGCACAAATTGTTCCAACAACAAACATTTTTATTGTAGAATATCGGCAACTAACATAGGGTCATATGAAAAGGGCACAATTTATGTAAATATACTGATGATCTACAATGTTTTCTATATCCATAAAACGTAGACAACAACCAAGAAGCTTTAAGATCTTCAATCTTTATACTTTTTACAAAGGCCAACGAAAGTAAATATTGGAAAGTCAAATTGGTCGGTTAAATATCAATTATTGTAGAATATATTCAAGTTTGGGTGACTTTTAATCAAAACAAGAGATGATCGGCTGAAGAAGGGCGAGAAAAAAGAATTTCAAAGTTAATGGACGAAATCACAATTATCAAAAAGTTGATTCGAATCAAGAAATGAAGATTGAAGATCAAATGGAGTCAACTAAATGAAAATTGCCCGAAGCAAGGATTCAAGCTTAACAAATGAGCAAAACTGAGGACCAAATTACAGTTTGATAAAACATTAACCCTCGCAGTCGCAAGGAGCAAAGATCGTACATGTATAATTCGGCAGACGAGGGTAGTTTCCCTTCTTTGAGTGAAATTCCTTATGGCAACCATCTTCGACGTGAATTACAGAACTTCTTCCAATGTTGTAAGATATGAGATACCTCTCATATCATATAGTACATCAAATCTCGCAATCAAGGAGGTCAAATCATCACTATTTTGAAAGAAATCAAGAGGTAAGATACAAGAAGTTCATCATTTGAAGATTAATGATGTGTTTGAGCAACATTTAAAAAAAATGTATTTTGGAATAGTAGTTTGATGGAGAATGGTAGTTAAAAAAGAAGAATTTTTTTTTATTTGCGTGTAATATCATTTTAACGAAGAATATGTGATTGAAAATAAGATTAAAAAATTGTATTTTAAGAAAAATGTGATTCAAATATCCCTTGAACCTAGATTTTTGGAAAAGAAGAGGAATGTGCAGCTAGAAATTAACCAAGTAAGATTGAAGAAATTCAAGATTTCAAGGCTTCTCCTCTTCTTATTCATATATCTCAAATTCGGGTGATTTGAATTCTTGTAACTTTGTAATGCTAAATTGGATTTTTAGTCACTAAGACATTGAAGGACCTTTGTTATGAAGTTTTAATATCAATTTCAATACTTTGAAGCTCAATAGTATTTTTTTTTTTTTTTTAGAGTTTAATGTTTTTTAAGTACTTAGCCCCTGTTTGTCATCCTTTACTTTACATTCTTTTCTATTATTTTTTCTACAGTACTTATTTTTAACCACATATTCTTCATTAAAATAATATTACATGCAAATCAAAAAAAATTTCTTCTTTTTTAACTACACATTCTCTATCAATTACTATTCCATAATATATATCTCAGAATTAATGGGGCTCAAATAGGGCCTTAATCACTAATTGGTAGATGTATGATTTTTGTTACCTTCTAGAGAAACAATAAGAAAGATAACATGTTTATAATAATTGTTGTGAGATCTGATAAAGAATAAAGATATACTGCTATGTCTTGCATGGTTGCAATAGGTTTTCTAGCATTTTAATGTATGCTTTTCATGTTCGAGAAAGAATATTAAATGAATGATAAGTTACATGAGTTGATAAGTTTAATAATTCTACTCAAGAAAGAATATTAAATGAATTAAGAACATTGATCAACAAGGATAAATAAATATTTTCAAGATATTGAATTGTATTGGAAATGGAGATTTGAAGTCTTGTGCTTATTTTAATCAAGTTTATAAAAAAGTTCTTAATTGCTACTTTAGCTATTCAATTCATCGTAGGCGGGAAATACAGATCTTAAATGAGCGATGTTCTTGCCGGAATTCAACTTAATTTCTTCAAAACAAAGTGATATTGGCAGTAGGCACAGCAAACCCACAAAACACAATGATATTGGCACGCAAAAGAAACCACGTTAATCATTCGGACCCCATCAATTCGTTCACTGGGGAATACAGTATCAAGAAGCCAAGAAAGTAAGAGAGAAGAACCCTTTTCAGGGCATTCCCCCTTTATCTTTTCACATCAAATGACTAAAAGTCAATATATATAAGTCCAATACGCTAAAAATAGGTCCCTTCGGGAGGCTGGGCCAGCTTACGGTTGTGTGAAGCCGCCATCTCTTTCTTCAGCTGCACCAGTATATGTTCCATGGTGTATTCCCGTTGCCAATTTCCCAGAACTGCAAATTTCTTCGCTTCCACCTATATCAAGTGAACACCATACACCAACAATCAACAGTATGACAGAATTGGGAAATATGCATTTATCAGCTCAATGATAGAAATTCGCCATGATAAGCATAGTGGTGTGATTAGAGGTTTTATTGATCCCAAGTCTCAAATAAGATTGTAGCATCCGTCATTGAAATGTTGTGTATGGTAAAATATTTCGACTGTATCGTCCAACAAAAGGTTGACTTTTAAACTCACTGCCAATGTGGTTAAGAGTAGTGTACTATCCTCATCAGGAAAGGTTCAAGCAACCACCCGGTATGGAATATGAGTAAATTCACCTCCAAGACGGGTAAGTCAATCTCAGCCAAAGTTAGATATTCTATTGAACTGCACAAATTGTTCCAACAACAAACATTTTTATTGTAGAATATCGGCAACTAACATAGGGTCATATGAAAAGGGCACAATTTATGTAAATATACTGATGATCTACAATGTTTTCTATATCCATAAAACGTAGACAACAACCAAGAAGCTTTAAGATCTTCAATCTTTATACTTTTTACAAGGTAAATAAATGGTAAACTATGAAGGTCAGACAGCCACTTGTCCTGGCATCGCACTCTTCCATTAAGGGGAGAGAAGATAACCAGAAAGATAATGTATGCTTTAGCGCCAAATTACGATTCCGTTGGTCGCTGAAGAGTAAATAAATGCACGTAAAAAACATTAGATCTATTTTTACTAACTCAACAGCTGAGGATATAGCAATTCCAATTTGTTAACAAAAATCCATACTATCAACTTAAAGACCGGATCAAAATTTCCTTACCACTCTCGCGCCACCTTCCATTTCCACCACAAAACTTGCCATCTTATCATGAATTTCATCGTCCCAAATCACAAATCATTATCGAGCCAATCAAGAAACTCATCAAGAATTTCCAAGTCCATATGATCTACGGTAGCGAAAACACGCCTTACAGCTACGCTTACCATCTTGGACCACCATCGGTCGACTCCTACACCGCAAATGCTCAATATAATGATGATGATTCAAGAAAATAGGGCCAAAACATCAATGAATTTTTTTTTTCAGATTTTGCATCCAATGTGTGCGAACAGGGGCTCATATCCAATCCAATTGATAGTTTTCCCATTGTTCAACCCACAAATTAACCTGCGGAAACTCATATTAATACTTAGACGATTGTGGGTACACAATTAATTGATCCGACTGTTGCTCAATTGTCTAGTAATTCGATCCTTGAAGTAACAACTGAGCATTCCGTCAATTACAACTGATAACCAAAATATTGTTCTTCCATCCAACGTGATTCATTGGTAACTCAAATGGACCCTCCCTTGCTTAGTGAGAGATGAAATGCTGCCCAATGGTGGTTGGATTATTCACATCGTAGATCACATTGACTTAGAAGAAGATGATGAATATGATTTAGGATGATGAACAATACCTCCTTTTTATTTTTTCTAGGGTGAGGGTGGACTGTCTATTATATTTTTGATTTTTTTTTTTGGTTTTATTTTAATTCAAAGTTATCATTCCGCCCCTCTAAAGTTGGTCAAAATCAGTTTCTTGAGTTAACTAACGGTTAAATTAATAGAATTCATCAATTTGAACTCTAGGTGCGAGTTTTTGAAAGGTTTTAGTACTGTGGGTGAAACAAAATGAAGCTTTTACGCAAAGTCTGCTTAAGAGCCATAATCTCGGTTACAATTTTCCCTATATAAAATGATAGTTATATTACCACCACAATAAATGTTTTGTACATACAATTTTTTATTTACTGAAATAACCATGAGTAAAATGACAAAAATATTATTCACTCATATATTTATTCATTCCACCACCATCATTCATACTCCACAAATTATACAACTCCTATTTGAAGACACACATGCAATAATTCATTCAATTTTGGTGGTTATAACACCAATGGCATTTGTAAAAATTAATTCTACGAACGTAAGAAAAATAGATCAATCTTACTCAATACCAGTGACAAACGCAACGATACAAGAAAAAGGTCTTTAAATCGTTTTGTGAATAGCACTTCTGTTGGCTCAGGAGCTATAATGACGATTATTTCCCCCAACCAATCAAGAATTGAATAACGTTAGTTTCTTTCTCCTTGTTAATCCTTCACTCTACGTATTTTTCTTTGCTTTTTAAATAAAAAAGACAAAGACTTGTTACCTATCTGTGATGAATTTTTATTAAAAAGTTACCCATCAATCACCTATATCATTTTTTATGAGTGTTATCTATTGCAAAACTTGGTGAGCAACAAGTAATTTTATTCAAATTTAGGTAAGCAATGAGTAACCTTTTAAATTTCGATGAGTAGGAAATAAACTATAGCAAAATTAAGTGAATAACGAGTAACCTTTTAAAAATCAGTGAGCACTGAAAAGTTACCATTGTATGTCATTTTATTTGATTTAAAAAGTCTGTCTTTTTTATTAAGAAAAAATCAGTGAGCACCAAATTTTTATTAGTTTCTTCATTCATCGTCATAGTCACGTTTTTAGCAGTGTAAAAGAAAAAGAAAAATACTTTGGTTTAATAACCATTGTATATCATTTTATATATCTCATTTTATTGTATAAAAAAAATACTTAAAAGTGTATTGTAACAAATAAACATTGTGATGAGAATATAAACACTGTAAAAAATATATTTAGGGTGTGTTTAATTGCAAAGATGAAATTTACATACAAAAAAATAAATTCTAGACAATTAAGTTGCCTAGAGATTATTTGCATGAAAATTGTTAATTAAATATGTTTGATTGATTTAATTTTTAACATAGAAATGTTATATTTGTCCATTTTTATTAGTGAATAGATGTGAGATAGATGAGAGATAAGGAGAGAGAATTGCGTGGAAAATAAAAATTAGGGTGCGTTTGGTTTGCATCTTCGTTTTCTGTTTTCATTTTTGAAAACAGAAAATGTTTTTTTTTTGAAGGACTATTTTCGAATTATAGAAAACGTGTTTGATTTGTCATTTTGAAAAGCAATTTTTCAAAACATAAAACTAGAAAATGCATTTGGTTTAAAAATTTTAGAAATTGTTTTATGACATTTATTCAATTAATTTGATTATTTAGTAAAATACAATAATTTTATGTTAATATATTACCAGATAATATATATTTTAAAATTTGGTGAATTTGCTATTTTTTCTTGCAACAAAAATAAAAAAATAAATGTTTAGAAATTCTTTTATGACATCCACCACAAAACTTGCCATCTTATCATGAATTTCATCGTCCCAAATCACAAATCATTATCGAGCCAATCAAGAAACTCATCAAGAATTTCCAAGTCCATATGATCTACGGTAGCGAAAACACGCCTTACAGCTACGCTTACCATCTTGGACCACCATCGGTCGACTCCTACACCGCAAATGCTCAATATAATGATGATGATTCAAGAAAATAGGGCCAAAACATCAATGAATTTTTTTTTCAGATTTTGCATCCAATGTGTGCGAACAGGGGCTCATATCCAATCCAATTGATAGTTTTCCCATTGTTCAACCCACAAATTAACCTGCGGAAACTCATATTAATACTTAGACGATTGTGGGTACACAATTAATTGATCCGACTGTTGCTCAATTGTCTAGTAATTCGATCCTTGAAGTAACAACTGAGCATTCCGTCAATTACAACTGATAACCAAAATATTGTTCTTCCATCCAACGTGATTCATTGGTAACTCAAATGGACCCTCCCTTGCTTAGTGAGAGATGAAATGCTGCCCAATGGTGGTTGGATTATTCACATCGTAGATCACATTGACTTAGAAGAAGATGATGAATATGATTTAGGATGATGAACAATACCTCCTTTTTATTTTTTCTAGGGTGAGGGTGGACTGTCTATTATATTTTTGATTTTTTTTTTTGGTTTTATTTTAATTCAAAGTTAT
This sequence comes from Olea europaea var. sylvestris, assembly GCF_002742605.1. Classification (NCBI taxonomy): domain Eukaryota; kingdom Viridiplantae; phylum Streptophyta; class Magnoliopsida; order Lamiales; family Oleaceae; genus Olea; species Olea europaea. The sequence goes on from NC_036238.1 coordinate 16,189,256, forward strand.
CATTCCGCCCCTTTAAAGTTGGTCAAAATCAATTTCTTGAGTTAACTAACGGTTAAATTAATAGAATTCATCAATTTGAACTCTAGTTTCGAGTTTTTGAAAGGTTTTAGTACTGTGGGTGAAACAAAATGAAGCTTTTACGCAAAGTCTGCTTAAGAACCATAATCTCGGTTGCAATTTTTCCTATATAAAATGATAGTTATATTACCACTACAATAAATGTTTTGTACATACAATTTTTTATTTACTGAAATAACCATGAGTAAAATGACAAAAATATTATTCACTCATATATTTATTCATTCCACCACCATCATTCATACTCCACAAATTATACAACTCCTATTTGAAGACACACATGCAATAATTCATTCAATTTTGGTGGTTATAACACCAATGGCATTTGTAAAAATTAATTCTACGAACGTAAGAAAAATAGATCAATCTTACTCAATACCAGTGACAAACCCAACGATACAAGAAAAAGGTCTTTAATCTTTTTGTGAATAGCACTTCTGTTGGCTCAGGAGCTATAATGACGATTATTTCCCCCAACCAATCAAGAATTGAATAACGTTAGTTTCTTTCTCCTTGTTAATCCTTCACTCTTCGTATTTTTCTTTGTTTTTTAAATCAAAAAGACAAAGACTTGTTACCTATTTGTGATGAATTTTTATTAAAAAGTTACCCATCAATCACCTATATCATTTTCGTGAGTGTTATCTATTGCAAAACTTGGTGAGCAACAAGCAACTTTATTCAAATTTAGGTGAGCAATGAGTAACCTTTTAAATTTCGATGAGTAAGTAATAAAGTATAGCAAAATTAAGCTAGTAATGAGTAATCTTTTAAAAATTATTGAGCACTGAAAAAATTACCATTGTATGTCACTTTTATTTGATTTAAAAAGTCTTTGTCTTTTTTATTAAGAAAAAATCAGTGAGCACCAAATTTTTATTAGTTTCTTCATTCATCGTCATAGTCACGTTTTTAGCAGTGTAAAAGAAAAAGAAAAATACTTTGGTTTAATAACCATTGTATATCATTTTATATATCTCATTTTATTGTATAAAAAAAATACTTAAAAGTGTATTGTAACAAATAAACATTGTGATGAGAATATAAACACTGTAAAAAATATATTTAGGGTGTGTTTAATTGCAAAGATGAAATTTACATACAAAAAAATAAATTCTAGACAATTAAGTTGCCTAGAGATTATTTGCATGAAAATTGTTAATTAAATATGTTTGATTGATTTAATTTTTAACATAGAAATGTTATATTTGTCCATTTTTATTAGTGAATAGATGTGAGATAGATGAGAGATAAGGAGAGAGAATTGCGTGGAAAATAAAAATTAGGGTGCGTTTGGTTTGCATCTTCGTTTTCTGTTTTCATTTTTGAAAACAGAAAATGTTTTTTTTTTGAAGGACTATTTTCGAATTATAGAAAACGTGTTTGATTTGTCATTTTGAAAAGCAATTTTTCAAAACATAAAACTAGAAAATGCATTTGGTTTAAAAATTTTAGAAATTGTTTTATGACATTTATTCAATTAATTTGATTATTTAGTAAAATACAATAATTTTATGTTAATATATTACCAGATAATATATATTTTAAAATTTGGTGAATTTGCTATTTTTTCTTGCAACAAAAATAAAAAAATAAATGTTTAGAAATTCTTTTATGACATTTATTCAATTAATTTGATTATTCAATAAAACATAATAATTTCATGTCAATATATTATTAGCTAATATATATTTTTAAATTTGATGAATTTACTATTTTTCTTGTTTCAAATATAAAATAATAAATAATAGATATTTAGAAATTATTTTATGATATTTAATATAAGTTGGTAGAGGAAGTCATCCTCGACGACAAGTAAGATGGATCGCTGCACTTCGATGCAAGTCCATCGACCCTTAAGGGGTGCTCTACCACTATCCCCAAGTGGTGCTCTACCACCATGTACGGCTATCGACCCCCGAGGGGTGTTCTACCACTACACGAGGTCGTCGACCCTCTCAGGGGCGCTCTACCACTATCCTCAAAGGGCGCTCTACCTCTACGCGAGGCCGTCGACTCCCCCAAGGTCGCTCTACCTCTACGCGAAGTCTTCAACTGGCATGAAATTGCCTATACGATTATCCAAATACTTAGCCATAAAACTTCTAGTAAATTGAATAGGTTTCATGGCGGTTAATAGGGGCGTAACCTCCAAGCGGGAAGTTAAAGACCCCCCACTCAGAACGTGGGGTAGTGAAAATGCCAACGTGTCACAACCACCCAGCGGTTATCCGGCTCCTAATATCTATAAATACCCCCGGATGTGATATAGGTAAGGGGATCTCTCTCTCTTTTAGCCATCAGAATTCCAATCACATTTTTTCCCAAGTCTATAAACTAATTCTCACGCCGGAGGTAAAATGAGGGAGGAAGCCCCACCTTCATTTTTCAGGTCACACACACTTGACGGAGTTGTTGGAACGCCGAACACCACCAAGCGGATAGAAGGGTGTTGTTCCGCCACCACTTCAATATTTATTCAATTAATTTAATTATTTAGTAAAACATAATAATTTTATACTAATATATTACCAGATAATATATATTTTAAATTTGGTAAATTTACAATCTTAAAAGTACTACTGAGTATCCTAAATAAATAAATCAGAAAACGACGTATTTTCAGCGTTTTCTGCGTTTTGAGTTTTTTAACTGAAAATACTAAAAACGAAAAAAAAAATCGTTTTGAGTTTTCAGTTATAAATTTATTCTTGTTTTCATAAATGTATTTTCGGAAACAAGTGACCAAACGTGTTTTGGACATTTTCGAAAACTAAAAACAAAAAATGGCTGAAAAACGACAAACCAAACGCCTCCTTACCCTCTCCTAAAGAAAATATTTTTCTTGTTTTCAAGAAAAAATGAAGAATATGGTCATGTGACCAAAAGTAGGAAAAAATTTCATAAAAAAAAATATCTATCAATCAAACAAAACAAAAGTAGAAATTTGGGTAGAAAAAATGACATTTTTTATGGAAAAATATTGATAATCAAGCATACCCTTATTGTAACAATTTTAGAAGGCAAAGAATAGGTCAATCAATGGAAATAGAGATTTTGAGTGCAAAGCAAGGCATTAAACTGGTAATTAGAACAATCCATAGTATAGACGACGAGAAGGGAAATGTAAACCATTTTTTTAAAAATTGAGTTAGGATTATAAATATAAAATTATTTTGGTGTGTTTATGAGAAGTATATCTTAGTTAACATGTACATAAAAGGTGGTGTAAGAAATAATAATTGTGGAGGAAATATAAATATCCTTTTTATTTTTTTATTGAATTATAAGAGTATAATGATAAATTTATTGAAAATATGTTTTAATTGTGATGTGACTATAATGTGATGTAGTAAGTAAAATTTGTTGTGGTAATATAATTACACTATATAAATTATATAGTTTGAATATATGAGAAATATTTGATTTTCATTTTGCCCTTACATTTTTTAAATTTTGGTCAACAATGCCCCTTATTCAATATTTTTATTTTTCCTTAATAATCATAATATTAATTCGTGCTTTAATTAAAATTTGATTTTATTATCAATAGATGCAGATCGCCGTAACAATCATTTAAATTGTAATTTACCTAATCATAATATTAGGCCTCGTTTTCAATTGAAGGTGTTTTCCAAATTTGACGTGCATTCCATAGCGACGACCCTTTACGCAGTGGCAACAAAACGCAGTCTACTCCATGTTCAAAATTGTCTTGCCACTTGAGACGAAAGTGAAACGATTGTCTCGATAGTGATGTATGAAATGGATCTCTAGTAAGTTGAGTGAGCATTTAGGGTAATAACATAGGTCAGTGAATACAACATAACAGTTGACAAAGTTCAGTCAGTATTCAAACTTTTTACTTGTGTGAAGGTGACGTGGTAATACTCATGTTCTATACTCAATAATATTTGACTGTCAATTTTGTGATTTTGATCCGCTATAGCTCAAATCAAATGATGGCCAATTGGTTGAAACCTTTAATAAATATATATATTTGAGGCCTTTTTTCTCTAATACACTAATTGAAAAAATATGTTTCTAATTATAACTGTTTAAATATTTAAATAAAAATATATCTCATTGCCATTACAAAATAACATGCACTACCCTTATTATATAGTAGTTTGTTTGAAGAAGCCAAACAATGGCCCCGTTTGGTAGGGATTTTTTGCCCCAAAAAATTAATTTTTTGACCGTTATTTTACTATTCAACTCGTAATTTTTGACTTCTTCTCTCACATGTGGATCCCACTTTTCTTCTAACGATCAAAAAATCAATTCTTAAAATCCCTACCAAACGGGCCCAAAGTTTTTGTGATCCACAATTTGGATAAATATACATCAACATAAATATTATTATTTTTCTCAACTTTTACTTTTACTTTTACTTTTACTGCTTGTAAGAAACTTATCATTTTTTGTGCCATCTAAACAAACGAAATAGGAGACATTTGAAATTTTAGCCAAATTAGTTTGTGGCAAATTCTCCGTTGGTCCGTAAAATTAAAGTCCCTTTTATATAAATTTTAATATAAGTCAAAAATAATAATTAATTTTAACCACATTTTTTTTATATGAAATTCACAAATTTTCAACTATATATTTCATACTTATATCAAAATTGATTTTAATCCCCACAAAACTGGGGCAAAATCAATAATAGAGAAAGTAATATTTACATATGTGTCCTTAACTATTCAATTTTGTAACATTTGATTAACTTAATTTTTCTATTGAAAAGACAATTTTACTTTTATGTTAAATTAAACAAACAATAATTAAAAAAAAAGAAAAAATAAATAAATTCAAAACTCACCTAACCTCCGAAGATTGCTCCCAAACCCTTAGTGAATTTTGTCTTTCATTTTAATTTATTTTCCCGTCCTATCAAATTGAAGGATAAATTCGTCATTCTAATAAGAATTTGAGTTTTAATAAATAATATGAGGTAGAATTGTCCATTAGGGTGTCAAGTTCCTCAAATCAATAGGTTGAGGACCTACACTCCACAATTTGAATAGATTGGAGACTCCAACTGTAATTCTCTCAAGGACTTCTGCACAATTACCCAAACTAAAGAAATGAATCGGCAAAAGCTAAAATCCAAAAACAAGAAATTATTCTTTCTCCGCGGCGTAAATGTTATACGGCGGCTGCAATAGAGATTTCACTTGGAGCAAAAATAATTGTTAATCATAACCATTTTTCAGGTATAAAAATTTTCAATTGTTGTTCGATTTAAACAAAAATCAATATTGTTATTTATATTTATCCATTTCATATGTTTTCCTGATTAATTTCAGGCGGTTATCCGGCTCCTAATATCTATAAATACCCCCGGATGTGATATAGGTAAGGGGATCTCTCTCTCTTTTAGCCATCAGAATTCCAATCACATTTTTTCCCAAGTCTATAAACTAATTCTCACGCCGGAGGTAAAATGAGGGAGGAAGCCCCACCTTCATTTTTCAGGTCACACACACTTGACGGAGTTGTTGGAACGCCGAACACCACCAAGCGGATAGAAGGGTGTTGTTCCGCCACCACTTCAATATTTATTCAATTAATTTAATTATTTAGTAAAACATAATAATTTTATACTAATATATTACCAGATAATATATATTTTAAATTTGGTAAATTTACAATCTTAAAAGTACTGATATACAATTGTGTTTACAGCTAACTTAGATTATATTGATTCTCAGGTTCAAATGTGAAAAAATAAAAAATTGTCTGAATGAAAAACAAAAGAGCATAAAGTTTCACTAATATTTTTTTTCGGTTTTTCATTTTTGGATTTAGAAATCACGTTTTATTGATTTCTCTTGAGAATCAGTGACCGGTGGTCACCATAATTGATTATTTTTAGCCCTACTTTCTGTTTCTACCATCTCATTGTTTTAACTCTGCACGTTTTGCGACAAACATTAATTATTATTAGAAAGGAATTTTGGGTTGTGAATTCAAACTAGGAGCAATTTTATATTCAAACATGAATTCATTTGTTTCTCATATCTAAAGCCTGAATCGCACATTCCTGTTTATGCCCATCTGAAAGTTGTCCTGTTAGAAGCCGGAAAAATTCAGACAAATTTCTTGGTCTGTTTAATGGAATAAATACTGGCAATTAGTAATATGCCATGTTTATAAAATTTGTAGGTGATATTAGGATGCTGTGGAAGTGTTTTACTTAAATTTTTACTATACGAGGAGTTGAGGACAATTTTATAATGCATTTTTAAGAAAGAAGTAATATCAGTATATCACCATTGAAAATTGATATGCAAGTAGTACATATCTTGTTACCGTGTAAGAATTTTTCCTTGTACTTTTAAGATTTAAATGAAATGTCGGGGAGTGGTGTTCATTACCAAAGAGTCGGATAAATATCCCTTTAATATCCAAGGATGTTTCGTCATGATTCTATTCAACAAGATGATAGGAAACAGCTGACACTATTAGATTTTCCTGTGGATGCAGGGTAACAATCAACTTCTTTTAGCACTAAGAACTTGTGAGTGGGACCAGAAACGCCCATTTCTTTGTACTCTGAGGTTTATTAGCTGTTGCATTATTTGGAGTGGCATTACTTGACTTTTCAGATTATAGTAAAGTGTTGCGCACCTTATATTAGATAGATAGTTTCTGGTCAGTACCAAAGTTTTCAAAAATGTTCAGACGCCTTGAATGTGTGTTGTACAAGGTGTTCATTAGGACCCTCAAAACTCACACTTTGAGTTCCTTTTGTCAAGACTTACGCCTTAATTTTAAAGTGCATGGGCACGCATAGAGGTGGCTGAGGTGTGCTCCCCTTAATCCTTTTTTTAAGTCATGTTTTCCCAACACGTTTTGAGGGTTCCTCCAGATTGTTTAAATGCGCCTCAACTCTAAAAATTAGAAACAAAAGAATAGAATATTGGAGAAAATTAGAAAATAATGAGTGAAGGGAATGTGCTTAGCATAGCTTTGCACTCCTACAACAGAATACTAAAGAAGAGAACTTGCAACTCTTTGATTGCTAGAGACCTCCAACATGTAATGTCACCCTACTTTATTTTACTTTTTCTTATTATTGATGTCTCTATTGTGATGTTTTCTTTCCTCTGGAATTTCTTTCCTTTTAAGTCAAAGCAAACGAAGTTCTAAAATAACTGATGCATCTATTTTTTTGGACTTTTAGCTCTAGTTGTAGATTAATGGTCTTATAATGTGATCACTACTCTACTAATTTGTTATTGGCTGCTTTATTAATCCATTTTATGTTTCTAATAGTATGTTAGTCTTTTAGCTTTTCTAAACGGTATTAATAATCACTATCCTCAAAGGGCGCTCTACCTCTACGCGAGGCCGTCGACTCCCCCAAGGTCGCTCTACCTCTACGCGAAGTCTTCAACTGGCATGAAATTGCCTATACGATTATCCAAATACTTAGCCATAAAACTTCTAGTAAATTGAATAGGTTTCATGGCGGTTAATAGGGGCGTAACCTCCAAGCGGGAAGTTAAAGACCCCCCACTCAGAACGTGGGGTAGTGAAAATGCCAACGTGTCACAACCACCCAGCGGTTATCCGGCTCCTAATATCTATAAATACCCCCGGATGTGATATAGGTAAGGGGATCTCTCTCTCTTTTAGCCATCAGAATTCCAATCACATTTTTTCCCAAGTCTATAAACTAATTCTCACGCCGGAGGTAAAATGAGGGAGGAAGCCCCACCTTCATTTTTCAGGTCACACACACTTGACGGAGTTGTTGGAACGCCGAACACCACCAAGCGGATAGAAGGGTGTTGTTCCGCCACCACTTCAATATTTATTCAATTAATTTAATTATTTAGTAAAACATAATAATTTTATACTAATATATTACCAGATAATATATATTTTAAATTTGGTAAATTTACAATCTTAAAAGTACTACTGAGTATCCTAAATAAATAAATCAGAAAACGACGTATTTTCAGCGTTTTCTGCGTTTTGAGTTTTTTAACTGAAAATACTAAAAACGAAAAAAAAAATCGTTTTGAGTTTTCAGTTATAAATTTATTCTTGTTTTCATAAATGTATTTTCGGAAACAAGTGACCAAACGTGTTTTGGACATTTTCGAAAACTAAAAACAAAAAATGGCTGAAAAACGACAAACCAAACGCCTCCTTACCCTCTCCTAAAGAAAATATTTTTCTTGTTTTCAAGAAAAAATGAAGAATATGGTCATGTGACCAAAAGTAGGAAAAAATTTCATAAAAAAAAATATCTATCAATCAAACAAAACAAAAGTAGAAATTTGGGTAGAAAAAATGACATTTTTTATGGAAAAATATTGATAATCAAGCATACCCTTATTGTAACAATTTTAGAAGGCAAAGAATAGGTCAATCAATGGAAATAGAGATTTTGAGTGCAAAGCAAGGCATTAAACTGGTAATTAGAACAATCCATAGTATAGACGACGAGAAGGGAAATGTAAACCATTTTTTTAAAAATTGAGTTAGGATTATAAATATAAAATTATTTTGGTGTGTTTATGAGAAGTATATCTTAGTTAACATGTACATAAAAGGTGGTGTAAGAAATAATAATTGTGGAGGAAATATAAATATCCTTTTTATTTTTTTATTGAATTATAAGAGTATAATGATAAATTTATTGAAAATATGTTTTAATTGTGATGTGACTATAATGTGATGTAGTAAGTAAAATTTGTTGTGGTAATATAATTACACTATATAAATTATATAGTTTGAATATATGAGAAATATTTGATTTTCATTTTGCCCTTACATTTTTTAAATTTTGGTCAACAATGCCCCTTATTCAATATTTTTATTTTTCCTTAATAATCATAATATTAATTCGTGCTTTAATTAAAATTTGATTTTATTATCAATAGATGCAGATCGCCGTAACAATCATTTAAATTGTAATTTACCTAATCATAATATTAGGCCTCGTTTTCAATTGAAGGTGTTTTCCAAATTTGACGTGCATTCCATAGCGACGACCCTTTACGCAGTGGCAACAAAACGCAGTCTACTCCATGTTAAAAACTATCTTGCCACTTGAGACAAGAGTGAAACGATTGTCTCGATAGTGATGTATGGAACTCTAGTAAGTTGAGTGAGCATTTAGGGTAATAACATAGGTCAGTGAATACAACATAACAGTTGACAAAGTTTTGTCAGTATTCAAACTTTTTACTCGTGTGAAGGTGAAGTGGTAATACTCATGTTCTATACTCAATAATACTTGACTGTCAATTTTTGTGATTTTGATCCGCTATAGCTCAAATCAAATGATGGCCAATTGGTCGAAACCTTCAATAAATATATATATATATATTTGAGGCCTTTTTTCTCTAATACACTAATTGAAAAAATATGTTTCTAATTATAACTGTTTAAATATTTAAATAAAAATATATCTCATTACCATTACAAAATAACATGCACTACCCTTATTATATAGTTTGTTTGAAGGAGCCAAACAAAGTTTTTGTGATCCACGATTTGGATAAATATAAATCAACATAAATATTATTATTTTTCTTAACTTTTACTTTTACTGCTCGTAAGAAACTTATCATTTTTTGTGTCATCCAAACGAACGAAATAGGAAACATGTGAAATTTTAGCCAAATTAGTTTGTGGCAAATTTTCCGTTGGCCCGTAAAATTAAAGTCCCTTTTATATAAATTTTAATCTAAGTCAAAAATAATAATTAATTTTAACCACATTTTTTTTTATGAAATTCACAAATTTTCAACTATATATTTCATACTTATATCAAAATTGATTTTAATCCCCACAAAACTGGGGCAAAATCAATAATAGAGTAAGCAAAATTTACATACATGTCCTTAACTATTCAATTTTGTAACATTTGATTAACTCAATTTTTCTATTAAAAAGACAAATTTACTTTTATGTTAAATTAAACAAACAATAATTAAAAAAAGGAAAAAAATAAATAAATTCAAAACTCACCTAACCTCCCAAGATTGCTCCCAAACCCTTAGTGAATTTTGTTTTTCATTTTAATTTATTTTCCCGTCCTATGAAATTTAAGGATAAATTCGTCATTCTAATAAGAATTTGAGTTTTAATAAATAATATGAGGTAGAATTGTCCATTAGGGTGTCAAGTTCCTCAAATTAATAGGTTGAGGACCTACACTCCACAATTTGAATAGATTGGAGACTCCAACTGTAATTCTCTCAAGGACTTCTACACAATTACCCAAACTAAAGAAATGAATCGGCAAAAGCCAAAGACCAAAAACAAGAAATTATTCTTTCTCCGCGGCGTCAATGTTATACGGCGGCTGCAATAGAGATTTCACTTGGAGTAAAAATAATTGTTAATCATAACCATTTTTCAGGTATAAAACTTTTCAATTGTTGTTCGATTTAAACAAAAATCAATATTGTTATTTATATTTATCCATTTCATATGTTTTCCTGATTAATTTCAGGAATAACTGATCGAAATTGATGTCTCCTGATTTTACTCTACATAGGTTTTTAGCTTCCGAAGAAGTGTCTTGAAGGTTTATTTGTCTATGCAATTGCTAAGTGTTTACAGCTAACTTAGATTATATTGATTCTCAGGTTCAAATGTGAAAAAATAAAAAATTGGCTGAATGAAATACAAAAGAGCATAAAGTTTCACTAATGTTTTATTTCGGTTTTTCATTTTTGGATTTAGAAATCACGTTTTATTTGTTTCTCTTGAGAATCAGTGACCGGTGGTCACCATAATTGATTATTTTTAGCCCTACTTTCTGTTTCTACCATCTCATTGTTTTAACTCTGCACGTTTTGCGAGAAACATTAATTATTATTAGAAAGGAATTTTGGGTTGTGAATTCAAACTAGTAGCAATTTTATATTCAAACATGAATTCATTTGTTTCTCATATCCAAAGCCTGAATCGCACATTCCTGTTTATGCCCATCCGAAAGTTGTCCTGTTAGAAGCCGGAAAAATTCAGACAAATTTCTTGGTCTATTTAATGGAATAAATACTGGCAATTAGTAATATGCCATGTTTATAAAATTTGTAGGTGATATTAGGATGCTGAGGAAGTGTTTTACTTAAATTTTTACTATACGAGGAGTCCAGGACAATTTTATAATGCATTTTTAAGAAAGAAGTAATATCAGTATATCACTATTGAAAATTGATATGCAAGTAGTACATATCTTGTTACCGTGTAAGAATTTTTCCTTGTACTTTTAAGATTTAAATGAAATGTCGGGGAGTGGTGTTCATTACCAAAGAGTCGGATAAATATCCCTTTAATATCCAAGGATGTTTCGTCATGATTCTATTCAACAAGATGATAGGAAACAGCTGACACTATTAGATTTTCCTGTGGATGCAGGGTAACAATCAACTTCTTTTAGCACTAAGAACTTGTGAGTGGGACCAGAAACGCCCATTTCTTTGTACTCTGAGGTTTATTAGCTGTTGCATTATTTGGAGTGGCATTACTTGACTTTTCAGATTATAGTAAAGTGTTGCGCACCTTATATTAGATAGATAGTTTCTGGTCAGTACCAAAGTTTTCAAAAATGTTCAGACGCCTTGAATGTGTGTTGTACAAGGTGTTCATTAGGACCCTCAAAACTCACACTTTGAGTTCCTTTTGTCAAGACTTACGCCTTAATTTTAAAGTGCATGGGCACGCATAGAGGTGGCTGAGGTGTGCTCCCCTTAATCCTTTTTTTAAGTCATGTTTTCCCAACACGTTTTGAGGGTTCCTCCAGATTGTTTAAATGCGCCTCAACTCTAAAAATTAGAAACAAAAGAATAGAATATTGGAGAAAATTAGAAAATAATGAGTGAAGGGAATGTGCTTAGCATAGCTTTGCACTCCTACAACAGAATACTAAAGAAGAGAACTTGCAACTCTTTGATTGCTAGAGACCTCCAACATGTAATGTCACCCTACTTTATTTTACTTTTTCTTATTATTGATGTCTCTATTGTGATGTTTTCTTTCCTCTGGAATTTCTTTCCTTTTAAGTCAAAGCAAACGAAGTTCTAAAATAACTGATGCATCTATTTTTTTGGACTTTTAGCTCTAGTTGTAGATTAATGGTCTTATAATGTGATCACTACTCTACTAATTTGTTATTGGCTGCTTTATTAATCCATTTTATGTTTCTAATAGTATGTTAGTCTTTTAGCTTTTCTAAACAGTATTAATAATTATATTTTTAATTTTTTAATTTTTTATTATGTGTAATTTTCTATTTTTGTTGTTATTTGAAATTCTATTGGTTTATGTTGAGCTTTATACTTCAAAGCAGCCGAGGTTCACCCTTTGCCTCATGCAAAAACACCTCAATACCCATTTTATCCTTTTTTAAACACTTGTTCGTACAAATTTATGCACATATGTTTGTACGTATACATGTATGCACCTATGTTTCTAAGTACTTGATGTAATTTTCAGGTTTTAAATTTTTTCTTGTTTTTTGCTACAGATGTCTTTGCATCTTGGTAATCTGTCATCTCGCATTCGTAAAGATGAATTGGAACGTGTTTTCCGAAGGTTTGGTAGGTGTACTGTACGGATAAAAGACAAATACGGGTTTGTAGTTTATGATTACCCTGCATGTGCTGAAAAAGCTCTGAAAACACTTCGAGGCAAAAGAATTTGTGGAGAGCCAATAACCCTATCGTGGTCAAATAGGCAGCGTCGAGCCTTGCTGCTATTTGATAGAGGTGGTAAATCATACAAGGCACCACAAGAAAGGTACTCTGTCAAAGATAGGGTGGGATCAAATGGTAAATACAATCACAATATGGAATTCAAGAAAATAGATAGTGAAGGTAGAAAGCCTGGTTCTTCTGACCTGGTTGATGGAGGAAGAAGCTACCCTTCCAATAATTTGAATTGTTGTGCTGGGGAAAAAGATCGTGCTGTTTTTGATGATTCTCATGAAGCTAGTGGGAAGAACCATATGGGGGATGATAGGTGGGGAGAGCAGGTTTTGGATCCATCAAACGAAAATGGTTTAGAAAATGGATTGGAGTTTGACCGTTATGAACCTTATTACAGTGATGACAAAAAGGAGCAGAATGAACTTCACGATGCATCCTATTTTTGTGGTTCACCCACTAGAACGAAGTCTCCAGAGAAAACAGGCTTTGGACAAAATGATCATCATAAAATTTTGGATCATCTCAGCAATTCAAAATCTCGAAAAACATGCTATGCATGTGGTAAAGTGGGTCATGAAATGCGGAAGTGCCCCTCACAGCTGGAGAGACCCAGAACAAGGCCTCAACTGCCGAGTCAAAGTAGTGATGCTGCTCCAATGAGGCATCAGAAAAACGATAGGGAGCCATCGACTTCAAGAAATAATCGGAGATTGCTTAGACGTGGAGGTTCTCCCTCAGCACAGCTTACTTCCAGACATAGGAAACAAAAGTACAGGGAGAACAATCGAAATAAGACAGATTGTGAAAGTCCAGATAGACACCGTTCAAAGAAAGCAAGGGTTCTGTTGTCGTCTTCAACCCACTCTGATTGTACTGCATCCAGATTGCAGTCACCTTCAAGATCAATAAGCTCATTCTCTGGGTCTGTTTCCCATTCCAAGTTCAAATCAGCATCATCCAGAAAAAATTCCCCGTCCGCTCATTCGTGGTCTTCAACATCATACCATTCTGGATCTAAACCCTTCATGTCGAGGTTGACATCAAGCTCAAACTCTCCTACATCTTTGGCTTTACCGGTAGCACTCGATAGATGTTTTTCTTCGTCACCAAATAAAATGCAAACAGATTACAGGGGAGACGAAAAACTGGCTATGCAATTGCTAAGTGTTTACAGCTAACTTAGATTATATTGATTCTCAGGTTCAAATGTGAAAAAATAAAAAATTGGCTGAATGAAATACAAAAGAGCATAAAGTTTCACTAATGTTTTATTTCGGTTTTTCATTTTTGGATTTAGAAATCACGTTTTATTTGTTTCTCTTGAGAATCAGTGACCGGTGGTCACCATAATTGATTATTTTTAGCCCTACTTTCTGTTTCTACCATCTCATTGTTTTAACTCTGCACGTTTTGCGAGAAACATTAATTATTATTAGAAAGGAATTTTGGGTTGTGAATTCAAACTAGTAGCAATTTTATATTCAAACATGAATTCATTTGTTTCTCATATCCAAAGCCTGAATCGCACATTCCTGTTTATGCCCATCCGAAAGTTGTCCTGTTAGAAGCCGGAAAAATTCAGACAAATTTCTTGGTCTATTTAATGGAATAAATACTGGCAATTAGTAATATGCCATGTTTATAAAATTTGTAGGTGATATTAGGATGCTGAGGAAGTGTTTTACTTAAATTTTTACTATACGAGGAGTCCAGGACAATTTTATAATGCATTTTTAAGAAAGAAGTAATATCAGTATATCACTATTGAAAATTGATATGCAAGTAGTACATATCTTGTTACCGTGTAAGAATTTTTCCTTGTACTTTTAAGATTTAAATGAAATGTCAGGGAGTGGTGTTCATTACCAAAGAGTCGGATAAATATCCCTTTAATATCCAAGGATGTTTCGTCATGATTCTATTCAATAAGATGATAGGAAACAGCTGACACTATTAGATTTTCTTGTGGATGCAGGGAAACAATCAACTTCTTTTAGCACTAAGAACTTGTAAGTGGGACCTGAAACGCCCATTTCTTTGTACTCTGCAGTTTATTAGCTGTTGCATTATTTGGAGTGGCATTACTTGACTTTTCAGATTATAGTAAAGTGTTGCGCACCTTATATTAGATAGATAGTTTCTGGTCAGTACCAAAGTTTTCAAAAATGTTCAGACACCTTGAATGTGTGTTGTACAAGGTGTTCATTAGGACCCTCAAAACTTCCACTTTGAGTTCCTTTTGTCAAGACTTACGCCTTAATTTTAAAGTGCATGGGGCACGCATAGAGGTGGCTGAGGTTTTCTCCCCTTAATCCTTTTTTTAAGTCATGTTTTCCCAACACGTTTTGAGGGTTCCTCCAGATTGTTTAAATGCGCCTCAACTCTAAAAATTAGAAACAAAAGAATAGAATATTGGAGAAAATTAGAAAATAATGAGTGAAGGGAATGTGCTTAGCATAGCTTTGTACTCCTACAACAGAATACTAAAGAAGAGAACTTGCAACTCTTTGATTGCTAGAGACCTCCAACATGTAATGTCACCCCACTTTATTCTACTTTTTCTTATTATTGATGTCTCTATTGTGATGTTTTCTTTCCTCTGGAATTTCTTTCCTTTTAAGTCAAAGCAAATGAAGTTCTCAAATAACTGATGCATCTATTTTTTTGGACTTTTAGCTCTAGTTGTAGATTAATGGTCTTATAATGTGATTACTACTCTACTAATTTGTTATTGGCTGCTTTATTAATCCATTTTATGTTTCTAATAGTATGTTAGTCTTTTAGCTTTTCTAAACGGTATTAATAATTATATTTTGAAATTTTTAATTTTTTATTATGTGTAATTTTCTATTTTTGTAGTTATTTGAAATTCTATTGGTTTATGTTGAGCTTTATACTTCAAAGCAGCCGAGGTTCACCCTTTGCCTCATGCAAAAACACCTCAATACCACGTATACATGCATGCACCTATGTTTCTAAGTACTTGATGTAATTTTCAGGTTTTAAATTTTTTCTTGTTTTTTGCTACAGATGTCTTTGCATCTTGGTAATCTGTCATCTCGCATTCGTAAAGATGAATTGGAACGTGTTTTCCGAAGGTTTGGTAGGTGTACTGTACGGATAAAAGACAAATACGGGTTTGTAGTTTATGATTACCCTGCATGTGCTGAAAAAGCTCTGAAAACACTTCGAGGCAAAAGAATTTGTGGAGAGCCAATAACCCTATCGTGGTCAAATAGGCAGCGTCAAGCCTTGCAGCTATTTGATAGAGGTGGTAAATCATACAAGGCACCACAAGAAAGGTACTCTGTCAAAGATAGGGTGGGATCAAATGGTAAATACAATCACAATATGGAATTCAAGAAAATAGATAGTGAAGGTAGAAAGCCTGGTTCTTCTGACCTGGTTGATGAAGCAAGAAGCTACCCTTCCAACAATTTGAATTGTTGTGCTGGGGAAAAAGATCGTGCTGTTTTTGATGATTCTCATGAAGCTAGCGGGAAGAACCATATGGAGGATGATAGGTGGGGAGAGCAGGTTTTGGATCCATCAAACGAAAATGGTTTAGAAAATGGATTGGAGTTTGACCGTTATGAACCTTATTACAGTGATGACAAAAAGGAGCAGAATGAACTTCAAGATGCATCCTATTTTGGTGGTTCACCCACTAGAACGAAGTCTCCAGAGAAAACAGGCTTTGGACAAAATGATCATCATAAAATTTTGGATCATCTCAGCAATTCAAAATCTCGAAAAACGTGCTATGCATGTGGTAAAGTGGGTCATGAAATGCGGAAGTGCCCCTCACAGCTGGAGAGACCCAGAACAAGGTCTCAACTGCCGAGTCAAAGTAGTGATGCTGCTCCAATGAGGCATCAGAAAAACGATAGGGAGCCATCGACTTCAAGAAATAATCGGAGATTGCTTAGACGTGGAGGTTCTCCCTCAGCACAGCTTACTTCCAGACATAGGAAACAAAAGTACAGGGAGAACAATCGAAATAAGACAGATTGTGAAAGTCCAGATAGACACCGTTCAAAGAAAGCAAGGGTTCTGTTGTCGTCTTCAACCCACTCTGATTGTACTGCATCCAGATTGCAGTCACCTTCAAGATCAATAAGCTCATTCTCTGGGTCTGTTTCCCATTCCAAGTTCAAATCAGCATCATCCAGAAAAAATTCCCCGTCCGCTCATTCGTGGTCTTCAACATCATACCATTCTGGATCTAAACCCTTCATGTCGAGGTTGACATCAAGCTCAAACTCTCCTACATCTTTGGCTTTACCGGTAGCACTCGATAGATGTTTTTCTTCGTCACCAAATAAAATGCAAACAGATTACAGGGGAGACGAAAAACTGGTAAAAGGTGTCAGTGGCACCAAATCTGAAAATATTACAGTTACGGAAAATGAATCTGCAGCCGCAGCATTGAGAGAGGAAGGAATGAAAAAGGATCTTGCCATAAGGGAAGACGCACACAATATTGCCTTCACCAGTGATTCATGCCAACTGCTAGAGTCCTATAACACGCAGTCAGACAACAGTAATCACAATTGGGATAATTTGATGTTGCAAAGTGAGAAAGAGATGAGGGAAACTCCAAATGAGTACTGTGTGGTGGAACATACATCGGCAAAAGAGCCTGAAATCTCCGTGAGATCAAATGCTGCCCAGTCAACAAGACTGTCCTCTGAGGAAATGTACACGGTTCTAAAACATTATCGACTGGAGCATCCTGAGGAAGATAAAAAGGATCTACCTGCTGAAACGTATCTAGGGTGTGCTCGTACATGGCCTTGGGAGATAATATACTATAGAAAACTGAAGAAGGGTGCAATTTCAGCCGAGAACTATGCACGGAGAATTGCTCAGAATAAAGAGTTCTGTATCGTCGATAATTACATTCGTGGCAGTAGTGGATGGGGAGAATTGGGTGAAGATAATCCTTGAGCAGTTGTTCCGTTGACTAGTACATTATATTCATCGTTGCACAACAGTTTTGGACCTGAATGATCGTCCCTTGCAAATTTCTTGAGACACGTAACGAAGCCTTGATCATATACTTGCCATGTAATTCTATGGTTATGTTTTGCTACATTTAAGAACCCATCCATATCTGCTCAAGAATATAGACACACAATGCTAAAGCTTCCGACTTTCTTACCGCCTTCAAGTGGTGATGTGTTCTGTAGAAACACATCTTCCAGAGTAGAAACAGAGGCATTATTGAGTTGCTGTTTGGTCTCCATTTTAATATTAATATATTTTTTATTTCTTCTTTTCAACCACACATTTTTTAATAAAATAATAGTACACGTACATTCAAAACTTTTCCTTCTTCTTTAATCACATATTATCCAAAAAATTATTATTCTAAAATATATTTTTTCCAAAACCTCGATAAAATGGATCCCAAACAAGGGTTGAATAATGTAGTAACATAAGAATTTTGTGAATCTTTTTCATGCTCTCAAAAGACTGAATAAGTTGTGACTTGTCTGATTACAGTAGTAGCCGAGTTCTAAGTTACTTAAACTTCATTTAAAGAAACTTTTTATCTTTATAACACTTTCGAATTTTGAGCTTTGGAGAGCCTTTCCTTGTTAACCCAATGCTCTCCAAGACATGTTTCGTTTTTTACGTACTCCTACAACAGAATACTAAAGAAGAGAACTTGCAACTCTTTGATTGCTAGAGACCTCCAACATGTAATGTCACCCCACTTTATTCTACTTTTTCTTATTATTGATGTCTCTATTGTGATGTTTTCTTTCCTCTGGAATTTCTTTCCTTTTAAGTCAAAGCAAATGAAGTTCTCAAATAACTGATGCATCTATTTTTTTGGACTTTTAGCTCTAGTTGTAGATTAATGGTCTTATAATGTGATTACTACTCTACTAATTTGTTATTGGCTGCTTTATTAATCCATTTTATGTTTCTAATAGTATGTTAGTCTTTTAGCTTTTCTAAACGGTATTAATAATTATATTTTGAAATTTTTAATTTTTTATTATGTGTAATTTTCTATTTTTGTAGTTATTTGAAATTCTATTGGTTTATGTTGAGCTTTATACTTCAAAGCAGCCGAGGTTCACCCTTTGCCTCATGCAAAAACACCTCAATACCACGTATACATGCATGCACCTATGTTTCTAAGTACTTGATGTAATTTTCAGGTTTTAAATTTTTTCTTGTTTTTTGCTACAGATGTCTTTGCATCTTGGAGAAAAATATACAAAACTGCCCCTGTGATTGCCTTTTGTTTATTTTTTATTTTTTGTGATCATTATTGCAACATATATTCCAAGTCAAAAAAAGAAAAAAGAAAAAAAAACAACCGCTTCGTAGTGTGGGGGACCATCGAATGACTATCTACTTGAAAGGTCATTCTCTTATCTTAAACTTAGCCTACCAAATACCTGATTAGCTCATCCTTGAGCCTCATTTTTGGGCCCTTACCCCATGCACCTCGATAGCTTAAGAATAACTAATCAATATGGGGTGAATTGATTTTTAAAAACTTTTTCGAAAAATTGATTCAAATTTAAGTTGAGAATGAACAAGTCAATCAAACAAAAAATGCAAATGTATGAAAGCGCTAAGTAAATGGGAAGAGAGTGTAAACAATATAAGCAAGAAGCTACCCTTCCAACAATTTGAATTGTTGTGCTGGGGAAAAAGATCGTGCTGTTTTTGATGATTCTCATGAAGCTAGCGGGAAGAACCATATGGAGGATGATAGGTGGGGAGAGCAGGTTTTGGATCCATCAAACGAAAATGGTTTAGAAAATGGATTGGAGTTTGACCGTTATGAACCTTATTACAGTGATGACAAAAAGGAGCAGAATGAACTTCAAGATGCATCCTATTTTGGTGGTTCACCCACTAGAACGAAGTCTCCAGAGAAAACAGGCTTTGGACAAAATGATCATCATAAAATTTTGGATCATCTCAGCAATTCAAAATCTCGAAAAACGTGCTATGCATGTGGTAAAGTGGGTCATGAAATGCGGAAGTGCCCCTCACAGCTGGAGAGACCCAGAACAAGGTCTCAACTGCCGAGTCAAAGTAGTGATGCTGCTCCAATGAGGCATCAGAAAAACGATAGGGAGCCATCGACTTCAAGAAATAATCGGAGATTGCTTAGACGTGGAGATTCTCCCTCAGCACAGCTTACTTCCAGACATAGGAAACAAAAGTACGGGGAGAACAATCGAAATAAGACAGATTGTGAAAGTCCAGAGAGACACCGTTCAAAGAAAGCAAGGGTTCTGTTGTCGTCTTCAATCCACTCTGATTGTACTGCATCCAGATTGCAGTCACCTACAAGATCAATAAGCTCATTCTCTGAGTCTGTTTCCCATTCCAAGTTCAAATCAGCATCATCCAGAAAAAATTCTCCGTCCGCTCATTCGTGGTCTTCAACGTCATACCATTCTGGATCTAAACCCTTCATGTCGAGGTTGACATCAAGCTCAAACTCTCCCACATCTCTGGCTTTACCGGTAGCACTCGATAGATGTTTTTCTTCGTCACCAAATAAAATGCAAACAGATTACAGGGGAGACGAAAAACTGGTAAAAGGTGTCAGTGGCACCAAATCTGAAAATATTACAGTTACGGAAAATGAATCTGCAGCCGCAGCATTGAGAGAGGAAGGAATGAAAAAGGATCTTGCCATAAGGGAAGACGCGCACAATATTGCCTTCACCAGTGATTCATGCCAACTGCTAGAGTCCTATAAAACGCAGTCAGACAACAGTAATCACAATTGGGATAATTTGATGTTGCAAAGTGAGAGAGATGCGGGAAACTCCAAATGAGTACTGTGTGGTGGAACATACATCGGCAAAAGAGCCTGAAATCTCCGTGAGATCAAATGCTGCCCAGTCAACAAGACTGTCCTCTGAGGAAATGTACACATTTCTAAAACATTATCGACTGGAGCATCCTGAGGAAGATAAAAAGGATCTACCTGCTGAAACGTATCTAGGGTGTGCTCGCACATGGCCTTGGGAGATAATATACTATAGAAAACTAAAGAAGGGTGCAATTTCAGCCGAGAACTATGCACGGAGAATTGCTCAGAATAAAGAGTTCTGTATCGTCGATAATTACATTCGTGGCAGTAGTGGATGGGGAGAATTGGGTGAGGATAATCCTTGAGCAGTTGTTCCGTTGACTAGTACATTATATTCATCGTTGCACAACAGTTTTGGACCTGTACGATCGTCCCTTGCAAATTTCTTGAGACACGTAACGAAGCCTTGATCATATACTTGCCATGTAATTCTATGGTTATGTTTTGCTACATTTAAGAACCCATCCATATCTGCTCAAGAATATAGAGACACAATGCTAAAGCTTCCGACTTTCTTGCTGCCTTCAAGTGGTAATGTGTTCTGTAGAAACACATCTTCCAGAGTAAAAACAGAGACATTATTGAGTTGCTGTTTCGGCTCCATTTTAATATTAATATATTTTTTATTTCTTCTTTTCAACCACACATTTTTTAATAAAATAATAGTACTCGTACGTTCAAAATTTTTCCTTCTTTTTTAATAACATATTATCCAAAAAAATACTATTCTAAAATACAATTTTTTCCAAAACCTCGATAAAATGGATCCAAACAAGGGTTGAATAATGTAGTAACATAAGAATTTTGTGAATCTTTTTCATGCTCTCAAAAAACTGAATAAGTTGTGACTTGTCTGATTACAGTAGTAGCCGAGTTCTAAGTTACTTAAACTTCATTTAAAGAAACTTTTTAACTTTATAACACTTTCGAATTTTGAGCTTTGGAGAGCCTTTCCTTGTTAACCCAATGCTCTCCAAGACATGTTTCGTTTTTTACGTCCAGTACCTATTCAACACTCCAAAGTTCCAAACCTTTCATCTTAGAATTCTGTACGAGAAATATATCGTATTTCTTGGAAAATACTAGCGAGAAAAATATACAAAACTGCCCCTGTGATTGCCTTTTGTTTATTTTTTATTTTTTATTTTTTGTGATCATTATTGCAACATATATTCCAAGTCAAAAAAAGAAAAAAAGAAAAAAGAACAACCGCTTCGTAGTGTGGGAACCATCGAATGACTATCTACTTGAAAGGTCATTCTCTTATCTTAAACTTAGCCTACCAAATACCTGATTAGCCCATCCTTAAGCCTCATTTTTGGGCCCTTACCCCATGCACCTCGATAGCTTAAGAATAACTAATCAATATGGGGTGAATTGATTTTTAAAAACTTTTTCGAAAAATTGATTCAAATTTAAGTTGAGAATGAACAAGTCAATCAAACAAAAAATGCAAATGTATGAAAGCGCTAAGTAAATGGGAAGAGAGTGTAAACAATATAATTGTGGAGGTTCGATCCCAAACAATGATCTACGTCTTTCGTTACCAAATTCTTTGTAACGAGTAAGGTATTTTTACTAAATTTGATTGACCTATGGTGTAATCCAAACTCTTACAATGCCTCCAGTGATTTACAAACAAAGAGCATTGATTCTTATACAATATTGAGCTTTCAGGGACATCAATATGGCTCACATATTTAAAGGAAAATGATTTCACATTTTGAAACTTCTTTCTTAATAAATGATATACTCAAATTAAGTACAAAGAGATAAATAGGCTAACAATTAAATGAATAGCAATGAATGAAATTCATCTGTTAGATGAGGAAAGAACTTTGATGAGAAAGATGTTTTTCAAAAGTTGATTCAATCAATAGTTTTTCAAAATAAATAATTTGATAAAGATAAATAAGATATAAGATCAATATAATTTAGCTCAAGAATATCTTACTTAAATGCTCTTAAAAGTGTTGCAATGAATATAAAGTGAAATAATACTTATAGAGTTGAAGACGCCAAAAATTCCGACTAACCAGACAACCAATTTGAACGTCCGCATTTTGAACTAACAACCAAGCTAGTTGTTGTGTGTCAAAATTCAGAACAATAAATAAAGTTATCGTTCGATGATGTTTTTCACTTTATTTTTCAAGATAAGTGATATTGTAATGAGTTTAAAACTTTTAATATTGAGTTGAGATACTTACCTTTTGAAAAAATAATTTTTATGCAAGTGTTTTTATGAAATAACTTTTTTGTGCATAATTTTTTTTAATTGAGTTTTTAATGATTCAATTCTAAAGATTAAAGCGTTGCACATTTATACATGAATGCAGAACATCTTAATATAATATATTTGACGTTTGACTATTGAAGTTCTTTGTCTCAAGTGAGTTGTTGTGAATGCTTGGCTTTCATTTCGATTTTTATTGATCGTCCGATGAAAGTCTTTTGGTAATGATCTTTTTGTCCTCAATTGACCAACCTTGTAACAATAGTTATGAGACTTGAATTCAATTGTTAAAAATAAATTCAAGTTGTTTGCTATGATCAAAACTCAATCAAAGGTCAACAAATCTTCCTTTTTGATTATGACAAGCAAATTGATTAGCATAAATTCATAACAACAAATTGATAATGGATAAAAATTTTAAGGAGCAAATTGCATCCATAACAAAATACATAAAAGTAGATCATAAACCACAGCTATGGCTCTGGAGGAGGGGGTGGAGGGAAGTGAGTGTAAAAGACAGTCTGCTAAGCTTATATCACCGCTTGTTAAGCTTCAATTGCATATTGTTGGTCTAGTGTAGCAGCTTGTTGAACTTGCAATTGGTGAAGCATCCCGCCAAGATCGTCAATGGAGGAGGTAAGGGAATAAATGTGTCCATTAAGGAAATTATACTAATCCGCAGTAAATATGAAACCACGGGTGGGAGGAGGAATACCAGAACTCGAAATTTCATGAGGAGGGCTTGAAACTCGTAGTACATCATTGTCATCGTCGTCCTCATCTCCATCGAAAGGTAGAATGGAAGGAGCCAAGGTAGGATCGAATTCTTTGGTGTGATCCACCCATTGACCCTACTCTTTTTTTATTTTCATTTATTTAAAAGTTTGGATATTGATGGTATTGATAGGATGGAGTTTAACGAAGGTCTCATCATGTAAAGGGATTTCAAAATGCTTAAAAAAGTTTATAGGAAGCATGCCATAAAGTAAAGCTTTGGCGTAGTGAGTGGAATGGACAAGATTCATGAGACTGAGTGCAATGGTTGAAAAATTTAATTTCTACCCGACGAGAAAAGAATCGAGAATGAAAAGATCAAAATTGTTTACTTCATCTCGATGACCTTTTCGAGGAAGAATGACATGTGGAATAATGTTTAGCAAAACTTCACATGGAAGAGTGAGTTGATTTGCACTAAGTTTGGAAATGTTTTCAATGCTTTTCTCGATGACTCTTTGACATGCCTCGATAGGATTATATCCTTCCAAGGCGGGATGAGCTCTATGAAGAAATATTTGATTTTCACACACTTCAAGCACGAGAATGTCATCGATGAGAGCTTTGACGATGGTAATGTAGGTGTTTTTAAGTAGAAAGAAAATTTCATCTGACCCAGTAGTGGTAACCATGTTTTTGTAAAATTCGTTCATGAGACGTGGATATGCATTTTCCTATAACGTGGTAATCGACACCCAACCCATGATTTAAAGTATTCTTCTATGTGAAAATCGTTAAAGGAGAGGAGAAATGAAGAGAAAAGGGAACTAAGGTTCGGTTTTGAGAAATTTGAAATGTTAGTGGATGAAAGTTTGAATTTTAGAGAAATTTGAAATGTAAAAGTGATGGGTTTTTGAATTAGCAGAGTAATTGATGATTTGAGATGGAAATATGAAGGATCTATGGAAGATTTAGGGAGAGAAAAGTGAGAGATGGAGAAGAAAAGAGAGCTGAATCGTGTATATAAAATCTGATTTTACGATGTACCGAAAATCCGGTTCATGATCCGGACGTCCGGATTGGCATAGTTAATTTGGCCCATTTTTCTCTGTCAAACCGTACAAGGTTTCGAATAGTCCGCTCGACTTGTTCGAATCCTTTTTTTTTTAACATATTAAAGTAAATACCATAAAAAAAATGTAAGAACAAATAGTATGAATTTAATTTAAGCATGTACTTCAAATTCATTAATGATGCTCAAAACTCTTCGAATATGTGAGAATCGAACAAGAGGTTTAGTAAAAATGTCCTCCAATTGATTTTTTGTATTTATAAATTGTAATATAATCTCTCTCTTTTGTACATGATATCTTAAAAAGTGATGTCTAATTTCAATATGCTTTGTTCGGCAGTGAAAAAGAGGATTTTTCGACAAGTTTATGGCACTGGTGTTTTAACACAAGATAGATATATGATCAAATGATAAGTGATAATCACTAAGATTGTGTTTGGTACCCATTTTTACAGAAAAATAAATTTTAGAATAATAGATTGATGAAAAATGTGTGGATAAAAAATAAGGAAAAGTTTTTATTTATTTATGTGTAATATTATTTTAATGAAGAATGTATGGTTAAAAAGAAGAAAAAGAAAAATGTATTTTGATAAAAATGAGAATCAAACAGGGCCTAAGAGTTTGTTTTATCCATAATACTTGTGTACAACAACTAGTGTTCCAAATATATTCTGCTTCGGCTATAGACAATGCAATCGATTTTTATTTCTTACTAAACCATGACACAAGTGCAAAGTCTAGAAAATCACATGTTCAGCAAGTACTCTTGCAATCAACTGTGCAATTGGTCCAATCGGCATTCGAATAACTGAGTAAATCAATGTGTGTGCCATTTAGATATCGAAGGCCTAAGGTTCAAATGCATTAAGATATCTAAAAGTTCTTTTTACCGCACTGAGGTGTGATTTTTTAGGATTACATTGAAATTTAGCACATAAACCACACTAAACTTGATATTGAGTCTATTTGCGGTTAAGTAAAGAAGGGATCCAATCATACCTCGATATTTAGTTACATCAAAGAAAGTACATTGATCATGTATGCTCATCGGAATATTCATTGGCTTCAAGTCATCCATTTCAAACCTCTTGAGTATGACCAATATATATCTAT
The DNA here is from genome assembly GCF_002742605.1 of Olea europaea var. sylvestris. Taxonomy (NCBI): domain Eukaryota; kingdom Viridiplantae; phylum Streptophyta; class Magnoliopsida; order Lamiales; family Oleaceae; genus Olea; species Olea europaea. The sequence continues at coordinate 16,215,013 of NC_036238.1, forward strand.
TTTGACTAATTAATATTCCATCATTAGTTTGCTTAATTTGAAGTCCAAGGAAGAATTTAAGTTCTCCCATCATCCTCACTTCAAATTTCATGTTCATGCATTATGAAAATTCTCCACAAAAATAAATATTAGTTGCATTGAATATAATATCGTCAATATAAATTTGAACGACAATCATATAATTCTTTTGAGTTTTGACAAAAAGAGTAGTATTCGCTTTACCTATTTAAAAGACATTTAAAAGTAGAAATTTTCTTAATCTTTTATACCAAGCTCTAGAAGCTTGTTTTAAATCGTAAAGAACCTTTCTAAGTTTAAAAACATAATCCAGATGCTTGTGATTTTTAAATCGGGGAATTGCTATGCAAAATTTCTTTTTGAATATATCCATTTAGAAATACATTTTGAACATCAATTTGATAAAGCGCTAATCCTTTATAATAATTAAATGCAATAAGCATGCGAATAGACTCTAACCTTGAAACCGATGCAATGATTTCTTCAAAATCGATACCTTCTTTTTATTGTAACCTCGACTACTAATCTAGCATTGTTATGCACAATTATCTAGTTTTCATTGATGGTTTGATAAATTGGTCTAGTGATTAAATTCCAAAATGATTTCTTCCAAATTGATTTAGTTCTTCTTGCATAGTTAGAATCCAAAATTCATTAAACTCGGCTTCCTTGAATTTTTCTTGTTCAACTTGTGAAATGAAAGCACAACTATTAAGATGATTTTAGTAGAAGCTCTAGTGGTAATACCTTTGGATGGATCACCAATAAATAGTTCTTTTGAGTGAGAAGGAATAAATCTCCATTCTTGTGGTAGAGTAGGGTCATTTGATACTTCGGTAGGCTCTACTTCATTTTGTTGAACGTTTGCTTCTGCCTTGTGTTCATCTTTTGGATCCTCCTTGTTTTGATTTTGAATATGCATTTTGTTCAGAGGGAATGTTCAATCCTACATCATTAGCAATATCTTTCTCACGATCAAGATGATTAGTTTCATCAAAAGTGACATGTATGGATTCTTCAATAACTAGAGTTCTTTTGTTAAAGACTCTATAAACTTCGCTAGTCGATAAATATTTTACAAAGATTCCAATATCGAATTTTGAATCAAATTTTTATGAGTCTTCTTTTATGTTCAAAATAAAGCATTTGCAACAAAATATTTTGAAATAACTGATATTTGGAATTTTATTTTTCCAAAGCTCATAGGAAGTCTTAGTTTTCTTTCGACTAACCAAAACTCTATTAACAATATAGCAAGCAATGTTTACAGCTTCGACTTGAAAGTTTTTTGGCATACTATTTTCATTAAATATGGTCCTAGCAATTTCTTATAATGTGTAATTTTTCCTTTCTACTATACCATTTTGTTGAGGAGTTCTAGGAGTTGAGAAATTATGTTTATATCCATTTTCATTACAGAAATTATCAAAAGCCATATTATCAAATTCTCCACCATGTTCACTTCTAATAGTTGTAATAGAGCACCATTTTTCATTTTGAACCTTTTTACAAAAATGTTTAAATACATTCAAAGCTTCATCTTTTAAATTTAAGAATAGGATCCAAGTAAATTTGGATAAATCGTCGACAATGACGAATGTATAATGTTTACCACCCAAACTAGTAGTTCTAGAGGGTCCAAAAAAGTTCTATGTGGAGTAGTTGTACCGATTTTGTAGTTGAAGAGTATAGTTTAGGTTTAAAAGAACTTTTCATTTGTTTTCCAAATTGATAATCATCACAAATTTGATCTTTATCAAACTTTAAATATGGCAAACTTTTGACAAAGCAATTTTTGAGAGAAGATTCATACTAACATGACCTAATCTCCTATGCCACTACTAAGTATCTTCCTTTAAACTTAATAAACATTTTTCATCACTTACAAATTCAATATTTATGATAATATAAAAGTCTTTACTTTGGCATATTATAAACATCCTCTCTTTTGATTTAGGATACTTAATAAGACATTTAGAAGAATCGAATTTAATGTGATATCGTTTATCACATAATTGACTAAGACTAAGCAAATAATGTTTGAGGTTATCTACCAATAAAACGTTTTCAATTGAAGGAGAAGACTTATTACCAATATTTCTAATTCCAATGATTTTTCCTTTTTACATTATCCCCGAATGTGACATGATCTACATCATTCTTTTTGAAGCTTGATAGTAACATTCTATCTCCGATCATGTGGTTTGAACTTCCACTATCCAAGAACCATTTGCTTTTCATCTTCTTTGGTACGTATAAAAAATAATTTAATTTTTGATATTTAGTACCCATACAAGTTTGGGTCCTTGGTACTTATTTTTAATGAACTCTCAAATCCACTTGTTCTTACTTTCAAAGTGTAGCCTCCTTTTTATTAGACAATTATAAACAACATATATATATATATA
>NC_036238.1:16217860-16271937 GCF_002742605.1 Olea europaea var. sylvestris
AACAATCAACTTCTTTTAGCACTAAGAACTTGTAAGTGGGACCTGAAACGCCCATTTCTTTGTACTCTGCAGTTTATTAGCTGTTGCATTATTTGGAGTGGCATTACTTGACTTTTCAGATTATAGTAAAGTGTTGCGCACCTTATATTAGATAGATAGTTTCTGGTCAGTACCAAAGTTTTCAAAAATGTTCAGACGCCTTGAATGTGTGTTGTACAAGGTGTTCATTAGGACCCTCAAAACTCACACTTTGAGTTCCTTTTGTCAAGACTTACGCCTTAATTTTAAAGTGCATGGGGCACGCATAGAGGTGGCTGAGGTGTGCTCCCCTTAATCCTTTTTTTAAGTCATGTTTTCCCAACACGTTTTGAGGGTTCCTCCAGATTGTTTAAATGCGCCTCAACTCTAAAAATTAGAAACAAAAGAATAGAATATTGGAGAAAATTAGAAAATAATGAGTGAAGGGAATGTGCTTAGCATAGCTTTGCACTCCTACAACAGAATACTAAAGAAGAGAACTTGCAACTCTTTGATTGCTAGAGACCTCCAACATGTAATGTCACCCTACTTTATTTTACTTTTTCTTATTATTGATGTCTCTATTGTGATGTTTTCTTTCCTCTGGAATTTCTTTCCTTTTAAGTCAAAGCAAATGAAGTTCTCAAATAACTGATGCATCTATTTTTTTGGACTTTTAGCTCTAGTTGTAGATTAATGGTCTTATAATGTGATTACTACTCTACTAATTTGTTATTGGCTGCTTTATTAATCCATTTTATGTTTCTAATAGTATGTTAGTCTTTTAGCTTTTCTAAACGGTATTAATAATTATATTTTGAAATTTTTAATTTTTTATTATGTGTAATTTTCTATTTTTGTAGTTATTTGAAATTCTATTGGTTTATGTTGAGCTTTATACTTCAAAGCAGCCGAGGTTCACCCTTTGCCTCATGCAAAAACACCTCAATACCACGTATACATGCATGCACCTATGTTTCTAAGTACTTGATGTAATTTTCAGGTTTTAAATTTTTTCTTGTTTTTTGCTACAGATGTCTTTGCATCTTGGTAATCTGTCATCTCGCATTCGTAAAGATGAATTGGAACGTGTTTTCCGAAGGTTTGGTAGGTGTACTGTACGGATAAAAGACAAATACGGGTTTGTAGTTTATGATTACCCTGCATGTGCTGAAAAAGCTCTGAAAACACTTCGAGGCAAAAGAATTTGTGGAGAGCCAATAACCCTATCGTGGTCAAATAGGCAGCGTCGAGCCTTGCTGCTATTTGATAGAGGTGGTAAATCATACAAGGCACCACAAGAAAGGTACTCTGTCAAAGATAGGGTGGGATCAAATGGTAAATACAATCACAATATGGAATTCAAGAAAATAGATAGTGAAGGTAGAAAGCCTGGTTCTTCTGACCTGGTTGATGAAGCAAGAAGCTACCCTTCCAACAATTTGAATTGTTGTGCTGGGGAAAAAGATCGTGCTGTTTTTGATGATTCTCATGAAGCTAGCGGGAAGAACCATATGGAGGATGATAGGTGGGGAGAGCAGGTTTTGGATCCATCAAACGAAAATGGTTTAGAAAATGGATTGGAGTTTGACCGTTATGAACCTTATTACAGTGATGACAAAAAGGAGCAGAATGAACTTCACGATGCATCCTATTTTTGTGGTTCACCCACTAGAACGAAGTCTCCAGAGAAAACAGGCTTTGGACAAAATGATCATCATAAAATTTTGGATCATCTCAGCAATTCAAAATCTCGAAAAACGTGCTATGCATGTGGTAAAGTGGGTCATGAAATGCGGAAGTGCCCCTCACAGCTGGAGAGACCCAGAACAAGGTCTCAACTGCCGAGTCAAAGTAGTGATGCTGCTCCAATGAGGCATCAGAAAAACGATAGGGAGCCATCGACTTCAAGAAATAATCGGAGATTGCTTAGACGTGGAGGTTCTCCCTCAGCACAGCTTACTTCCAGACATAGGAAACAAAAGTACAGGGAGAACAATCGAAATAAGACAGATTGTGAAAGTCCAGAGAGACACCGTTCAAAGAAAGCAAGGGTTCTGTTGTCGTCTTCAATCCACTCTGATTGTACTGCATCCAGATTGCAGTCACCTACAAGATCAATAAGCTCATTCTCTGAGTCTGTTTCCCATTCCAAGTTCAAATCAGCATCATCCAGAAAAAATTCTCCGTCCGCTCATTCGTGGTCTTCAACGTCATACCATTCTGGATCTAAACCCTTCATGTCGAGGTTGACATCAAGCTCAAACTCTCCCACATCTCTGGCTTTACCGGTAGCACTCGATAGATGTTTTTCTTCGTCACCAAATAAAATGCAAACAGATTACAGGGGAGACGAAAAACTGGTAAAAGGTGTCAGTGGCACCAAATCTGAAAATATTACAGTTACGGAAAATGAATCTGCAGCCGCAGCATTGAGAGAGGAAGGAATGAAAAAGGATCTTGCCATAAGGGAAGACGCACACAATATTGCCTTCACCAGTGATTCATGCCAACTGCTAGAGTCCTATAACACGCAGTCAGACAACAGTAATCACAATTGGGATAATTTGATGTTGCAAAGTGAGAGAGATGCGGGAAACTCCAAATGAGTACTGTGTGGTGGAACATACATCGGCAAAAGAGCCTGAAATCTCCGTGAGATCAAATGCTGCCCAGTCAACAAGACTGTCCTCTGAGGAAATGTACACATTTCTAAAACATTATCGACTGGAGCATCCTGAGGAAGATAAAAAGGATCTACCTGCTGAAACGTATCTAGGGTGTGCTCGCACATGGCCTTGGGAGATAATATACTATAGAAAACTAAAGAAGGGTGCAATTTCAGCCGAGAACTATGCACGGAGAATTGCTCAGAATAAAGAGTTCTGTATCGTCGATAATTACATTCGTGGCAGTAGTGGATGGGGAGAATTGGGTGAAGATAATCCTTGAGCAGTTGTTCCGTTGACTAGTACATTATATTCATCGTTGCACAACAGTTTTGGACCTGAATGATCGTCCCTTGCAAATTTCTTGAGACACGTAACGAAGCCTTGATCATATACTTGCCATGTAATTCTATGGTTATGTTTTGCTACATTTAAGAACCCATCCATATCTGCTCAAGAATATAGACACACAATGCTAAAGCTTCCGACTTTCTTACCGCCTTCAAGTGGTGATGTGTTCTGTAGAAACACATCTTCCAGAGTAGAAACAGAGGCATTATTGAGTTGCTGTTTGGTCTCCATTTTAATATTAATATATTTTTTATTTCTTCTTTTCAACCACACATTTTTTAATAAAATAATAGTACTCGTACGTTCAAAATTTTTCCTTCTTTTTTAATAACATATTATCCAAAAAAATACTATTCTAAAATACAATTTTTTCCAAAACCTCGATAAAAATGGATCCAAACAAGGGTTGAATAATGTAGTAACATAAGAATTTTGTGAATCTTTTTCATGCTCTCAAAAAACTGAATAAGTTGTGACTTGTCTGATTACAGTAGTAGCCGAGTTCTAAGTTACTTAAACTTCATTTAAAGAAACTTTTTAACTTTATAACACTTTCGAATTTTGAGCTTTGGAGAGCCTTTCCTTGTTAACCCAATGCTCTCCAAGACATGTTTCGTTTTTTACGTCCAGTACCTATTCAACACTCCAAAGTTCCAAACCTTTCATCTTAGAATTCTGTACGAGAAATATATCGTATTTCTTGGAAAATACTAGCGAGAAAAATATACAAAACTGCCCCTGTGATTGCCTTTTGTTTATTTTTTATTTTTTATTTTTTGTGATCATTATTGCAACATATATTCCAAGTCAAAAAAAGAAAAAAAGAAAAAAGAACAACCGCTTCGTAGTGTGGGAACCATCGAATGACTATCTACTTGAAAGGTCATTCTCTTATCTTAAACTTAGCCTACCAAATACCTGATTAGCCCATCCTTAAGCCTCATTTTTGGGCCCTTACCCCATGCACCTCGATAGCTTAAGAATAACTAATCAATATGGGGTGAATTGATTTTTAAAAACTTTTTCGAAAAATTGATTCAAATTTAAGTTGAGAATGAACAAGTCAATCAAACAAAAAAAATGCAAATGTATGAAAGCGCTAAGTAAATGGGAAGAGAGTGTAAATGATATAATTGTGGAGGCTCGATCCCAAACAATGATCTACGTCTTTCGTTACCAAATTCTTTGTAACGAGTAAGGTATTTTTACTAAATTTGATTGACCTATAGTGTAATCCAAATGCTTACAATGCCTCCAGTGATTTGCAAACAAAGAGCATTGATTCTTATACAATATTGAGCTTTCAGGGACCTCAATATGGCTCACATATTTAAAGAAAAATGATTTCACATTTTGAAACTTCTTTTTTAATAAATGATATAATCAAATTAAGTACAAAGAGATAAATAGGCTAACAATTAAATGAATAGCAGTGAATGAAATTCATCTGTTAGATGAGGAAAGAACTTTGATGAGAAAGATGTTTTTCAAACGTTGATTCAATCAATAGTTTTTCAAAATAAATGATTTGGTAAAGATAAATAAGATATAAGATCAATATAATTTAGCTCAAGAATATCTTACTTAAATGCTCTTAAAAGTGTTGCAATGAATATAAAGTGAAATAATACTTATAGAGTTGAAGACGCCAAAAATTTCGACTAACCAGACAACCAATTTGAACGTTCACATTTTGAACTGACAACCAAGCTAGTTGTTGTGCGTCAAAATTCAGAATGATAAATAAAGTTATCGTTGGATGATGTTTTTCACTTTATTTTTCAAGATAAGTGATATTGTAATGAGTTTAAAACTTTTAATATAGAGTTGAAATACTTACCTTTTGAAAAAATAATTTTTTTGCAAGTGTTTTTATGAAATAATTTTTTTGTGCATAAAATATTTTTCATCGAGTTTTTAATGATTCAATTCTAAAGATTAAAGCGTTGCACATTTATACATGAATGCAGAACATCTTAATATAATATATTTGATGTTTGACTATTGAAGTTCTTCGTCTCAAGTGAGTTGTTGTGAATGCTTGGCTTTCATTTCGATTTTTATTGATCGTCCGATGAAAGTCTTTTGGTAATGATCTTTTTGTCCTCAATTGGCCAACCTTGTAACAATAGTTATGAGACTTGAATTCAATTGTTAAAAATAAATTCAAGTTGTTTGCTATGATCAAAACATGAAGTCAATCAAAGGTCAACAATTTTTCCTTTTTGATTATGACAAACAAAATGATTAGCATAAATTCATAACAACAAATTGATAATGGATAAAAATTTTAAGGAGCAAATTGCATCCATAACAAAATACATAAAAGTAAATCATAAACCATAGCTATGGCTCCGGAGGAGGGGGTGGAGGGAAGTGAATGTAAAAGGCAGTCTGCTGAGCTTATATCACGGCTTGTTAAGCTTCAATTGCATATTGTTGGTCTAGTGTAGCAGCTTGTTAAACTTGCAATTGGTGAAGCATCCCGCCAAGATTGTCAATGGAGGAGGTAAGGGAATAAATGTGTTCGTTAAGGAAATTGTACTGATCCACAGTAAATGTGAAACCACGGGTGGGAGGAGGAACATTAGAACTCGAAATTTCATGAGGAGGGCTTGAAACTCGTAGTACATCATCGTATCGTCGTCCTCATCGCCATCGGAAGGTAGAATGGAAGGAGCCGAGGTAGGATTGAATTCTTTGGTGATATCCACCCATTGACCCTACTCTTTTTTTATTTTCATTTATTTAAAAGTTTGGATATTGATGGTATCGATAGGATGGAGTTTAACGAAGGTCTCATCATGTAAAGGGATTTCATAATGCTTAAAAAGTTTATAGGAAGCATGCCATAAAGTAAAGCTTTGGCGTAGTCAGTGGAATGGACAAGATTCATGAGACCGCGTGCAATGGTTGGAAAATTTAATTTTCACCCGACAAGAAAAGAATCGAGAGTGAAAAGATCAAAATTTTTTACTTCATCTAGATGACCTTTTCGAGGAAGAATGACACGTGGAATAATGTTTTGCAAAACGTTACATGGAAGAGTGAGTTGATTTGCACTAAGTTTGGAAATGTTTTCAATGCTTTTCTCAATGACTCTATGACATGCCTCAGTAGGATTATATCCTTCCAAGGCGGGATGAGCTCTATAAAGAAATATTTGATTTTCACACACTTCAAGCGTGAGAATGTCACCGATGAGAGCTTTGATGATGGTAATGCAGGTGTTTTTAAGTAGAAAGAAAATTTCTTCTGCCCCAGTAGTGATAACCATGTTTTTGTAGAATTCTTTCATGAGACGTGGATATGCATTTTCCTCTAACGTGGTAATCGACACCCAACCCATGATTTAAAGTATTCTTCTATGTGAAAATCGTTAAAGGAGAGGAGAAATGAAGAGAAAAGGGAACTAAGGTTCGGTTTTGAGAAATTTGAAATGTTAGTGGATGAAAGTTCGAATTTTAGAGAAATTTGAAATGTAAAAGTGATGGGTTTTTGAATTAGCAGAGTAATTGATTATTTGAGATGGAAATATGAAGGATCTATGGAAGATTTAGGGAGAGAAAAGCGAGAGATGGAGAAGAAAAGAGAGCTGAATCATGTATATAAAATATGATTTTACGATGTACCGAAAATCCGGTTCATGATCCGGACGTCTGTATTGGCATCGTTAATTTGGCCCATTTTTCTCTGCCAAACCGTACAGGGTTTCGAATAGTCCGCTCGACTTGTTCGAATCTTTTTTTCTTAACATATTAAAGTAAATACCATTAAAAAAAATGTAAGAACAAATAGTATGAATTTAATTTAAGCATGTACTTCAAATTCATTAATGATGCCCAAAACTCTTCGAATATGTGAGAATCGAACAAGAGGTTTAGTAAAAATGTCCTCCAATTGATTTTTTGTATTCATAAATTGTAATATAATCTCTCTCTTTTGTACATGATCTCTTAAAAAGTGATGTCTAATTTCAATATACTTTGTTCGAGAGTGCAAAATAGGATTTTTCAACAAGTTTATGGCACTGGTGTTATCACACAAGATAGATATATGATCAAATGATAAGTGATAATTACTAAGATTGTGTTTGATACCCATTTTTACAGAAAAATAAATTTTAGAATAATAGATTGATGAAGAATGTGTGGATAAAAAATAAGGAAAAGTTTTATTTATTTATGTGTAATATTATTTTAATGAAGAATGTATAGTTAAAAAGAAAAAAGAAAAAAATGTATTTTGATAAAAATGATAATCAAACGGGGCCTAAGAGTTTGTTTTATCCATAATACTTGTGTACAACAACTAGCGTTCCAATTATATTCGGCTTCGGCTATAGACAATGCAATCGATTTTTATATCTTACTAAAACATGACACAAGTGCAAAGCCTAAAAAATCACATGTTCCGCTAGTACTCTTGCAATCAACTGTACAATTGGCCCAATCCCATTCGAATAACTAAGTAAATCAATGTGTGTGCCATTTAGATACCGAAGGCCTAAGGTTCAAATGCATTAAGATATCTAAAAGTTCTTTTTACCGCACAGAGGTGTGATTTTTTAGGATTAGATTGAAATTTAGCATATAAACAACACTAAACAAGATATCGAGTCTATTTGCGGTTAAGTAAAGAAGGGACCCAATCATACCTCGATATTTAGTTACATCAAAGAAAGTACATTGATCATGTATGCTCATCGGAATATTCATTGGCTTCAAGTCATCCATTTCAAACCTCTTGAATATGACCAATATATATCTATTTTGACTAATTAATATTCCATCATTAGCTTGCTTAATTTGAAGTCCAAGGAAGAATTTTAGTTCTTCCATCATTCTTACTTCAAATTTCATGTTCATGCATTATGAAAATTCTCCACAAAAATATATATTAGTTGCATCGAATATAATATCATCAATATAAATTTGAACGACAATCATATAATTCTTTTAAGTTTTGACAAAAAGAGTAGTATTCGCTTTACCTATTAAAAAGACATTTAAAAGTAGAAATTTTCTTAATCTTTTATACCAAACTCTGGAAGCTTGTTTTAAATCGTAAAGAACCTTTCTAAGTTTAAAAACATAATCCAGATACTTGTGGTTTTTAAATCAGGGAATTGCTCTACAAAAATTTCTTTTTGAATATATCCATTTAGAAATACATTTTTAACATCAATTTGATAAAGCGTGAATCCTTTATAATAAGCAAATGCAATAAGCATGCGAATAGACTCTAACCTAGAAACCGATGCAATGATTTCTTCAAAATCGATACCTTCTTTTTATTGTAACCTCGACTACTAATCTAGCATTGTTATGCACAATTATCTAGTTTTCATCGACGGTTTGATAAATTGGTATAGTGATTAAATTCCAAACATGATTTCTTTTAAATTGATTTAGTTCTTCTTGCATAGTTAGAACCCAAAATTCATTAAATTCGGCTTCCTTGAATTTTTTTTGTTCAACTTGTGAAATGAAAGCACAACTATTAAGATGATTTTATTAGAAGCTCTAGTGGTAATACCTTTGGATGGATCCCCAATAAATAGTTCTTTTGAGTGAGAAGGAATAAATCTCCATTCTTGTGGTAGAGTAGGGTCTTTTGATACTTCAGTAGGCTCTACTTCATTTTGTTGAACGTTTGCTTCTTCCTTGTGTTCATCTTTTGAATCCTCCTTGTTTTGATTTTGAATATTCATTTTGTTCAGAAGAAATGTTCAATCCTACATCATTAGCAATATCTTTTTCACAATCAAGATGATTAGTTTCATCAAAAGTGACATGCATGAATTCTTCAATAACTAGAGTTCTTTTGTTAAAGACTCTATAAACTTTGCTGGTCGATAAATATTTTACAAAGATTCCAATATCGAATTTTGAATCAAATTTTTACAAGTTTTCTTTTATGTTCAAAATAAAGCATTTGCAACAAAATATTTTGAAATAACTGATATTTGGAATTTTATTTTTCCAAAGCTCATAGGGAGTCTTAGTTTTCTTTCAACTAACTAAAACTCTATTAACAATATAGCAAGCAATGTTTACAGCTTCGACTTGAAAGTTTTTTGGCATACTATTTTCATTAAATATGGTCCTAGCAATTTCTTATAATGTGCAATTTTTCCTTTCTACTATACCATTTTGTTGAGGAGTTCTAGGAACTGAGAAATTATGTTTATATCCATTTTCATTATAGAAATTATCAAAAGCCATATTATCAAATTCTCCACCATTCTCACTTCTAATAGTTGTAATAGAGCACCATTTTTCATTTTGAACCTTTTTACAAAAATGTTTAAATACATTCAAAACTTCATCTTTTAAATTTAAGAATAGGATCCAAGTAAATTTAAATCGTCGACAATGACGAATGCGTAATGTTTACCACCCAAACTAGTAGTTCTAGAGGGTCCAAAAAAGTTCTATGTGGAGTAGTTGTACCGGTTTTGTAGTTGAAGAGTATAGCTTATGTTTAAAAGAACATTTCATTTGTTTTCCAAATTGATAATCATCACAAATTTGATCTTTATCAAACTTTAAATATGGCAAACTTTGGACAAAGCAATTTTTGAGAGAAGATTCATACTAACATGACCTAATCTCCTATGCCACTACTAAGTATCTTCCTTTAAACTTAATAAACAATTTTCATCACTCACAAATTCAATATTTATGATGATATAAACGTCTTTACTTTGGCATATTATAAACATCATCTCTTTTGATTTAGGATACTTAATAAGACATTTAGAAGAATCGAATTTAATATGATATCGTTTATCACATAATTGACAAAGACTAACGAAATAATGTTTGAGGTTATCTATCAATAAAACGTTTTCAATTGAAGGAGAAGACTTATTACCAATATTTCTAATTCCAATGATTTTTCCTTTTTACATTATCCCCGAATGTGACATGATCTACATCATTCTTTTTGAAGCTTGATAGTAACATTCTATCTCCTATCATGTGGTTTGAACTTCCACTATCCAAGAACCATTTGCTTTTCATCTTCTTTGGTACGTATAAAAAATAATTTAATTTTTGATATTTGGTACCCATACAAGTTTGGGTCCTTGGTACTTATTTTTAATGAACTCTCGAATCCACTTGTTCTTACTTTCAAAGTGTAGCCTCTTTTTTATTAGACAATTATAAGCAATATATACATATTTATTGCAAAAACTACATGTAATATTTGAAAAAAATGTGTTTAATGCTTTGACAAATTATATATATATTGATCACCAAGTATTAAATTAAAGTTCTTCTTGCCTTGAGTAATTTTGTAAATAATCTTAGTTAAATCTTCAACGTTTTTTTAAAGAAAAGCTTTCTTTAATCAATGAATCATAATCAACATTTTCTTTTTTGAGATTCTTTTGAGTTTCCAAAATTTTCTTTGTTTCATTTTTCAAAAAGTAGTTTACCTTTTAAGAATAGGGTGATTTAAGGCAAACTTTTTGAATTCCTCAAGAATTTCATTATGAGAGGTAGATAAATCATCAAATGAACATTTTTCAATAGGGTTTACCTTATCTTCGATTACCTTGAAGCACATATTGGTGACTTCTTCTTGACTATCATTTTCATCACAATCATCATCGTCGTTTTCATCTCATGTTGCTTGAGGTGCCTTTTTCTTGATATTTCTCTTCTTGTTTGGGCATTTGGTTCTCTTGTGATCAGATTTGTCACAATCATAGCAAATAAATTTTCTTACTTATTTCTTCACCATTTTCTTTTTCCTTTTGGAATCTTCGATTATTTCGAATATCTCTCCATTTTTTGACAATAAGAATATATCATTGAGCTCTTGGTCACTCATTCTTTCACTTGTAATTTTCTTCAATTACCGATTTTAAAGCAATTTCGTGCTTAGGGGGTTCCTTCGATTCCTCTTTGCTTTTCCTTGTTTTCTCCTTAGTTTCGACATCGTTGAACTCATAAGTAATCAAGATTCCATAAAGTTCTTCTAATGGATATGAGTTAATATCTTTGGTATTCTCTATCAATATCCTTAATGAGGTCCAATCTTTCGATAGTGACCTAAGCATTTTACTTACAAGCTCACCATTAGAAAATGTACGATCAAATCATTTGAGGCCATTAATAATATTGGTGAAGCGAGTAATCATGTCAACAATAAGTTCATCTTGTTTCATGAAGCAGTTTCCGAATTCTTTAATCAAAAGATTTATCGTGGTTTCCTTTACATTATTGGTGCCAACATGAGTAACTTCTATGTATGTCAAATATCATATGCAGAATCGCATGCGTGAATACAATTAAATTCATTACTATCTATGACACAATAAAGTAGATTTTTTACTCTAAATTTTAAAGATAATTTTCTTTAATCATCTTCGTCATACTCCTTTCTAGGTTTTAGAATGGTTTGATTGGGGTTTGCAATCAACTTTAATAATATTTTTAGCACATAAGGACCATATTCAATTACTTTCCAAATATTATAACTATTGATTGAGTGTAAATTATCATCCTAGCTTTCAAGTAATTATAATGTGTGCCATCAAAGAAGGAATGGCGATTTGTAGAATGCTCCTCAAGATTTTGAAAATTGTGGTTAACCATTACCCAAGATTGTGAAATCTTTTAATTTTAAAATTGAACATCTTGCTCTAATACCAATTAATAGTCCAAGAATAGCTAACCAAGAAGGGGTGAATTGGTTTTTAAAAACTTTTTCGAAAAATTGATTCAAATTTAAGTAAGTTGAAAATGAATAAGTCAATCAAACAAAAAAAAATGCACATTTACGAAAGTGATAAGTAAAAGGGAAGAGAGTGTGCAAACGATATAATTGTAGAGGTTCGATCCTAAACAATGATCTACATCCTCTGTTATCATGCTTTATGTCATGAGCAAGGTCTTTTTACTAAATTTGTTTGACTTATGGTACAATCCAAATCCTTATAATGATTCTGGTGACTTACAAATAAGAAATACCAATCTTTATACAATATTGAGTTTTTGGGGACCTCAATATAACCCACAAATATAAAGTGAAATGATTTTACAATTTGAAATTTCTCTCTTAATAAATGATATAATCAAATTAAGTATAAAGAGATAAATGGACTAACACTTAAAGAAATAGTAATGAATGAAGCTCAATTATTAGGTGAGAAAAGAACTTTGACGAGAACTATGTTTTTCAAAAGTTGATTCAATTAAAAGTTTTTTAAAGTAAATGATTTGAAAAAGATAATTAAGATATAAGATTAATATAATTTAACTCAAGAATATCTTACTTAAATGCTCTCAAAAATGTTGTAATAAATGCAAAGTAACGTGGTATTTTTAGAGTTCAAGACGCCAAAAATTCTAACTAACCGGACAACTAATTCGGATATCCACATTCTGAACCGGCAACCAAGCTATAGCCATTGTGAGTCAAAATTCAAAAGGTAAAGAAAGTTACCGTTGGATGAAACGAATGTCCACTAGGTCCAACTGGACTTCCATTTGGACTGAATTTTTCTTTCTTGATTGCTTTGAAAGTGTATAATTTTGAACGATGTTTTCACTTTATTTTTCAAAGTAAGTGATATTGTAATGAGTTTGAATATCGAGTTGAAATACTTACCTTTTGAAAAATAATTTTTATGCAAGTGTTTTTATGAAATAATTTTCTCATGCATAAAAATTTATTCATTGAGCATTTTATGATTCATTGCTAAAGATTAAAACGTTGTACATTTACACATCAATGCAAAACATCTTAAGCTAATATCTTCGATGTTTGACTATTAAAATTCTTTGTCTCGAGTGATTTGTCGTAAATGCCTGGTTTTTATCTCGATTTTCATTGATTGTCCGATGCGAGTTTTTTGGTAGTGATTTTTTTATTCCCGTTGATCAACCCTGCAATAATAGCTATGAAGACTCGAATTCAATTGTTAGAAATAAATTCAATTTGTTTGTTACATCAAAACATGAAATCAACCATAGGTCAATACACCTCGCCCCCAACCCAGTATTTGTCCTTGGATGTAGAATTCTTTTCACCAATATGGTACAGCATTTATAAGACCTAAATAAACACATTATGGCTCCACCCTGACTTTCTTCTGCAATTGCTTCCCCACTTCTTCCTCTAAAATATTTAGTGTGTGTACAAAGTCGTTACAACATTTTCTGAGTCTACCACTAAATGTGGATGTACAGTATCATGTCATTCAATTCACTTAATTTCTTGCTATAATGAGAGTTTGAGTAAATGCAAAATTCAGTAAGCTTCAAATGTTGTGCAAGCTGGAGTAGGAGCTAGGACCTTGCACTATGTGATGTTTTAACAATATTTCGTTTGTCAGCATAGTTATAAAAACCGACTTAGTTGATTGCATGAGCAAGACAAAGAATGATGTTAGATTTTCTTAAAAGACCTAATACACACATGCATAGAGGCATGTACGTGGGCTGGACAGAGTTGAGATTCATTCTCTAAGTCCGTAGGACCAGGGGCGGATCCACATGGGGTCATGTGGGGTCAAATGACCCCACAATTTTTTGAAATTTTTTTTTTTTTTTTTTTGCTGAAAACTTAATTTTTTGCTCCAAAAAGTTCAAATCCTAAATCTATATCCATATCACATGGTCCATATTCATTATTTAGTCCATAGATATATCATATAATCCACCGATTTCTTTTCAAAATGCAAATATCGAACATGAACAACGAACAATTGATTTTTCCTTTTTGTTCATAATATGTTGTTTGAAAAAAAAAAAATTTTGACCCCACAGTTCAAACGGTGTGGGTCCGCCCCTGCGTAGGACGTTCCACTTGGGCTTTTGAGATCTTCTTGTTGATGCGATCATATTGGTCTTTTGTCGTGCTGATGCGGTGCTTTCCATTCGAGTTGACCAGGTTTGGCCTTACATCTTATGTGAAATTGGGAAAAACTAGTTGATGGAGAGGTTCTTAGTGACCTGATAGGCTTTGTCTACTTTGCTTTGTAGTAGATGTAAATTTATCCATTTCGTTTGTGTAATTTCTCTCTTTTGTGGTCCATTGCAGCAGATCATTAATGCTTAAGGATAGAAATTGGGGACTCGTCACTTATGGTTCGAAAATTGAATTTGTATTTGCTACATCATATTGGATTTTTGAGGACAATGGTTAAGGTTTTAACTTCCTATGTTTTAATAGTATTTAACGCTGTCTGATTATGCTATACATGATAGAATAAGGGGTTGTGAATTAAATTTTTATTTAACATATGACAACGTAGCCCTAATTGTTCTCAACACACTCAATAACTTCAGCATTTATTTGTGTTAAAGGATAAAAATCCCACATCGGTTAAATATCGAAATATTGACCAATTTAAAAAGATTTTGGACTACTCCTCTTAACAAGGTTGACCTTATTAAGATGAACCCCAAATTTTAATAAGGTATCAGAGCCCATTAAACTCCAACGAGCAATTCGATCCGATTATAAGTCTTAATTAATGAGCGACGGATTGCAAGATTCGTCTGCTCAAACGAGCCACCATCTTGTGGGGGCATGTTAAGGGATAAAAATTTCACATCGGTTAAATACCCAAATATTGACCAATATAAAAAGATCTTGGGCTACTCCTCTTAACAAAGTTGACCTTATTAAGATGGACCCAAATCTTAATAATTTGGTTTTAACGATCTTTCAATCTAATAGTATAATCACCCTTGTTTGAATGCTCAACCCAACCTCGGTCCAATTCATCCTCTTCATAACTACCGTAGATGAGTAATGACCTAATAATAACGTCACACTTTCATTCATTGATTATTTTGAGTAATTAATATTAATATTGACATTGAACTACTTGAATAGGCTTTAATTCTTAATGATGCCACTAAAATAAGATGGGTTTTAAGTGGAAAACACGGTATTGATGCCCAACTAAAAGAAGCTTAAATAATTTTTTCTATGTTCTTTCTCAGTCAACCTCCTTTCACCATCAAGAATTCTATCATTTCTTACCAAGTGGATCTGTTCTAGAAAGAGGTGACCTGCACCAAATCAAGGCCAATGAAGAACCTTCTCTCTCTGAGCTTTTACTCTTGTAGTAAAGCAAGAAGAAATGCTTCTCATATATCATCCTAATGATTAGGAAGGGGCTAAAGGTGGGCATGTTAAATTAGGGCATAAGTAGCTTTAAATAAAGAATCAATAGTTGAATGTGAAGATTTTATCGATCATCTACAACATTGTTTAATAGTACATAACAAACATGTCTTTATAGATTGACATCGTTCTTTACATGTGATATACAAGTTGCATTTGTTCAACATTTAGGAACATTCTTTGATCAACCATGTTTAGAATTTTTTCAAGAATCACAATCATTGTATTCGATATCTTTGTTTTCTTTTTCGCTGTAGTTACATTTAACACCCCCCCCCCCACCCCAGGGGATAAGTGAGTATGGCCTACAGTTTGGAAGCAAAAGTTACTTCACAGCATCAATTTGGTTTACATTTTTTGTTACTAAAATTCTACTTTTTTAAGAAATAAATTATTGATGAGTGAGAAGGGATTGTGAAATTTATTCTTACAAGATCTATAGTTAAAATTAATGTTTGACTTTCAAAATAGAATTTAAGAAGTAAATGTATCCCAAAATAGGCTATTTCATTCTTATGCTAAAAGAAATTTTTATAGTTCATTTCCCTCCTTTAAACTCAGTTTTGTGAAAGTTAACCTAACCATGCCGCGATTGGAAGCAATCGACAGTGAAATGCTTAAAAGCAATATATGAACAAACGTAGGCAGGAAATTGCATTATGTTTCTGAAGAAAAATCGGGCAGTTGTACTAAATATGGTAATGGAACAAAAACCAACACCACTTCTATACCAGATCAACTTCCTATTGCTACTTGGAAAGACAATGAAAAGGGCTTGTTTAGTGGGGATAGGGGTAGGGTAAGGACTAGCATATATTGAGATAGATATACATATATAAAAGTATGGCTAGCCCTTCTTTGTTTTCTTGGTGGTGGTGGTCTTGTCATGGATGACATCAAGCAAAACAGAGCTTTTGCATTTGGGGCATCTTGGGTCTTCTTCTGCAAGCATGACATACATGAGACACCGGGGGCACCCCACAAGCATCATGGATATGGCCTCCGGGCCGGTGGAGTACTGCCGGGACTCCTGCTGGTTCACTTCCGATGATACACATGAACTCGGAGGCGATGTCGACGATCGACTCGGGGACTCAGGATGGAGGTTTCTTCTTGCTGGTGGTGACAAATTCAACCCGAGATCAAGCTGTGGTACGTTTCTTCTGCTCATGATTCTCCAAGAATTCCTTTGATATTTTCTTGAAACCATATTAGCTGAAATATCTTATAAGGACCATAAATTTGATTGAATTGAAGTATATAAGTTCATACCTTAACAGGGTGGATATGGCGAAAGATAGAGGTGGCGAGCGGCTGCTATGCGGCGGTGATGACCATCTTTTTGAGAAGTAACAACACTTTTAACATGGATATGTAAAAGGGTCTGTGGTAGTTGGTTTTGAGAGTCTGAGCCCATTATATATAATAGAATAGGGGATAGATGGGGTTTCTTTAAAGCTTAATTAAATTATGGTGAGAGATGGACGGAGGAAAGTTTGTGGTAAAATTGCAATTAAGTTAAAAATTCATTGGCCACAGAGTCGAGGTTTGTGCACTTTTTGAGCTTCAATTAACCACCAGAGATTAAGATCTAGATTTTAATAAATAATTAATTTTAATCACACATTTTATTGAATTCACAATTGGTCAACTACACATTTATTTCATCTATTTCCATCAAAATTAATTTTAATCCCTACCAAATAGAACTAAATTTCTAATACATCCAATTACACAAATATTGTAAATTCTTGCATTTTTGAGATAGGATGTGTTACTTGTAAATATATATGTTTTTCATTTCAAATTTAAAAGAAAATATCTTTAAAAATATAATAATACTAAAATACCAATAATGGGTTATGTTAAAATGTACATTTTGAGTTGTATTCATCAAATTAGGTATCTTAGCAGTTACATTTCAAACCTATAGATTCAATGAGTGTGTGCATAAGTTTGTGGTAAAATTGCAATTAAGTTAAAAATTCATTGGCTACAGAGTCGAGGTTTGTTCATTTTTTGAGCTTTTAAAGCTTCAATTAACCAATTTTAATTAATAATTAATTTTAATCACATATTTTATTGAATTCACAATTGGTCAACTACACATTTATTTCATCTATTTCCATCAAAATTAATTTTAATCCCTACTAAATGGAGCTAAATTTCTAATACATCCAATTACACAAATATTGTAAATTCTTGCATTTTTGAGATAGGATGTGTTACTTGTAAATATATATGTTTTTCATTTCAAATTTGAAAAAAAATATCTTTAAAAATATAATAATACTAAAATACCAATAATGGGTTATGTCAAAATGTACATTTTGAGTTGTATTCATCAAATTAGGTATCTTAGCAGTTACATTTCAAACCTATAGATTCAATGAGTGTGTGCACGTTTTGTGCTTTTAAAGCTTAAACAAATTCCAAAAACATCAAACTATACAAGTATTAATATATTAAATATCATATCAAGTAAGAATTATTTTTTGAACGATTTTAACCCTACTACAATTCAACTATTTCAATAATACTTTATTTTTTATTTTTTAATCTGTAATAAATACTACAAAATTCTTGTTATGCATGAATTCCGTGTTACTAATTCTAGATTAATTAATATTCATATTAATCTAGAGTCTAGATTCAATGAATTTTGATTTACATGAATCTAGAGATTTTATAGATGAATTTATTTCTATTCATATATTTAGAAATTTAATGGGTGTTTAAATTTATGTATTAGTAATTAATTTTATGTACGAAATGTAATATAAAAAGATTATTCATTCGTCGTATTTCATCATCACAAAAAATTTGAATCATAAAAATTGAGTTTTGATAACACAATTTTCTTCTCTCAAATTTATATCCTAATTTTTTTATGTTCGTTGGAGACTCATCAAATTCTACCAACAAGTTGGTATCGAATATTACTTTTACAGCACTTATAAAGCATTTAAGAGTATTTAAGAAATTTAATAGCACTTATAAAGTATCTAAGAATAATGTGCATTGTACATTCAACTCAATTAGTCTTAAGAAATATAACAATACTGAAATTACAAAGTGTAATTAGGTGAAATACAAGTTATGCTAGGATTTTGTATGATAGAAATATAATTATTTTTAGAAGTGTATGAGAGGAGTTTTCGGGTGCCAACTCCATCACGATTAAAAAGCACACTCAAAATCCCAACTTCTTGATGTAAAGAAGAAAGGGCTTTTTCCACTGCCAGTGCCACCTTTCTTTTCGCCATCCTCGACAACCCTCTTGATGTTCTCAAGGTATTTTGGTTTGATCAAATATTTTTTGTTCTATTTTTATTTTTATGGGATATCCTTTTTTTTTTTTTAACCTTTCAATTCCGTGTATGCGGTTTTTCTTGTGATAGTGACATTTCCAGCATCCCGATCAATAAAAATTATCCCAACGACTATTTTTGATGAACTTATAACTCCAACTATGGAGTCCTCGAGCATGTGGTGGCCTCGAGACATTATGCCCGGCCACATCCCGCCTGGCTGCTTCGCATATTGCAATATTTGTCCTCGAGCATCAGCAGTCCTCGGGCATATGCTCCCCTCACAACCTACGATGGTTGACCCTTTAGAATTCCTATGCAATTAGGACTCTTGACTCTCGCAAGGATTCTATCCCACATATAATTATGGAATTTGACCAACTCCTTGACTATTCAGGACTCCAACAGATAAGGACATCCAGCTAGTTGAGTCCCACTAGGAGAATGTCGCTTACTACTATAAATACAGAACCTTAAACCATTATTCAGGTACGTTTTACATAATTTTCAGTTCATAGCCTTACGCACAAATTCTCTCTCTGACTTAAATATCGGAGGGGCGACGAGGACACACCTCGACGTCTTTGTTTCAGGTATCGGAAGATCACGTTCGTGCTCGTCATCAGTCGTCTAGCTCGGAATTACTTATGTACGATTTTTGGTAGCATCATCTTGAATGGTGATCTTCAATTTCACTCAGATTCGAGAATGCCCTTGTTTTTATTTTTGGCAAGAAAGTGTAATGAAAATTCCTGAACTTACTTTATACATTGCCCGAGTTAATAGTGATCCATTCATTTTTTGTTGCCGTAAATTGATGCTTCACGGTAATTCTCACCTCCTAATATAATGATTTTGTCAAAATTCAGCACTTTAAGGACAAGTGGTGTGAAACATCAGTTTAGATATCAGCATATCATACGTCATATTAAATAGGTATCATTCATTGTATTTAATAGAACCTAAATTTAATGTCACTGGTATTACCATCTAGATAGATATTAAAAATCAATGATATTAAATAGCATTACTCCTATTAATATATTATCATTATTGCAATTTGTAGAATCATGTAAACTTGTGCTTGTTAATTTAGTTTAGTAGTCATTATTCAGAAACCTTCAACTTTATTTTCAAGTATTGCATGTATAGAAGGACTTCTAACCATTTTTTTTCCCAAAAATTTGTTAAATGATAAAAATATTCTTCTCAGATCCACATAACCGCCTAATCCCTAACCCCACCCACTGTAAGCGGGGAAGCCTTTTCCACCGTCACCATTGGTTCTAAAAGAATTTATTTTTCTTAATTCCTCCTAGTTATTTAAGGGTTCTAGTTAGGAGGAAATGAAGTTGATGGAGATGGAAAAGGGGTTGAATGGAAGTGGAAGAACTGAGGCGATGGCGGTGGTCGGCTCTATTGAAATATTCATTTTTCACGATCCAGCCAACTCAACCCCTAATCCACCCATGAAAAAAATTTCTTATGCCTTGACCGGTGAGCCTCAAAACAACCATTGTCACTTGAGTTGTTGCCATACTAGCGTCAATCATCATCGTCACCATATTTCCTTCACTTTTGTCTAGCCATTTTCTCATTCCCATCAACTCAATTTCCTCATAATAAGAACATTTAAAGAATTAGGAAGAAATAAATAAATTCTATTCAAAATTACAGTAGCGACGGTGATGGAGGCTCCCCACCTACCAGTGGGTGGATTAGGGCTTGGGCGTTGGGTGTTTGTATGGATTGGAGAAGATTAATATTGTTTCAAATAACGAATTTTTAGATGGAAATCATTAAAAACCCTTCTGGCGCATGTTTATTAAATGTTTGGACCTTTGTTGCAATTTATTTATTTATTTATTTTTGAAAATTTGTCACTTCCAATACAAATTACCCTTGTACCTTTTCTAAATTGATCAAATTATGGTCAAATGTTGACTTTTTGGGACAACTAACGATTTATGGATGAAAATTGTCCAAAGGTCATTCTACCACACAAGTTTGAAATATTTGGCATCAGCGTTGCTACAAAGGGGAAAAAAATAGATAAAATCTGCAAAAATTGAAAAGATTTGAGACCATGACTGTGATTATCCTCAATTCTCTCTCTGACTTAAATATCGGAGGGGCGACGAGGACACACCTCGACGTCTTTGTTTCAGGTATCGGAAGATCACGTTCGTGCTCGTCATCAGTCGTCTAGCTCGGAATTACTTATGTACGATTTTTGGTAGCATCATCTTGAATGGTGATCTTCAATTTCACTCAGATTCGAGAATGCCCTTGTTTTTATTTTTGGCAAGAAAGTGTAATGAAAATTCCTGAACTTACTTTATACATTGCCCGAGTTAATAGTGATCCATTCATTTTTTGTTGCCGTAAATTGATGCTTCACGGTAATTCTCACCTCCTAATATAATGATTTTGTCAAAATTCAGCACTTTAAGGACAAGTGGTGTGAAACATCAGTTTAGATATCAGCATATCATACGTCATATTAAATAGGTATCATTCATTGTATTTAATAGAACCTAAATTTAATGTCACTGGTATTACCATCTAGATAGATATTAAAAATCAATGATATTAAATAGCATTACTCCTATTAATATATTATCATTATTGCAATTTGTAGAATCATGTAAACTTGTGCTTGTTAATTTAGTTTAGTAGTCATTATTCAGAAACCTTCAACTTTATTTTCAAGTATTGCATGTATAGAAGGACTTCTAACCATTTTTTTTCCCAAAAATTTGTTAAATGATAAAAATATTCTTCTCAGATCCACATAACCGCCTAATCCCTAACCCCACCCACTGTAAGCGGGGAAGCCATTTCCACCGTCACCATTGGTTCTAAAAGAATTTATCTATCTTAATTCCTCCTAGTTATTTAAAGGTTCTAGTTAGGAGGAAATGAAGTTGATGGAGATGGAAAAACGGGTTGAACGGAAGTGGAAGAAATGAGGCGACGGCGGTGGTCGGCTCTATTGAAATATTCATTTTTCACGATCCAGCCAACTCAACCCCTAATCCACCCATGAAAAAAATTTCTTATGCCTTGACCGGTGAGCCTCAAAACAACCATTGTCACTTGAGTTGTTGCCATACTAGCGTCAATCATCATCGTCACCATATTTCCTTCACTTTTGTCTAGCCATTTTCTCATTCCCATCAACTCAATTTCCTCATAATAAGAACATTTAAAGAATTAGGAAGAAATAAATAAATTCTATTCAAAATTACAGTAGCGACGGTGATGGAGGCTCCCCACCTACCAGTGGGTGGATTAGGGCTTGGGCGTTGGGTGTTTGTATGGATTGGAGAAGATTAATATTGTTTCAAATAACGAATTTTTAGATGGAAATCATTAAAAACCCTTCTGGCGCATGTTTATTAAATGTTTGGACCTTTGTTGCAATTTATTTATTTATTTATTTTTGAAAATTTGTCACTTCCAATACAAATTACCCTTGTACCTTTTCTAAATTGATCAAATTATGGTCAAATGTTGACTTTTTGGGACAACTAACGATTTATGGATGAAAATTGTCCAAAGGTCATTCTACCACACAAGTTTGAAATATTTGGCATCAGCGTTGCTACAAAGGGGAAAAAAATAGATAAAATCTGCAAAAATTGAAAAGATTTGAGACCATGACTGTGATTATCCTCAAATTATTCAACATTGTTTTCGCTATGAACAATTAATTTTTTGAAAACTTTGTTTGATGGGAATATTTATCGAATAATGCTATCTACCATTGATAATGTTAGAATATCAATTTAGATGGTCGCACTTGACATATTCAATAAAATGAATCATGTGACGTTGCATTTAAGTGAACGTATCATTTAATGTCCTGCAATTGCGGCGTAGTGGTGGGGGATAGTGATTCATATTTATCACCAGCAAGTAGTGATGTTAGCAGCTTAGAGTTACTTTTCAATTGGCCCAATGCAATTTAATATATCATTTATGGAGATTTAATACGTTAGTTGAATTTCGAAAATTATTAATAAGTCTGAGTAGGAAGTTGCAAGCCGCGGCATACATGTCTTTTCGTGTGCCAAATTTGCACATTGAATACAAATACAGACAATGCCCTAAAAATATTGCTCTTCTATAAGAGGTTGCTTCAGTTAAAGGTCTATAGTTAGATGTGCAAAATGAAGTAACTGATTTGATTGCTCGAATTGTCTTTAAAAACAACATTAGACACGACACTTCGTTTTATTTTAAAGTTTACATTATTAAATAGAGAGTCATGCTATTTGTACACTTTGATTTACATCTTGGTTTACACTCCTGTGTGTTGGCAAATTTGAATACATTGATCTTAAGAACACTTTTTCAATCAATGGTTAGATTTTTAACACATAGGAAGTGTCAATCAAAGTGTACACATTTGGGTGTACAAGTAGTCTTATTCTTAAATAGATCATGATTGATTTTTTTTAGTTCCAGATAACAAGATTAAAAAAATAAGAGGTTGAACAAGTTTTTATTTTCATTTTTGGGTGCAAGTTAAAAATATATTTGAATGAACAATCGTGTTAAAATGAGCATATTTAATATAAAGTACTAGACTCGATTTCTTCTAATCGTTCAACAAAGGCTAGCTTATCACTACAATACACGTGTTTGAGTGTGGTTTTTGTTTAGCACGTTCAAAATATACTTTAGAAGTAACATTCAATTATATAAAAATTTAAACTTTTTATAGAAGTAAGTTTAGTAATACACAATCTAGTTTAAGATATACTTAGCACAATGAATTGAACTTGAGAGTGGATAATTTGTAACTTTTACAAAGAGTAATGCTACGCAGCCTCACTGGGATTACATTCCCAGTTTAGATAGCGCTAGATTATAAATTAAATGAAATATAATTTAATTTCACTTATCATTCTATAAATTGAGGTTGCAATTTCAATAGGGGTAAATAGCATTACTCTTTTCCAAACAATTGCAGTAAGAGAGCAACTGGCAGGCATTATTCATTAATGGTGTCACAATCATATGAGGTGATTCAAATAGATGATTTCATTAGATCATAGTCAATAAATGCTAATTGACAATTCAAAAATTTGACTATTCTGCCTGTATAATGTTAATTGTCGAATTAATGAACTATATTATTTATTTATTTAGTTTATTCATTATTACTTCCTCCGTCTCGTATAAAGATATATTTATTTTCATTTTCATACAAATTAAAAAAATATAATCAAAAGTATAAATTTTTCTTACGTTTTTCCTGTTATACTCATACATTAAATATTTGTTTACATATGAATATTTCATATTTGTTAATAACAAGACACATTATATACGGGTATATTAGAAAACTAAGAAATTAATTATACTTTCAACAATGAAAGATCTATGATTTGGGACAAGCGAAAAAAGAAAGCATGTTTATTTTTATGGAACAGGGTGAGTATATAACAAAAATAAACTTTAAATTTAAAATCAATTAAGTTAACTTTATGTTTTTATCACATGCAAAAAATAAAAAAATAATAATAATAAATAAATGAATAAATAAATCAAGAAATGGATATTACAATGAGGCAATGCGCTGAGAAGAGGGATGCCAAAAGATTAGGTTGCCTTTGGTTTCCGTTTTCAAGCCGTTTTTTGTTTTTAATTTTTGAAAATATCCAAATAGTGTTTGGTCTATCGTTTTCGAAAATGCATTTCTAAAAACAAGAAAAAATTAATAACTCAAAACTCAAAACAATTTTTTTTCCGTTTTCAGTGTTTTCAGTTAAAAAAAATTCAAAATACGAAAAACACTCAAAGCACGCTATTTTATATTATTTTTTTACTCAGGGGATACTCAGCAATACTTTTAAAATAAAATGTTGTAATCTAATACAATTTAGTGAAGCATAATAATTTTAAAACCTACAAAAAAATTTTCAATTTCCATTATTTTTTTCCGTTGATCAAAATTTGGAAGAACTATTATTTCTTTTTTTACTGTCCAAGTAATAGCAAAATACATCCAGAAGGATGAAGGATGGACTGACTATTTTCTTTACAAGGATTCCTATTTTTGGTCTATAAACTTATTATTATTATTTTAATTTTGTAGCAAGAAAAAATAGTAAATTCACCAAATTTAAAATATATATTTTCTAGTAATATATTAGCATAAAATTATTATATTTTACTAAATAATCAAATTAATGGAATATATTTCATAAAATAATTTCTAAAAATTTTAAACCAAACGCATTTTCTAGTTTTCTGTTTTGAGAAACCGTTTTTCAAAATAACAAATCAAACATGTTTTTTGTAGTTCAAAAATAGTCCCTAAAAATAGAAAACTAAAAATGAATTCAAAACTAAAAACAAAAAACAAAAATGCAAACCAAACGCACCCTTACCATTCCAAATAGAGTTTGATCGCATGGAGGACACATTTTTTCTTTTTCTTTTCTTTTTGATTTTTTTAAATCAAAAGCTCGATTTGTATAATTTGACATAAGGGCATATTTCGATATTACATTACATTATTTCCTATAAAAGTTGAAATTGCCTCACTTCTTTCCAAATAAATTAGTAAGTTAAAAAGTAAAAGAACAATCCAATTCGATGTAACAAATATATATACTGCAATGTGTAACAATTGAAAGCTAGCCATAATTTATAATAGGTCGAAAAAGTCTTTGCAAAGAAACTACATTTGAGTGCTTAGTTCCTGTTTGGTGTAGTTAAAAAAATTTTAAAAATAAAATAAAATCAACAATTAATTTTAACTTTATATTTCGTAAGGTTCACAAATTTCAATCACACATTTCATAACTATCAAACATGAGCTTAAATTACACGCCCTCTAAAAATAGAAATAGACCAATAATGGAAGTAGCAATTTACAACATTCTGGTCAGATTACGAATTAATTAATTAATTCAACCCGGAGAAACTCAAGTCAATGTTATACATAGAGCAGATTTTAGTTTCTTTTCTGAATTTTAAGCTAATTATTTTTATTATATGTAATTTTAGTGTGATTTATAAGCGTTTCGTAGTATGCTCTACCCAATGGATAATCATAGCAAATCTCTAAACTGTCCACCGAGGATAATGTTTCCAATCGATTCCATTTTTCCTTTCTAGAGCTCGAAACACCCTTCAATTAGGCATTAGCAATGCCAAACCCCAATTTGTACTTGTCCACAGATGGATACATATCTATGTACATATCATTAAGTGTTGAGAATTAGAAATTTTAGCTCTTGTATGAGTCACATTATTTTCATAAAAATACATTTTCGAATAATATAATGATAAAAAATGTATGGTTAAAAAATATGAAAAAATTTTGAATTTAAGTGTAACATTATTTTATTGAAAAATTTGTAGTTGATATAATGTTAAATCACTGTTTAAGAATGTATTTTTTTCAAATAACGTGGATCAAATAGGGCCTTAATTTTATAAAACCAGGAGCATAAAGTGACAGTAAAAACTAGACACACAAAAACACAATTTATAGAAGTTCACTTGAACGTGAGATAGCGTCCTCATTTTTCTGGCGCAGCGACAAAAGGAATTAAAATGAAAATCTTGAGATCATGAAATTTGGAATCCACCAAATTAAGGAGAAAATAAATTTCACGAATTTTATTAACGAATAATAATGAAAAAAAAAAAAAAGAACTAGCCCCTTATTTATAAGGATTTATATAAAAATGTAGTTTAAAACAACAAAAAGTAATGAAAACGAAGTTTAAACAAACTAGAATTGCGAAAAACCCAAAATAAACGAATTGAAAAAATAGCGCCAAATCTTTAAAAATCAGTTTTTGAGACCTAAACAAACTCGAATGGCCGAAATTTATCGTACACTACTAATACTTTTTTTTAATATACGCATTATGTCCTACATTAGTTCCTTGCACCTCCAAAGAATTCGACCCCAAGTTATAATCTAGATACAAAGGCTTATTATCATTATGGAACTCATACAAATCTGTCACATTAAACGTTTGAAAAATACCTATAGAATATGGTAAGTCAATACTGCAGACATTGTTGTTAATCCGTTTAAGCACTTCGAAAGGCTCATATTTTCTTGGTTTCAACTTATTGTAAGTACCAACGGGAAATCTCTTCTTTCTCAAAAACACTATCACCGAGTCCCCTTCTCGAAATTGTTTATTCCGTAGATGTGAATCTGCTGCTGCCATATACTTTGCATTAGTTTTCTCTAACTTTCGTTTTACCTCATCACAAACTGTTAACACCTCCTCTGCCGGATGTTCATCAGCAACACTTTTATTTCGCATTTAGGCAATTTCACCAAATCCACCACATGGTAAGGCACCTCTATATTCACAATAGCAAACAGGGACTTGTTTGTAGCAGTATGTACTGCGCTGTTGTATGCGAACTCCAGTTGAGGTAGCATAAGATCCCATTGTTTAGGCTTATTTCTACAAACAATTCAAACCATGTGTTCCAAGGGTAAGATTAGTAACCTCGATCTGTCCATCAGTTTGGGGATGGGCAGTGCTACTTCGATTCAAATTGGTTCCAAACAACTTCCACAAAGTAATCCAAAAGTGCCCCAAAAATTTTGTATCCAGGTCTGATGTGATAGACTTGGGAACTCCATGTAATCTAACAATCTCCTTAAAAAACAGTTTGACAATATTTGATGCATCTGAAGTCTTCCGACGAGCAATAAAGTGCGCCATTTTGGAAAACCTGTCAACCACCACAAAAGTAAAATCTACGCCCTGTTGAGTACGAAGAAATCCCAAAACAAAATCCATAGCAAGATTTTGCCATATGCCCTGAAGGATAGGAAGTGGCATGTACTATCCAGTATTCTGTACTTGACCCTTTGAGACCTGACAAGTATACTTTCTGACTATAATTCCAACATCCCTCTTCAACTGCGGCCAATAATACCTAGCCTCCAAACTGGTTATTGTCTTGTCATGCCCCAAGTGCCCACTTAAACCTCCACCATGTAGATCTCAAATCATCTTTTCACGTTGAGATGAAGCAGGTATACAAAGTTGGTTGCCTTTAAACAAATATCCATCACTAATATAAAAATCCACCATTAATTCCCGATTCACACACTTGCTCCAAATCTCCTTAAGTCAGGATCATCTGCGTACAGTTCTTCCAAGCACTCGAACCTAACAATTTTCTTGTAACTCTGTTTATACTTCCAGATTTATGTTTAATCACAAAAGGAAAGTCACTCACCGAACATGCATCTTGCTGATGTGTTTCCGACTATGAATGAATTTCAAGGTTTGGTGATTAGTTAACACAAACTCATTCTATACCAAGTAGTGTTTCCATTGCTTCAAAGCCCTCACAACAGCATAGAATTCTTGTTCATAGGTACTCCACTTCTGCTTGACATCACTTAACTTTTCTAAAAAGAAAGCTAGGGTCTCTTCTCTTGAGAAATGACAACCCCAATAACAACACTACTAGTATCACACACCACCTCAAAGATCTTTTCAAAGCTTGGCAAAGCACCTACGAAATGTCGAGAAGCATAAAATTTACTTTTTGTTTACATGATATATATATCTCTCCCTCTACATGTAGTGTGTGAAAAAAAAATAAGAAGAAGAGAAAATGAAAAAAAAAAATCACAATGAAGCATCCAATTTCAATCATAAATCAAGAATTGGAGAAGAAAACTTGATTGCATGAGAATTGGGGATTGGGGATTTATTTTTATTTTATTTTATTTTATTTTTGAGAACATTAAATCAATAACTAAAAAAAAAGCTAGAAGATTTGGAAAAAAATTAGTTACTGAAATTAAAAAAAAAATCGAAAATTGGAGAATGAAGGTATGGAGAAGAAGAAATGAAAAGTTCTTGCAATGGTTGTAAGGATTAAGTGAACTTGTGTGAAAATAAATAGATACTAAACAGTGAAATTTTGTTTTTGCAAAGAGTAAATAGTTAAAAATCTCTCTTACTACAAGATGATACTAACATTTACATCTCCGTGCAAAATCATGTTTAACTAAAGAAGTGTCTATATTTACCAAAGGCCAGGATCGAGAAGCCAATCACGAAAACACGTTTCAACACATTGCCAACTATATGAGTGGGTGGTTCCACTCTCTCAATGGTGTTTGTTGCTAGCTAAAAAGTGGAATTGGAAAAAGTTTTAGTCTTCGAAAATTATAAAGATCGTATCATCACAACAATCAATTTTGCTACATCATTTACAATTTGATTATAAATCATATCAAACCGAAGCGTAAAGTATTTAGTAATAGTAACCTGGAGTTAGGGTCAAGCTTAAGCATAAACTCGAATACCTAATTATAGAAGTTGTAAAATATTCCAACCTAGAAAAGATCCGGGATGAACTTTGTTAACACAACTTTAGCAATTGCATCACTAAACCTGCTTTAGTACTCGAGGTTCCTCCAACTATGTGACATGCAAAGACACAATATAAAAGTTGTTGACCCCAGAATATGTTACCAACAGATATCAGAACCACCGGCGCACGCGTTAAGCCTAGTCTAACACGCTAAGACACATGGACGATCTAAAAATGATAGCAAAAAGGGGGTGTGGGAGCGACTCAAAGGCGCGGGACGAGAACGTTCGGAATCCGACGAGATGTTTACATGACGATTGTACAATAATTACCAATCGATATTTATAAAATGTGAGTATGAATTCATGTATGTTGTAAGAGAGTAAAATGTAAAGAATGTTGTATTTGTTCTTGTGTTGAATCTTACATTACCCTTGTGAGAGATACATGGGGAGTATTTATAGTATTATAACTTAGATCGTGGCCCTTGGCTGGGAGTACATGTGGCCTCATCTCGTATGTTTATATGTCCAATTATAGGTGTCACGTTTGACTTCCTGGCCTACTCCACATTAATTAATTGGCGGCTCTACCACTACGTTGACAAGACAAGGCACTTATACTCTATGATGGGTGTCCTATCAATTACTCAGGGAGGATCCTTGTGTAAGACCGAATCTCTAGGGAACAGTGCTGCTTAGAGCCTCAGGACTTCGGATAGAAAGGCCTCAGATAAAGAAAGGCCTCGGCTACGAGATCTCCTCGGCGTATTAGCTTCGGTGGCAGCACTTGGACTATGCCTCGTGCTGTTATAATATGCTGGTGTTCTTGTTGGGATGGGGTCTCGGATAAGATGCCATGTGGTTCGTGAGCCACGGGCCCCAGTGGAGCGGCCAAGTGGGTCATCACGTAAATATGCTGGTGTTCTTGTTGGGATGGGGCATCGGATAAGATGCCACGTGGTTCAGCAGGCGTGGGCCATGGGCCCCAGTAGGTCGGCCAAATGGGTCATCGCATAACAATAGTCCCCCATGTCCAAGTATGGTCATTTTATGTAATGTGTGAACTTTTATTATGGTGAAGGGTGTGAGGTAAAAATTGAGAAATTTTTTGTACCTTAGCTGATAGTCCCCCAAGTCCAAGTATAGATATTTATATCATGGTTGGAGTTGAAAGTAGTGGTGTTTCTGTGGTTGGAAAAGGTGACTGAACTACTAGGAAGCAGAAGAAGAAACCGAGGGGTGAGTGGATCAAACACACCCAAACTTGTAATGATGTGGCTGAATCTGCGTAGAAGCAGAAGAAGAGTCGGAGCGGTGATTGGATTGAACCTGCCGAAGCTTATGAAAATGTGGCTGAATCTGCGTAGAAACAGTAGAAGAAGTCGAGGCGGTGAGTGGATCGAACCTGCCGAAGCTTGTGAAGATGTGGCTGAATCTGTGTAAAAGCAGAAGAGGAGGTCGAGGCGGTGAGTGGATCGAACCTGTCGAGGCTTGTGAAGATGTGGTTGAATCTGCGTAGAAGCAGAAGAAGAGCCGAGGCGATGAGTGGATCGAACCTACTGAAACTTGTGAAGATATGATTATCTTCGATGTTTGTGCCAATGATTTGATGTTTTGCACATGTTATCAAGAAGAGGCAACCGAACCGTTTCGACTTCCAAGGCACGTACGGCTGCAGCATTGAATGTGCAATGATGGCTACAGCTGGACTTTCTAGAAGGAGACGCGTTTGAAGAGGTGTGTAAGGAGCACATTCGAATCTAAGGCGTAGATTTCAAAATGATTTAAATTCTACACTTCGGATTTAACCCAGAATTGGAGGGCTGAGATTCATGGGGCCTTCATCCAAGGGCTGGGGTTGGTCTTGGCTCCCTATAAAAGGCCAAAGACTTCCATTTTGAACCCTTCTTCACCGTTTGCTTTCTGTGCTTTTTGCCTTTCGTTATTTTCGACCTCCAGAGTTGTTCTCCGATTTCAAACTCCGACGTTTCGCGGTTCGTCGTTTGTTAGTCATTTTTTTTGCTAGAATCATTTCTTTTGTGATTTTCCAAACTGTTGATATGGAGTCCACTTCGGGTAGAGAATTGGTGACCATAGCTAGGTTGGGTGAGGGGGCTGTTCCCAGTGGGAAATTTGAGGTGGAGTATTACGCCATGACCGAGGAGCCTATAGATTATGAGGAAGAATTGGGGCCTGCTAGGATAGCGTCAAACATGACCCTGAAGAAGTTGGGAAAAATTAGGGAGAAGTATTGCGTCCCCCATTACGTGGAGATGTTAGTCCCCGAGGCTCACGAAAGGGTGTGTTTTTCGAGGCTGGGATGTGTGACTGTAAGTGAATACCTGTTCAAGGCAGGTATGCGTCTTCCTCTGCACCCCTTCTTTAGGGCTGTACTTAGGAACTTTATGTTGTCACCGACCCAAGTTCTACTGAATGGGTGGAGCCAGCTAGTGGGGTCATACTTCTTGTGGAAAGAAGTGTCGTTAGGGGAGGATATGCCTCTGTTTGTCTTTCAGACCCTTTTTCAACCTCGTGTGTTGGGTAAAGACGAGTCGAGGGAGTGGTATTATCTCACACTCTGGGAAGCTCATGCACCCTTTATGGTGGGGCTGCCTTCTTCCATCAAGGGATGGAAGGAGTAATGGTTCTGGGTTCGAGAAAAGTCGTAGGCGGTTGAGGAGGACAATGTCGTGGCTTGCACAGTACCACCCCAGTGCTACGAAGCTCGTGAGTGTCCAAGCTTAAGATTAAATTTTGCTAAGTAGTTTCTCAATTTTTTGCTAACTGTTGCCACTCATTTTGCATATTCAAGTACGAGATTTGAGCTCAATAAGGGGGAGTTTGAGATCATAGAAGACATACATAAGCGACCTTTGAAGCTTCACCACTTTGACCACCTCATTGACCGAAGCTAATACTTCATACATTTTGAACTGATGGCCTCCAAGGGTAAGAAGTGCGTTCACTTGATCAAATTTGTACTTAATTGATATTCAATGCTGACCTACTGTGTCTGCAGATAAATTCAAGAGAAAGGAGTACCCATCCCAGACATGGCTTCAATTCTAATGACAACTTCCACAGCGGGGGCGAGGCCTCTGAAGTCGAGCTTCGGGGCGATGAAGGAGGTCAGGGGCCAGTTGGAGAGGCTGTCCAAGGATGGCAGCTCAAGGGGGTCCAAAGAAGATGCCCTTCATAAGTCTGAGAAGGCGAAGGAGCCTTGGGGTAAAGAAAAGGTCCCCGAGAACTCCCACAAGAAGAGGAGGCTGGTTCCTATCACCAGATTCTTCGAGAAAATTCGGGACATCGGTGTCCCATTCAAGCAAGGATGCCCCTCCTCAACCGAAGCTGCTGGACTCTGCCATGAAGGCAGTGAAAGTAGAAATGGTGAGAAAAGCTGAGACTGATGAGGCCAGAGAGAAGGCTGCCAGGAGGGCAGCAAAGGAAGCAGAGGAGGAGGCGGCCAAGTAGAGGACAACAAAGACTCAGGAGAAGTCTTCCAATTTTCTTGCGGGTCGTGATGAGGTGCTTGCGCCTGCTTTGTTGGATACGCTGCCCATCGAGGTCTGAGGCGCTACAGAGAGTTCTTATAAATTCTGGACCGACAGATGGCAATTGCACGCCTCAAGCTGCGATGTTGTGGACCTCACCAGGGCTTTGGTGAGCCAAAGTGTGAGGACCTTGGGCCTCACACTTGAGTGCAGGGAAACACTCGTCGGCTTTCTTACGAGAAATAAGTCCTCCATGGACAAGTTGGCCTCCACTGAGGAGGAACCGAAGAAAATAAGGGCTGAGGCGGAGGAGATAAAGGCCCAAAAGATTGAAGATGCGGCTAAGTTGGAATCGCCTTGGCCTAAATTGAGGTTTTGAAGAAGGAGGCGTACAAATCCCAGTGTAAGGTGGCCCCCTCACTAAAAAGGTGGAGATTTTTAATAATCACAAGAAGATGACAGCTGAGGCCCTGGAGCATGCCAATTTAGAGCTGACTGGGGCCAAGGATGCACACACGTTTTTGGAAGGCCAAATAAAATGGCACGTTGACGAGCTGAAGAAGGCAATGGAGGAGGCCCAGATGGCGAGGAAGGAGGCAGTTAAGGATTACATTGTCAACTTCCACCTCACTGAGGAGTATCAGCGCTTCGGGTTGTATTGGAGGAACTTTGCCTATGTTGAGGTGCTGGATGAGGCTAAGGAGCTTCTCCCAAACGTCGACCTATCACAACTGAGGTCGAAGTTTGTTGATGAAGTTCCTCAGACGCCTACTGAGGAAGCGATCGATGATGAAGCAGTAGAGGATAAGGAAGCAGATACTTCTAAAATTCAAGCTGCAAAGGTGCCTTCTATCGAGGTAGCGCCACCGTCAGCCTAAGTAGCATAGTTTGTCTTTAATTTATTCTGATGTACTAGCCTCGAGCCCCCTATTGTAATACCACATTCAATGTCAATGAAAATCAATGTTTTGCAACATTATGTCTTTTCAATATTCAACGTCAATGAAAATCAATGAAAGCACGTGGACATCGGTTAATGACCATGCATAAGTCTGAGCTAATAATCTGAACGTGGCATCTTAACTTCCATTACTTGTAATAATCAAGCTTAAGGATGAGTTAATAATCAAGTAATATAAATGATGAGTTAACTGGTTGCACTTAGGTTTCATCACTTGAAATAAACCACGACTTCCAAATTGTACTTGGGTTATTTGACTGGATATTTCCATTGAGTTCGAATTAGGGAGGTAAAACGATGGTGTGTGAGATTTACACGTTGTGGCCTCTTCCTTTGGCGTTTAGCCTTGCCAAAGGAAGGCATGTGGAGTGAGCCTCGGAGTTCAGGCGAGGTGTCCCTAGAGTTTGGGATCAGGACCTCTCATCTGAGGCTCCCACGCTTCCCTTCATGGTGGATGGTGCAGCCATGGAGAGGGTTCTTCCCTTGGCGTTCAGCCTCGTCAAAGGAAGGCATGTGGAGTGAGCCACGGAGTTTAGGCGAGGTGACCCCAGAGTTTGGGATCAAGACCTCTTCTCCGAGGCTCTCATGCTTTCCTTCATGGTGGATGGTGCAGCCATGGAGAGGGTTCTTCCCTTGGCGTTCAGCCTCGTCAAAGGAAGGCATGTGGAGTGAGCCACGGAGTTTAGGCGAGGTGACCCCAGAGTTTGGGATCAAGACCTCTTCTCCGAGGCTCTCATGCTTTCCTTCATGGTGGATGGTGCAGCCATGGAGAAGCTTTTTCCTTTAGCATTCAGCCTCACCAATGGAAGGCATGTGGAGTGAAACTCGGAGTTTAGGCGAGGTGACCCCAGAGTTAGAGATCAGGACTTTTCCTTCGAGGCTTCCACGCTTCCCTTAATGATGGGTGGTGCACCCATGGAGAGGCTTCTTCCTTTGGCGTTTAGCCTCACTAAAGGAAGGCATGTGGAGTGAGTCTCGGAGTTCAGGCGAGGTGACCCCAGATTTGGAAATCAAGACCTCTCCTCCAAGGCTCTCACGCTTTGAGAGTAGTATCTGAATTTAAATGACATTTTATTGAAACTGAACATTCATTACATAAGCCGAGAATGGTCGTCCAGCAATGCAATAAAATCATTGGTAGTAAATTTTGAGATGTTCAATGTTCCATGGACGAGGCTGTGCCCTGCCATCTATGTCTTCAATTCTGTAGGTGCCGGGTCGGACTTCTTCTTTGATTCTATAGGGACCTTCCCAGTTTGGACCCAGGTTACCTTCTCGTGGTGCTTTGGAGGAGAGGAAGACTCTCCTAAGGACTAGGTCATTGATTCAGAAGGACCTCTTCTTCACCTTGGAGTTGAAATATTTAGTCATCTTCCTTTGGAAAGTAATGAGCCTCAGCTGGGAGTCGTCTCTTCTTTCATCAATGAAGTCAAGGTTGAACCTTCGTTGCTCGTCATTAGTTATTTCGCTGAAGTGTAGGCGACGTGGTGATGGTAAGCCGACCTTGACGGGGCTTATGGCTTCTGTTCTATAAGCCATGAGGAAATGAGTTTCCCCCGTGGGAATTCTGGTGGTAGTTTGGATTGCCTAAAGCACTTGAGGCAACTCATCAACCCAGGCTCCTTTTGAGGCATCCAACTTTCTTTTGAAGACATGTTTGATAGGTTGTTTATAGCCTCAACTTGGCCATTGGCTCGAGGGTGATGAGGCGTTGAGAAGTGCTTCTTGATTCCAAGTTCTTCGCATAGGTTCTTAACCTTCTTATTGTCGAACTGTCTTCCATTGTCTGAAACTATGAAGTGGAAAAAATTTCGAACCGGCATATGATGTTCTTCCAAAAGAATTTGGAGGTGTTTGGTTCTGTGATTTTTGCCAGCGGTTCGACCTCAACCCACTTCGTAAAGTAATCAATGGTCACAATGGCAAAGTCCGCGCCTCCTCTGACTTTAGGCAAAGGACCTATCAGATCCACCCCCCACTTGGAGAAGGGTCATGGGCTGGAGACGGCAGTTAGCTCCTACAAAGGTTGCCTCTGAATGGGGGAGAACCGTTGGCACTTGACATTTGTGCACAAATCGAAGAGCATCATTTTTCAAGGTAGGCCAGTAGTACCCTTGCCTCAGTACTTTTTGTGCCAAGGCTAGTCCTCCTGAATGATTGCCACAAACACTTTCGTGAATTTTCCTAAGGATGTAAGTGTCCTCGTCTTTCCCCACGCAGCGAAGAAGTGGGGAGGAGAAGCTCATTTTGTAGAGTACGTCATCAATGAAGAGGAAATGAGCTGATCTTCTTCTCAGTTTGTAGGCCTCATCTTTATTAGTGGGTAGGACTTGGTCCTTTAGGTAGTCTATGATTGGTTGCATCTAGGTGGGGATGCCTCCAACCCACATCACTTTAAGAGCCTCGGCAGACGGCGCGAAGAGGTTCTCAATTGGTATTATTGCAAGTAGTTCGGAGTCCTTACTGCTAGCGAGTTTAGAGAGTGCATTTGCATGTGCGTTATTGGGGTGAGGGATCTGTATTATTTCGAATCTTTCAAAATATAGGAGGAGGTTCATCACCATCTTCAGGTAGGAGGCCATGGCTTTATCCCTAGCTAAAAAACTACCATTCACTTGGCTTACCACCAGCTAGGAGTTACTGTTGATGCGTACCTCCTTAATGGCATTTCTTTGGCTAATCTGAGGCCTGCGAAAAACACTTCATATTCAGTAGCGTTGTTGGTGGCCTTAAATTCGAACCTCATAGCTGAGTTCAATTTGTGACCTTTTGGGCTGACCAGGACTACTCCAGCTCTCGAACCTGTGTCTCCAGCCGAACCGTCCACGAACAAGTTATACGTGAGGGGCTCAACAGGTTCCATAACTTCTTCCACCTCGGGTATATTGGCAAACTTTGCTACAAAATTGGCTAAAGCTTGGCCCTTGATGGCTGCCATTGTTTTAAAGATAATATCGACTTCACTTAGCTCCATTGCCCATTTCAACAGTCTTCCTGAGGTATCTGGCTTCTGTAGCACTTGCCTCAAAGGGAAGTTGGTTAGCACGTGAATGGTGTGTGCCTGGAAGTAGGGCCTCAGCTTCCTAGAAGTTGTGATCAATGATAAGGCTAGCTTCTCCATGTCGGGATAGCGAGTTTCTGAAGATAGGAGTGTCTTGCTGGCATAGTATACTGGGAGTTGGGTGGCTCCTTCCTCTCAGATCAGGACTGCACTGATGGCCTCGTTGGAAACGACCAGATACAGTTGGAGGATATCGTCATGCTTAGGCTTAGAGAGTAGAAGGGGCCTGCCCTAGGTGCCTTTTCAGGCCCTGAAAGGCCTCTTCACACTCCTCATTCCATTCGAACTTTTTCCCGACTTTCAATACCTTAAAGAACGGGAGGCATTTATCGGTGGCCTTGGAGACAAAACGGCTAAGGGCTGCCACTCGTCCCGTTAGGCTTTGAACTTCCTTTGATTTCTAGGGTGATCTCATCTCGAGTAAGGCATTGATCTTTTCAGGGTTGGATTCGATTCCTCTTTGGTTGACCATGTACCCCAGGAACTTGCCAGAGGCAACACCAAAAGCACACTTAAGGGGATTGAGCTTCATCCTGTACCTCCTAAGGATTCGAAAAGTGTTATCCAAGTACGTCACATGGTCGTCTGCCTTCAAGCTTTTCACAAGCATATCGTCAACGTAGACTTCCATTATCTTGCTGATGAGATCTACAAATATTTTGCTGACAAGCCTTTGATAAGTGGCTCCGATGTTTTTTAACACGAAGGACATCATCTTGTAGCAGTAAAGACCTTTTTCAGTGATAAATGAAGTATTCTCCTCATCGGACGGGTATATTTGGTTGTAGTCAGAGTAGGCATCCATGAAGCTCAGGAGCTCATTCCTGACAGTGGAGTCTACCAATTGATCAATTCTCGAAAAATGGGAAGCTGTCTTTGGGGCATGACTTGTTGAGATTGGTAAAGTCAATACTTACCCCTCACTTACCGTTGTGTTTCTTAACTAGCACCCGATTGGAGACTCACTTCAGGTAGATGGCCTCTCTGATGAAGCCACTCTCGATTAGCTTCCGTACTTCTTCCTTCAGAGCCTCATATCTTTCTGGGTTAAGAGCTCTTCTCTTCTGTCTGTGCGGGGCAACCTTAGGATCTATTTTTAGGTGGTGGCAGCTGACTTTGGGATTTATGCCCACCATGTCCTCATGCCTCAAAGTAAAGACGTCTTCTTGAAGAGAAAGTCTTTCAATCTTTCTTTCATTTCGTTACTCAGGCCTACGCCCACTTTCAACACCTTCGCGGGGTTACGGGGATCGACCGGGAAGCTTTCTAGTTCCTCAATCGGGGTTGTTTGGGGTTTGTGCTCAATCACGCGAGGATCGATCTCATCGATCATGGAGAGTTCTTCCTGCTCGGGAGGTGCGTCGATCATGTCAACATCCTCTCGTTCAGGAGGGCCTCACTTGGGACGTCTCCCATAGCCACATCTGTCAGGATGGCATGTACGTCTTGGGGCTCGACCTTCCTGATAGAGCTTAGGTAGCATTCTCTAGATCCTCTCTGGTCACCTCTCACTGTTATCACACCGTTCTCAGTTGGGAGTTTCATGCATAAATGGTGGATGGAAGTGACGGCTCCTAGCTCTTTCAGGGCTGGCCTACCCAAGACTCCATGATAAGCCGACCGATTGTCTATAATAAGAAATTTTATGAAGTTCATCGTGGTTTGGGGGGACTCTCTCATCTCTACCGCCAACGTTATTTTTCCTCTCAGAGTGATGCTATCTCCGGTAAATCCGTATAAAGAAGTTGTGTTGGGCGTCAACTCGTGGTCCATGATAATCTTATCAAAGGTAAATTCAAATAGGATGTTAACGGAGTTGTCGTTGTCTACTAGCATTCGCTTGAGCCCATTTTGGGCCACCATAGCCCTTACTACAAGTGCATTACAATGGGGGGTAATGAACCCCTTCAGAGTCCTCTTGGGTGAAGATGACGGGTGGTACTTGATTTCTTCAGAGCT
The DNA here is from genome assembly GCF_002742605.1 of Olea europaea var. sylvestris. NCBI lineage: Eukaryota > Viridiplantae > Streptophyta > Magnoliopsida > Lamiales > Oleaceae > Olea > Olea europaea. The sequence goes on from NC_036238.1 coordinate 16,256,175, forward strand.
ATTGTCCACGATATAACTGGTCAATGGAAGGCGTTTGACCTCTCGGGCATAGTTCTATTTCGCGTTCCGAGTCTCCCTTTCCACGTAGGGGCCTCCAAATATGGTGTCTATCTCATGAATAGGGGCCTCCTCTCGAGCATGGTGATTTTCACGATGCCTGTATCCTTCCCTGGGTCTCTTCGCACCATGTTCCCTTCGGCGGGGGGATACATCTCGCTGGCGAGGAGCGGCCTCCTTACTCCTAGGTCGCTGGTCGTCCCTAGGCGAGGGCCTGTTTGCCTGTGGCGAATCATTCCTCCTGTCTTGGAGGTTTTCCCGTCGGTTGCGGTATGCATAGTCTCGACACTCAGACATGTCATAACCGTAGGAGCGATGGTACGTACAATAATCGGGGAGGTTTTGATTAGGCCTATTCCTCGATCCTGAACCGCGCCCCCGACCTCTTCAGCTACGGGGGGCCTGTTGTGAAATCCCTGCTTGCGGGTCGGTAGTTGTTGGATTGACATCTTCATATGCCAACGTTGGAACTACGTTCAAAGTGGTTGTGGCAAGTGCTTGCCTTGAATTTCCATTACCAGGTGGGTTTATCTTGTAGTCCATCAGGTGGGAGGTCGGTCCCCTGGTGCGCTGTCTTTGTTGAGGTGGGAGGCCTCTGCTAGCCCGATTTTGGTACTCAATTAATTCTTCATTAATAATCTCCCGCCTCATCATTTCCAACAGGGCGTCATAGGTGGTGGGATCTTGGTTTTGCACGTCCCTCTAGAATAGGGTGTTCATATTCAGACCTCCTCTTAAGGCTGACAAAGTTTCACGATCGGTAACTTGCACGCAATACATCATTTCATCAGTAAAACGTGATAAAAAGCTTTTCAGGGATTCTCCATATGCCTGCCTCATGTCTTGAAGGCGTTGGATGGGGGCCTCTCCCTCCTTGCTCACTGCAAACCTCTTTAGTTCTAGCCTCCTCTTCCCTCCTTTGGTGCCTATTTCTAGGCGGAGCAGCACTGGGGACATTCTCATGCCTTTCCTCCGACTGATGAGACATTGGAGGTGGGGGCTATGGTCCATTTTGAGGCTCGCGTTGTTGTTGCTGTTGCCTGTGCCTCGGTACTACGGGGCTAATTCTGTTAAAGACGCTGTTAGATCTCCCTAGGTCTTTGTTCTGGCTCATATGTTGGTGGAAAGTTGTCCTGGTTATGTCAGGCCTCGGGGGTCAGCCAACAGCATAATTGGAGGAAACATCAACTTCTACTTCCCTCTCCATGGGGCTCTTACCTCGACTGTATTCTGTCGATACAGCCCTTTGGCTTTGAACTTCTTTATCTTGATCATAATGTTCTTGGGGTGCATAGGGAGGAATGGGAAAGCCTCCCTGGCTCTGCACTTGGGCCATAAGTTCTTTCATGGCCATGTTTTGACTAGCAATGTCCCTCATGTTTGCGTCCATGGTGGCCATTTTCCTTGACAATTGAGCGGTCATCCGCATGCCACATCTTTTGTGGCGGTGGTGAGGCTGATGCCGAGCTGCAGGGGCAGCTGCCGGTGGGAGCATTCCCACATTTTCTCTTACCCTCCTAGGGGGTACATCCTCATCTGAACTCATTCTCTTCTATTCCGATCTCAGATTGTTGCTAAGTTGTGGGGTTTCCACTTGTTCTTTTGCAAGAACAAATCATTTTTCAAAGGGGATGCCTAAATGTTCTTTTCGATAAGCTTCTTCCACACGGTTGCTCGTGGTTATAGTATGGTTTTCCACAAACGGCGCTAATCTGTTGACCACAGAATATATTGCCAACAAATACTGGATCCACCCGCGCACATGTAAGCCTGGTCCAACATGCTAAGACACGTGGATGATCTAAAAATGATAGCAAAAAGGGGGCGTGGGAGCGACTTAAAGGCATGGGACAAGAACGTTCGGAATCCGATGAGATGTTTGCATGGCGATTGTACAATAATTACCAATCGATGTTTGTAAAATGCGAGTATGAATTTATGTATATTGCAAGAGAGTAAAATGTATAGAATGTTATATTTGTTTTTGTGTTGAATCTTGCATTACCCTTGTGAGAGATACGTAGGGAGTATTTTATAGTATTATAACTTAGATCGTGACCCTTGATTGGGAGTACGCGTGGTCTCATCTCATAAGTTTACATGTCCAATTATAAGTGTCACGTTTGACTTCCTAGCCTAATACACATTAATTAATTAACAGCTCTGCCACTATGTTGATAAGACCAGGCACTTATACTCTATGATGGGTGTCCCATCAATCACTCAGGGAGAATCCTTGTGTAAGACCAAATCTCTGGGAAGCAATGCTACTTAGAGCCTCAGGACTTTGGATAGAAGGGCCTCGGCTAAGAAGGGCCTTGGATGAAGAAGGGTCTCGGCTATGAGATCTCCTCGACGTATTAGGCAGCACTTGGACTACGTCTGGTGCTGTTATAATACGCTGGTGTTCTTGTTGAGATGGGGCCTCGGATAAAATGCCACTTGGTTCGACAGAAGTGGGCTAGGGCCCTTGTGGGTCGGCCAAGTAGGTCATCACGTACATATGCTGGTGTTCTTGTTGGGATGGGGCATCGAATAAGATGTCATGTGGTTCGACAGAAGTGGGCCATGGGCCTCAGTGGATCGACCAAGTGGGTCATCACGTAACAAAAGTCACAAGTAAGAAATAGAAACCGAAGAGATGGGGGATATAAGAAACATTATATTAGGAAAGGAATATCCCCATTATGGGCCATGACTTACAATAACGGCAGATGGAATACAGAGCGATGGTAGAAATATAGGCGTATAGGTTAGTGCTATCCGTATCAGTCTGCAAAAGAAGCTTTAGTTAGAGATGAATAACCTTGGTGCATGAATACACACTGTACTCTGCCTATTAACATTTTTCATAACATCAAGATAAAATGGAAATCTAATAAAACGTACATCACGCAATTAACCAGAGCTTTCTTTGAATATGTGCTCCTATAAGTGAAGGAGATATTGGAGATCATAGCGCTAATGCCATCGATACGCCTATATTTAATGCGTACAGTTAAACTACTAAAGATGGTTAGACTTACAATAAGTATGATGCATATTTCTGTGTACTAAAAGATGTCATTTAAAATAAAAATAATCTATAGAAAATACATTTTGTTTGCCCGGGGGGCTTACAAAGGCATTCAACTTGACGAGGAGGGAGCCATTATTGGGCATATAGAAAGACGTACTCTTCTGCACCCTGACTACGTACCTTTCAAAAAATCCTTTTTACTGACCACGGTGAAAGTGAAGTACAATGTTCTCTAAGATACAAAAAGGAGAAAAATTATGGATGTCAATGGCACCAGTTGTCATTGGCAAGCAGGGGCGGAGCCAAAAACATTGTTCATTGCGGGCACAATTTAATTAATATCGAACTTTTAGTTTTTGGTCATGGATTTAATAATGACAAAAATATAAAATAATATTACGATAATACTAAAAATGATATAGTTTATAAATTATACTTCTTCCTTGCGAGTTTTCATACTTTGACATCATTGTATAATAACTTCAAATTAACTAGATAGTAATGTCGATGTGCAGTAACAAATAAAAAGAATCCATTTTTAAAAGTCCCGTCACTCCTATTGAAAATTTCTCATAGAATAGCACAATTTATTTACTTGAACTTCATTTTATAAGTTGGTTTAGCATGAGACCAGTTTAGAATGATGTCACCTCTCTGGGTTTCGGAATTGGGTTAGGTGAGTGACAGTTTTTTTGTTTTAATTTTTTCTTTGGGCAGATGATTGGAAAGCCCAATAAGCTAATACCAAAAAAAATAAAAAAATAAAAAAAAATATATATATATATATATATAATATTAGGTTGAGACCAAAGTTCACTATTGGGCTCCGCCCCTATTGGTAAGATATGCCTGCACTCAACTCTATTGGGCTCCGCCCCTGTAGTAAGCTATAATATTCTTCTAAGTTTAAAATCAAGAAAATTTTATTCATAATGTGAAAGGTATTGTTGTCCAAGTATGAATTGTGAAGCAGTAGCATTAAAGAAACGCTCAAGGGCCGATAAAAAGGAGACATGAATAACAAGAGATATTTTGCAAAATAAATAATGTCAATTTAAAATTATGAAGAAGTTCGTTCAATTCTTAAATAATCCTCAAAATTAGGTTGAGCGTCACCTTTAATTGTCTGAGTGAACGAGATAGCAACAGCAGCAAATGAGAAATTGCTGGTTACATGGCCTAAAGCATGGCACACAGCTACAGGGAAGAGCAGCTTCAAGTGGTTTGAGTCATTTGGCTGCATAAAGAACTTCCAAAAAAACATTAATCTAAAAAAAGGTAAGGCACTAAAGTCAGGCCATATTTATATTTTAATTTATTGCAAATAAAATTTACGATTCAGCTTGGATTGCCCTAAAAATACCACTTACAACTTGCTTAGGAAGTCCCACAGCCTAACTAAACAAGTCGTAAGCAACTCCAATGAACAAATGAATGATCGACACAAAGTTGCGTAGAGAATCCAGACGATCATAATCATGCTAACTTGTGAAAATCATTCACCAAATGTTCAAATCTGTAAAAAGCATAATCTTCAATTGTACATGAGAACCATAAGCGGTTTTTGAAAGATGGAAGCATAGAGAAGAAAAATATGGGAAGTTCTTGCAATGGTGGTGTAGATGAAGTGAAGTGTGAAATTGGAGAAATGTTGAGTGAAAATGATGGTTGCTTGAGTGAATGGTATATAAAAAAAGAAAAAGAGGTTGATGATAGAAAATATTGACACCGTCTTGCATGAACTACTTTTGTTAGTCTCTTCTATATTGTGGTGATGGGGGATGATACACGCACATCACGTGAGAGGGTAGATATCGATATTGACGTCACACCAAGTAGGATTTTCATGTATAGAATAACTAAAAAAATTTTATACTTATATGAAAAATTTTACTTGTACATAAATATTATACATAATAATGTCTATAATGTAATATGGTAATCATTCAGTTGTTGACGTATATTTGAATGAAAGGTTCGATTATATTACATAGTCCCCCACACAAAATAGTCAACAGAGCGAAAACAGCGACAAAGAAACCCATAAACCATGAGGGCCCCGCCCCCTCCCCCACCAAACCACACGGCTCCACCGGCGGTGGCCGACGAGGAAGGCACCGGAGAGCCCCTCCTTCGCCCAACAACCACCAACGCGGTTCCTGGCGGCTTAGGTGTAAGCATCGGAGGAGGGCTCCGAAAGAAGGCCGCCGGGGTGAAGCCCTGGTTGCTTTTGGAGTCGACTGGACAAGCCCAGGTGGTGGAGGCCGGAAAACACGCCATCATGAAGAGGACGGGACTCCCTGCTCGCGATCTCCGGATCTTGGACCCGCTCCTCTCCTATCCCTCTACCGTTCTGGGTCGAGAGCGGGCAATTGTTATCAATTTGGAGCACATAAAGGCAATCATCACGGCCCAAGAGGTGCTCCTGCTGAATTCAAGAGATCCCTCAGTCTCCCCTTTCGTTGAAGAGCTTCAGAGAAGAATTTTTCGCCATCATCAGGCCATCAAGGCTCAGGTTTCCCACCATCTCATCATATACACGCATATATACTTTGATTTTGAAGAGTTTATGTGAAAATTATAAGTTTTTGATTGTTGATTATTAGATTTTAGGTTAAAAACAAAGGCAAAAATTTGATCCTTTTTTTCGTTGGTATGATAGTGTACTTAAAAGAATAACATGACGCAGAATCTTGACTTTTTCGATTTTATTGTGTTATTTCATATTAGTACTAGAAGATGAATAATACTTGATATCGTGGGCGTTCTTACTAATTTTTATCTATTATCTTCTATTTAACAAGGAAGGATAAGTTTGTGCTCCACTAGTGCTTGCAATTCAACCAATCAACTTGATTCTTCTCTGAATCTCTTAAATTGATATTTGTTACCCAAATTATGAAATTTAATCAATTTGACGAGTTTTCCTTATCTACATGAACTCATTTGGTGCATGTTCTTAGTTTCACATTTATCTGATCATTTGGAGTGATGGAAATTAAGGAAGCTGGAACCAATTGCGAGAATTCGGACTGGGCAAATTTATATGATTTGGGAGAGCTACAATCAAGAGAAGTTAGTCCTCCAAATTATTCCAGGAGTTTCTCAAATAATGATGGGGAGAGGAAGGCCGATGAGAAGCAACTGGTAGTGGAGAATCGAGACGGATTGAAGATTCTTCCATTTGAGTTTGTTGCTTTAGAGGCATGCCTTGAAGCTGCTTGCAGTTGTTTGGATAGTGAAGTAAAGAATTCTTATACTGCTCCATCTTTTAAGAAAATACAATTTGTTGCCTCCTTTGCTTTTTTGGTTTATTTTAAATGTTTTTGCCCTGATTTCAAGCTAGGCAAGGACATTGGAGCAGGAAGCTCATCCTGCATTGGATAGGCTGACTTCAAAAATTAGTACTCTCAATTTGGAACGTGTACGACAAATTAAAAGTCGCTTGGTTGCAATAACCGGACGAGTTCAAAAGGTTGGGTTGATGAGTTTTGTGTAATCCCATTACAAATTGTCTACTTCTACTGCCTATCTGACTTTGAAACTAAACTCTGATTAACTTTAATTTGTCTTCTGTGATAAAACATGAGATGTTACTTGTTTAGAGTTTTCTTTAATTGCTGAATTCATGCTCAGTTAATTGTTATCTTTGATTGTTTGGCTTGATTTTTCTCTGATCAATTACAACTGCATATTATGATGTGTAACACTTACGAAGATTAATGACTTTTAGATATGTACCTAAATGGTGAAGAGGTTTTCATTAGCTTTTGTTTTGTTCTTTTTTCTTTTGCTTGAATTTATATAAGGAATTCGATACAATGTATCATATAGAAGTGACCTTTGGGTTGATATATTATGAGACGACCAATTGTTGACTGAAATTGAGATTATATAATATTTTATTTTTTTGGTCGTTATATTCATATAAATTTTGCCCAAGGGGCAATAATAATACAAATACAATGCAGTTTTCATACTTGGGGCTTTTTCTTTATCAATTCTTTTCTGACAGATTGGTGTTACTAATCGCTTGGAGTAAAAATGCTTCTACTACTGGTCCTTTAAGATTTTCGTAAATTTTAGCACTGTTCCATTCCTTGAGCGCTAGATTTCATGTATACATGTACTTACATAAAAATGGTGCATATGGCATAGGTTTTTGCTTTTTTTAAGCAAAATCATATTTTTCAACATTATTGTCTTGATAATTTCTAGGTACTTTCTTATAATTGTGGTCATGTATTAGCTACTTTTTTCTATTACCCTTCATCTGGTAATTCTTACATAATTTTTCAGGTAAGAGATGAATTAGAGCATTTGCTCGATGATGACGAAGATATGGCAGAGATGTATTTGACTGAAAAGCTTGCAGAACAGCAGCTTGAAAGTTCTTCTGCTGCTTCTTTAAATGAGCAAGATGACATGGATGAAGTTGTTCAGTCTGAAATGGATGACAGGCACGTGAAAGCTTCTCTGTTTCGACTAAATCATATAATTTATTTCTGGTTAATAGTGAGCCACCTCATCTAAAAATTAAGCTTTCAGGTTATTAGGTGGTTCAACATGGTATTAGGGTATAATTTATTTCTGGTTAATTGTGAGCCACCTCATCTAAAAATTAAGCTTTCAGGTTATTAGGAGGTTGAACATGGTATTAGGGTAGGCAAAAGACTTCTGTTCAAGTCTCTGATAGACCTCCCAATTAGTCATGCAAGTTTGTTACTCCATATTCTAGAGTGTTCCAATCCAGTTAGTTATCAGGGATAATTTGGGGAATAAGGGTGGAAGTAGTAGTATAAATGTAATAGGTGAGGGAGTAGAAGGGGGCAATTATTGAGTGAGTGGAAGGGAAACCTTGAGGAGAGTTATAGCCCTCTCGAATGGCTAATTGTTCTTTACTTTCTTTGTAATTTTTCTGCAATTCAGCCAAGGTTCATTTTACTATTTCGTGTCATTATTTTCTTTACCGCTAGAACCCTATCAGTCTCATTGCCACACTTTTATACACATTTCAGCCCTGTGGTAAAAAGTGAATCTTGTCTGCCCATGAGGGGGCATATTGAAGACGGTCTAAATAAGCAATTTTGACCCCTCTCTCACCTTCAAAAGAAAAAAGTTTGACCACTCTCTTACAAATTTAGTTTTTATATGAGGTGATTCGACAGTTATTACCATAATCTTTACTGCTAAAGTGCATGTTACAACTCCATTCTTGTAACAATTCAGGGTTACTGCTGAAATATCAATGGAAGGTAATGGGAGTTCATTTATTTCTGGTGGTGATCTTAAGCAGATTGACAACTGCCAGGAACAGTTCTTTGGAGGTCCTGTTGCTCCTAGCAGAAACAGTCATGGGACCCATACCAGTACACACAGTGCTATAAGCAAGCACCTTGACGTAGAAGAGCTTGAAATGCTCTTGGAAGCATATTTTGTGCAGATTGATGGTACACTGAATAAATTATCCACTGTACGTAACTTATCTTTATGCTTGAAGAACTTTAAATTGATTTGATTTCTTTTTGAGCTTCAAAGTGTTAATTTAACATATATTTTTCTTTTCATAAAGGATTTCTTTGGTGTATTAATATATAATGCTTTTTGCTTAATTTGGTTTTTAGTACTATCGTGGATGATCTATTGATATTGTAGTGATTAATAGTCATTTGATTGAAGAAGTCTCGGATTTCCAAGATTGCTACCCATACTGTGTTTACAAAGGGATATTACATGGACATACTTTGCACTTACTGCACAGAATACGTCTGCAAAGTTTTTGCTGCATATTCTTTATATTTTGAACCTCGTGATACTGCTGTTGTGTGACGAACCTGGTATTTTGTTCTCTATAAGCATTTATGTTTGCTCCTTCCCGATACGGACAGAAGAAAGTTGAAAGGAGCAGAAAAAGTCCTATTGCACCTTTGAAATACCTTTTCATTTGATACAAAAGTGGTTACCTTTGAAATACGTTTTTATTTGATACGAAGTTTGGTCTTCACAAACTTTAAAATGCAATTACGATATTTTGTTCCCACATTGTCTTTATGGTCTTATGCTGTGCTGTAATCTAGATGCTTCTATAGGAGAAATTTGGTCCCATCAAAGCTTAGTGCTATATGGGTTATTTTGACTTTATGAAACTAAAAACTGCACTACTAACATTTATGGCATGTTTGGCAAGAAAGATTGGATAGCATTAGAGTGGACTGTATGAAAGATGTAAAAGATGCTAAAAACTTGTTAATTGTAGTTTCTACTTGTTGCGTACTGCTTGCAAACACTCATTTGTCTTCTTTACTTCTGCTGGTTAATACATATACTGACATTTTATCCCTTGGATGCTATTGGAAGCTGAGGGAGTACGTAGATGACACGGAAGATTATATCAACATTATGTTGGACGACAAGCAAAACCATCTCTTACAAATGGGGGTTATGTTAACAACGGCAACCCTAGTGGTGAGTGCTTTTGTGGTTTTGGCTGGGATTTTTGGTATGAACATAAAAATTGAGTTGTTTAATCCCAACATAGCCGGGATGCCAGAATTCCTTTGGACGGTCGGGGGAGGTACGGCTGGTAGTGTTTTCCTTTATGTGATTGCAATTGCCTGGTGTAAACACAGACGGCTGCTGGAGTGAGACACAAACTGTGTTTCAGCCTCGGCTTCTTATCAACAGCTATTTTATTTTGCGTTTGTATACATGGTTGAAGTTCTGATGCTTTCCTTTTAGTTCTTTGTGTGGTTTATACAACTGACCTCATACACTCCACATCCGTCTCCATCTCTGTATAATCGTTTTTTTTTTTTTTTTTTTGGCGAAGGATGTTGTGGTTATTTGCTTTCAGAATCTGTGTTGCATTTAGAAAATGATCTTATTGGTCTTGCAACTTTTACTTGTGGGCTTATGATTATTTGTTGTAGACTTCAAAAAGGAGAAGTGTGCACTGTGTTTCTCTTTAACCAAGTACTTTGTAGGTGGGTTGATGATTAAAAAATTCTTTTTTACTTATTAATTTATTGTTAATGTTATTTTTTTTATTTAAACAAGTAATAAAAATAATAATATGAATGAAATAGAAGATTCGGGTTGGGTTCGACGAATTTATGGTGTGATCATATTCACCGTACTTTTACAATTTATAGTTTCGGGACACAAATTCCTTGCTACATTCGGGAGCATGGTTGCGAGGCAATGCAGGACGAGGAATTTTATCATCTTTATTGAATTATTGCACCTGATTTTGGACATATATATAGCAACACTTGACGTTTTTAATAAACTATTTTGCACATTATCTTGGAATCAAGTACTAGTGTGTACGTGTGTTCATACAAGAACATATCCTTATTGTTAAGAATAATGTTATTTGTAGTCGCTCACTGCGGCAGTAGCCCTACGTGGCATATACATGGCAGGTGATTATTTGATGTATTAATGAATAAAAAAACTATCACATTAATGTATCAAATATTCATCTGTCATGTGTATGCCACGTATGGCGACTACCGTAGTGAGCGACTTTGAATATCATTACTCGTTTGTTAACGGTTCAAAAGTGCAAGGGTTGTAAGAATTGTCAACTTTTCAACCCTTAATTGCATAATTTTATTTTATCAAAATCTGCTATTTTTTATTTTATAAAAAAACTGTCACACAACCCTAAATTAAGCTAATTAAACTCATCGATCAAAATTTTAACCGAACGAGAAAGAGAGAATTGTAAAATAGTTTAGTTATACTTATTTTTAACTAGTTGAAACAATGCACGGATGGTGAGTGTGTCTAATCAACCATGCTAGACGGCAGGGGGACTAACCCCCAACCTATAGAGGAGACGTGTCCACCCTGGACGGACAAGGGCCATGTACGTCTAGTATAATTCTTATCTAATCAAACCCAACACACATTCCCTGTAGAGGAGGGGAGGGTTGTTACTCTCTAGATGCGGTAAATGTACTTCTTGAGTAGTTGAGACTGATTTTTTGAAGTTTGTTGTCGAGAGTTTTTCATGATCTTACTAAGCCTTTATTTGATATTCATTATTTTTAAAATTTATTTTTCTCTCTTTTCTTTTCAAACACACATTTTTCAATAAAATAATGTTACTCGCAAACATTTTTAAAAAATAAAACAACTATGAGTCGAAAAGGAAGTATTGTAGATTAGAGTGTAATGATTTGGCGCCTTTTTGTCAGTTTTGAGCCCCATTTTTGGGCTAAGAATGTATTTTGAGATAGTAAATTGATGAAAAATGTGTTATATAACAAAAAATTTTGGACTTGCTTATAATATATTTTATCGAATAATGTGGGATTGAAAAGAAAATAGAGAAAAATATATATTGAAAATAATGGAAATCAGGCAAGAGCATAATCATGTCTCACATTCTTCTTGAAGAACATTTTTTTATTTTTAATTTTTTTGAATCCTTTACTTACACAACGATTTGAATTATGACCAATGTGACTGTTTACTTAGTGTTTGTGACTGGATGTTCATAAGATGGAATAATCTGGCAATGCCGCACGCTAAAAGAATATTACAAGGAAAATTCTTAAGCCCTATATTTAGGGAAAAAGGATAATTCAACTAAGAGCAATGTTATTTATAGTCAACTATATTGCAATAGTCATCCTATGTATGATTAGCATTTCTCTTTGACTAGTCATCTCAATGATTTGATAGGGTAATTTGGTTTAAGATTAGAATTTCTTTTCACCATTTTTTATTATCTATTTTCAATGTCAAAAACCATCCCTAATACATCCCTAACATGTAATTAGAATTTATTTGATAATAAAAGGTTGAACCCCAACTTTGAGGGCTCTCACCGCCCTATTTCTGGAGCATCGTGAGAGGTAAATCGTGGGATGAGCCCCAACATGTCAGAGAACAAGAGATTATCCGTACACTGGTGTTCACAAAGATTTTAATTCCATATCTCAGAAATAAACCCTCACACTATGGTTGTCAGAAAAGTTGCGTTTACCTCACTCGTATCCTTTGCACTACTGAATTATCAAGAACTGACTTGATAACGTTGTGCAAACTACCTATTCTAATAAAAAGAAATGACCTACAATTGTAATGTAAAAGTGTGACTCGTACAATCTACCATACTACAGTTTGAATGTGCACCTTACCTATAGTTTACTCACACAATCTATTATTTTATTAGGATATTTGTACCAAGTATTATATGTTTAGATTGTACAACATATCAAGGTACACGAGAAAAGTAGTTTGAAGACATCGCAAGTCGTTCCACTACGAAAAACAAAATTTGTTACAAAAATATTTAACTTGTTTCAAAACTGCACTACAAAAATCATTTTTATCGCAGGTTTGACAAGAAAAAAGGTTGATGATGAAGATGCTAAAATCTCTTCGTTACACAACTAGACTTTACTGGTATTTCATACCAAACATTCATATACTTCCATTAAATCTCGAAGTTTCATTATTATACCAAATAGTTTATAGTTGGAAGAACTGGTGTGACCCCTTTACATACTTCAATGAAGTTGTACCAAAAGCAATCATGCTACTTGTATAATAACTAATTTGACAAAACTGATGATTGGCGTACAAAGGGGAGCGTTCACAGGGATTTTACAAGTCATAAACAATGGGGTGGGTCGGTTAATTTTTGACCATCTTTTATTCAAGTGGTGCAAACATTTGTGAGTTATCTGACCAAGTTTTGTGAATCTAACTTCTTTACATAGTGATGGCAAAACCTGCCCTGCCTCGCCCCGACTAGTTGGCAAGGGGGGGCAGGGAGTCGCAGGCCAGGGGGCACCCACTACGTAAAGAGAAAATAATAATAATAATAATAATAATAATAATAATAATAATAATAATAATAATAATAATAATAATCCTATTTTTAGACAATTTACCAATTAAAAATCCAATTTGAATTTGTATTTTATTACTCAATAATAACATAATTCGAAATTTTGAAAATAATAATAAACAGGACGGCAAACGGGACAAAAAATTGCCCCACCCCATCTAGGGCAAGTCGAGGCGGGGTTTGGGCAAGGCGCCATGCCACCCCGCTGCCATCCCTCTCTGTACACAGGAAAATTCCATTTGACAAACTAATTTGCCAATGTGTACTGTCTTCAAATCAATGACCAAGATCCCTGCTAACTCACAGTTTGGCAAACTAGTTATACATTGTACAACTAGCTTATTCCACCAAAGGACTTTAATTCATGTACATCAAACTTTAATTAAATGGTACCATATATCATTCTATCATCCATCAGTCGAAAATACAATCAACTTTTTCAATCAATTTTTTCTCTCAACATCATTTTATGTAAGTGGAAATTGGGTAGAATAGCCTATTTACAATGTTTGTTTGGAAAAATAGCCTTTGACCAAAATATTAAAATAAAAATAAATGCTTTTAATATTAAAAATACAAATTGTCTAAAATACCCTTAAAGCAAAACAACAACAAAATTCAAAGTACCCATTTCCCAAATGAAAATCTCGTCTCCTTCCTCACATTCAAATTCCAAAATTACAAACCCTAGATTTGGCATCCAGTTCTTCTCTCTCGAACAGGGGAGCGACAATCGATTGTTCCCCTTTGAATCCCCGACGCGAAATCAATAGATTGAGTACTCTGCTTATCTTGATGTGTTCTCACAACCAGAGAGAATATCTCGCAAATTGAAGTTAACAAGGTAAAGAAATTCCTTTATGCTTTGCTCCCATAACATATATATGCCCAGCCAACATGTTCTTATTCCCATGTCTTGCTGTTTTACGTAAAGTAAATTAATTTTTATTGTGTATATATATCTATCTCTCTCTCATATCAACAGGCAATATCAGGAATATTTGCAGAAATTATTGAAGTATCTGATATACTTTTTCGAGCGGACAGAGCGTCTACAAGATCTTGATAGAATATTCTCGAAGGTTCAATTTTGAATATTAACTACTCTCTGTACATTGAGTTTTATGACTGATGCTACCCTCTTTCTATTATCTGTATGAAAGAAAATAATTATACTTTCTTATGTTGTTGCAATGAAGATGTCACTTATTTTTCTGAAGTTTAGTTGTGTCCTCATGACAATTAAAGTATAATTGGAAAGTGTTTCTTTAACTTATTACTTCTCATCGCTGATAATTTCATCCTAGGTAATTGCATCTACCTTTAGGTTAATATTAATGACAATTGCAATATTTGGACAGCAGTTCCTTCTTAATTTTTAGTATTTTTTAACTATAAATTGTTGACATAATCTCTACATTTGTGCTCTCTCTATAATAAAAAAATAATTTTTCTTTTCTCTGTAAGGAGAAGTTCTGGTATAAGTTTATAATTCTGGAAATATTTGTATTGTTTTGGTGCATGCAGTCAGCAAGTGTGTTGGCTAATATCAAGAAATATTGTGATCTGTACTGTTTCGTTGCATAAATGAGCTTTGCATATAGGCATCTGTCAATGGGCAGTACCATCTTAAGCTATGTCATGCAATAATAAACTTTGCCAGTGAAATTTGAATTTAAAAGAGTCATTTATGATTTTAAGTGACAAAGTAATCATAGCACAGTTTTTATCAACTGATTTTTCGAGGAGTGGAGTCAAATTAGTGAGTTTGTTGCTCCATTTTATTAGGTATTTCCATACGGGAAGTTTTTTAATTCCTAAAAAGTGGTTTAGTTGAGTTCAGTATGAATTGTCTGCTAGAAGAATATTAATATCCTACGCATGTGACGGAGTTCTTACGCTATAGCAAATCGTTATCGCCATTGTCACGAGTCGGAGTTGCCGCTGCATAAGAGTTATTCACCAACTGGAACCAATATCTTACTGGGCTATCAGTAGGTATGAAACTTCTAACGATATTTAGAGTGATTGTCCCATAATTGCGTAGGAAACCATGGTATATAGTCTTTTAGAATATAAGAGTGCCTGAGAAAAATGTTGATGTACTGCATTTATCATGCTTTATAATGTGCTGCGTACAATTCACAATGCATGGGCAATTGGCTATGGAATTTGCAATGATACCATTCTAGTTGCTGGTGGTCGGTTGAGGTTGGGTCGACTGGTGAGAGGAGGGCTCCTGATCAGTTTGCTGCTGCCAAGGAATGTATATTGGCAGTCGCAAAAACAGAACCTGGAGTAGCTCAATAGTAAAAACTGCTCCTAATTTTCAAGTTGATTTTGGAAACCAGGGGTATTGTTAGAATATACGTTCCAACAGATTCCAGTGGAGTTAAAGATTAGTTAGTTTGCTGATTGGTTAGTTACTAAATAATTTGTTAGTTAATATCTAGATGGTAGTTATTCTAGTTAATTAGCCACCCACATTTGTGTGTAGAAATACAAGACCTAGTATACCTTCCAATTCATTGGATATCCTTCAATCATCAATATGATTTTAGCATATTGACTTTCTTTTATTATCTCTACCTTAATACTGGTATCTAAGCAGATGTTCTTCTGCACAATTGTTTCTCGTTTCTCCGATTAATTTACTCTTAGATTTAGTTCTAAAATGGAGCAAACCAAATATGAAGATAACTTTGGCTTTAGATCATCCGTCAATTCTTTTGTCATTGGGAATGACCTCAAGTATAGGTTTCAATACCAACAATATGCAAGCTCATCTTCCTCTCCTGTAATTTACTTACAGATTCAAC
>NC_036238.1:16277123-16297322 GCF_002742605.1 Olea europaea var. sylvestris
CTGCCGTTTTGGGTCCGGAGGTACCGATTTCACTTCTAAAGTAGCGCAACGATGTTTGGGACATGATACATGTCCGGGACACGTTGAACGACTCCACGTGCTACGATTTTCATACCACACTTTCCCCTTAGGTCGTTCTTCATTGTCGAGCGGAGTGCAGTGTAGTGTAGTCGGTGGGACTATAGAGAAACTCACTATAGTTCGGACAAATGCGTCGATCGTAACGGCAAAATGTAATTCGAACCTTCGTCCTTCAATTTTCAAGTGCTTACGAGCGTCGTTGCACCAAATGGACACGAAATGAGTAGAAACGTCGCACATAAGTTTTAACGACGAAATGTAATTGGAACCTTCGTCCTTCAATTTTCAAATGCTTACGAGTTTCATTGCACCAAATGGACACGAAATGAGTAGAAACGTAGCCCGTACGTTTGAAACGCCCAGCTGCCGTTTTGGGTCCAGAGGTACCGGCTTCACTCCGAAAGTAGCGCAACGATATTTAGGACATGATACACGTCCGGGACACGTTGAACATCTACACGTGCTATGATTTGCATACCACACTTTCTCCTTAGGTTGTTCTTCATTGTCAAGCGGAGTGTATTGTAGTGTAGTCGGTGGGACTATAGACAAACTCACTATAGTTCGGACAAATGCGTCGATCATAAAGGCAAAATGTAATTCGAACCTTCGTCCTTCAATTTTCAAGTGCTTACGAGCGTCGTTGCACCAAATGGACACGAAATGAGTAGAAACGTCGCCCATAAGTTTGGAACGCCCAGCTGCCGTTATGCGTCCGGAGGTACCGGTTTCACTTCGAAAGTAGCGCAACGATGTTTAGGATATGATACATGTCCGGAACACGTTGAACGACTCCACGTGCCACGATTTTTATACCACACTTTCCCCTTGGATTGTTCTTCATTGTCAAGCGGAGTGTAGTGTAGTCGGTGAAACTATAGAGAAACTCACTATAGTTCGGACAAATGCATCGATCGTAAAGGCAAAATGTAATTCGAACCTTTGTCCTTCAATTTTCAAGTGCTTACGAGCGTCATTGCACCAACTGGACACGAAATGAGTAGAAACGTCGCCCATAAGTTTGAAACGCCCGACTGCCGTTTTGGCTAAACAAACAGTGCTGCTGTCATTTTTATCAGAATCTGACTTACAAATCTATTATAATTCATCAAAATATATCACAATGTAAAGATTAAATAAATGATTAACATCCATCCGTCCGTAACAAACGTGAATGAACAAAAATGAACACGAAATGAGTAGACATAACACCCATACATTTAAAACGACCTGATGCCGTTTTGGTCTGAACAAATTGTGATGCTGTCATATTTATCAAAAATCCGTCTGAAGTAACTATCATACTTTGTCAGACAACTATCACAATATATCAAAAATTATCATAATCTATTATAATTTCAAGATTATGTTAAACAAAAAAGGTTCTATGCATCTGTCAACTAGTGTAGGGCATTTTTGCAAGTCAGACGATTATGGCCCCTCTGGCCACACCTACTACATTTACGAGTCTTTTTTCCCTATCCTCTTGATGGAATTTGACGATTTTTTGGACGTCCACTTTGTCGTCGATTTGAAAGGGGTGATAACACCTTTAGCTGATTGGAGATTTCCCAGTCAGCCTCATTTGCCACTGGATATATACATTCAGCATATGCTTGTTTCCAACTAGCACTGGTATAATAAGGTGAGCACAAACTGTAACAAGATATTCCCTTAAATTTCGCTGCTGCAAGTGCATGTTTGCAAGGAAGCTTTTCCAAATCAAATTCCCTACAACTACAGGTTCTTGCCTCCAAGTTCACGGTATGCATTTCATTCTCAACACCGACATGCAACTCATACTTATTTATTGGTAACACTATCAGTCCCTTTGCATCATTATACTTTTTACGAATTTTATCCTCAATGGGCGGGGTTAGAGTACTTGCACATTCTTCCGCCTCAATGTGTCTCTCATAAAACCATTTCTGTAAAGTTTTTCTTATTTGTTCAACCATAGCAAGTACTGGAAACTCCCGAGCATTCTTGAATAACGAGTTCAAAGATTCTGCATTGTTAGTTGTCATAATATTGTAACGGATTCCTTTGAAATGTGCTCGGGACCAAAATTCATACCCAACTTTCTTTTCTAGGTATTGTCCAACTGCCAGACTTTTACGATATAGATTTGCCATTGATTTTTCAAAATTAATCAAACTATACTCCTTCGCAGTTGCCATAAACAATGGCAGAATATCGGCCTTATGATAATTTGACTTTATGTTTAGTTGTAGATGCCACATGCAACATCTATGATGTGCATAAGGATAAACAATCTTTATAGCGTTACCAATGCTCTCCTTGCGATCAGAAATGAAAACAAGCCCTTCCAACATACCCGTTACATGAAACAACTTATCGAAGAACCAAGTCCATGATGCATCATTTTCAGAATCAACAGTGCCAAATGCAAGAGGGTATATCTGAAGATTTGCATCTTGACACGTGGCAACAAGTAACGTACCTCGAAATTTTGATTTCATAAATGTTCCGTCCACAGAAATGACATGTATCATTGGTGAGTGAAAACCACGTATGCTTGGTCCTAAAGCCATAAAAAAGTATTTGAATCGATTCTCATTATCAACCTCAATGAACGTCATTGTACCGGGATTATTCTTCTTCAGAATATTGCAATACTTGGCCAGTCTATCATAACTAAGATCAGGCGAACCTCTTAATAGCTCTATAGCACATTCTTTAGCCATCCATGCCTTATAATAATTTATATCTATGCCAAACTCCCGATGAATATCATTTTGAATGTTCGAATGTCTATATATAATGTTGGGATCCTCAAACTTCGACATGATATGTTTTCCTATCATCCAACAACTAGCTTGTCTATGATCTTTGTGGCGAACATCCAATGAACAATTATGATAACGTGAATACTTTCGAATTTCAAATTCGTCACTTTCCTTCAATCGTGTTGCCTGCAAACGCCATTTGCAAATTTCCTCAACACATACTACTACATATGTACTCTTATTTGACTTAGTGACCTTAAATTCGAAAAAGTTTCTTACAGCAAGCATTTGTAGTGATGCCTGAAGATCCTTCTTGTTGCGAAAAATTTGGCTAACGTGCACATCATCGACGTCAGGAATCTTAACTGATGTTTCACAAGGATTCGGATAGGCAACAACTTGGGAAATGTCAATGATCTCATCTACCAATGTAAAAGGTGTATTATGAGTAACATTGTCTTCATTTATCACATGAGAATCATCTATGTCGTTTCCATGCACTACTTCTACCCCATCCCAATAATCATCACTTGTAAAGTTCACACAATCGTTTTCACAATTTTGATTACATGGAGACAACGATCGCATATAATTGTCATCGGACTGATCATTTTGCATATACAATTCATCCATCTCCACCGCATTGTTAGTTGCAACAACATTTGAAATACATTCATGATTCTCCTGAACATTTACAATATCAACATTCATGTTTTCTTGATCAACATAAGTCTTTTCTACAAGGGTTACACAAATTGGAACTTTGTCATGCAAAGAAAGAAACCAACTAACATCCATATCGCAAGTAATCTTCATTGGCGAAACTGATAATTTTGCCATGCCGGGAACGAAAAATTTCATCTCGATGTCATACACATTGGGATCAACCTTAACTGCTTTTCGGATTTCGTTATACAACTCTGTATATGAGATTGTTTTTGATACAAAAATATTTGTTGCGGTGTCTTCATCATTCCCTATCCATTTCCAACTCCATTCATCTTCATCACTCTTTTCAAATTTAACAAAATAACAAATAACAATCATTGCACCAGAGTCCATATCTGCAATTCAATAAAAAAATATATATAATATATTACTCCATTAATTGCCAAAACTGAGTACTATGAATCACAACTTCAATAACAAACAAAAGGCTACTCATATTGTTACATAACACATTTCAGCAGAACAAAACGGCATTTCGTAATTTAAAATGTGTATGTGCCGTTTAAATTTATTTATGATAATAAAATGCTATAAAAGAATGGGGAAACAACTAATTTGCCAACAAGTATATCAATACCTCCATTGTCTTATTAAAACGGCAGCCAGCTGAGAAAAAAGAGCACCCAACTACTGAGAAACGGCACCATTAGTTTCAATATTTTACAGCAAATTTTAATTATCCAATTGATTTTTCTCATAGTATACAACTAGAAAATAACAACAAATCTATAATTTTCAATTTATAAAGCTCACCTTCAACTGTGTGAAATCGATTCTTGCTAACCCACCTCCAAAATTTGCACTATTTCATTTGTTCTTGATTCAAGAAAGGGAACTTCAACATGCAATCATTCATTGTAAGCAAGAATAATGCATATGAAGAAGAATACAACTGAATTTGAAGGAGAGTTTAATATGGTGAGAATGGACTTGGAAACGAGAGAAATGAAGGGGATTTAGGGATTTATATTTGGGGATTTGGATAATATTCATTTTCAAATTGGATATTTTAGTCATTTCAACTTAAGGGTATTTAAGACTTTTAATATATAATCAAATAGACTTTAGACTATTTAAACAAAAATTATTGATAAAAGCTATTTTACCAAAGATCAAAGAAATTAATGCACTTAAAATTCATTTGACAAGCTATTTCAATCTTCTTCCAAAGGTTTAAATGAAAAATATAACCTCTGTTTATAAACCTGGAACGGCATTGTCCCAGGTAAAAGACCATAATGCATTAAAATTAGACACAAATTCTTGAAAAGCAAATAATCCCCAGTGTCAATATATAACGAAAAAAGAGTAAAACTAACAATAATCCATTACTAAATAGCATCCAAAAAGTCACATTAACTCAAAAAATTCCAATTCAGATCGTTGCATTCCTGTATATCAGTACCGCCGACCACTGCCGCGGCCGTACGTCATTGCCGGCGCCACATTAATCGGGCCCTGGTCCTCTCTAAGAACAACCCCAGGAAGATCCTTCATTCCAAGAGCCTCCAATAAATCAACAGTCTCCTGATCAACCTCAATACGATCGGTCTTGATGGCAGATTCGGGCGGCACGAAGTCCATCCGGCGCTCGCGCTCCTCCTCCTGCAGTTTCAGGGAGATCCCACGAACGGGTCCCTTCTGGATGCGCTTCATCAGATGGGTCGAGAACCCGGCAATCTTGTTACGAAGGCGCTTTGAAGGGATGATTGCCACCTCCTCCAAGACCTTCTTGTTGGTGTGGAAATCGAGTGTCATCTTCGAGTAGTATCGTTCGATGACCTGACGGGAGGACTTTTTCACTGTCTTCGTGCGCACTCGACCCATTGTCTTGTTTGTTTGGTGGCGTTTCGGGGATGGGAAACGGTGTTAGGGAGGCAGGGGGGATTTTAAGGAGCAGAAGAGAACTAGGGTTTGCGGATGAAGTAGATGGGAGGTTTGTAGTTTATATAGTAATTTGAAATTACACTCAGCTCCCCCTAGAGTATATAAATATCAAAACAGACCTCTGAGTTTTTGTATAATAATTGTGGCCAGAATAATAATAATAATAATAATAATAATAATAATAATAATAATAATAATAATAATAATAATAATAATAAATAATCAGCTTCTCGATTTTGAAAAAATCCATTTGAAACAAACTGTTACTCAATTTTAAAATTAAACTACACTTTAGAATAACGAATAGGTTTTCGGATGAATATGTGTATTTTTGAAGATAATATTAGAAATTAATGATTCCTCGTAGGTAGTGCCCAACACTTTTTTTCTGAGTTAAATGTTTGACTGGCCATTGAACTTTGATACATGTCACGATTTGCTCACTGTCTTTTAAAACTTGTACTACCGGTAATTCAACTTTGTTTCGTCCAACTCCATTGGCCAACGGATGGAAAACATTAGTGAACGTGCACACGTGGCTGACGGCAATTTGACATGTCACGTAAAATTGAAAATTACTGTCACGTAAACGTCAAATAAGTAGGGCCAAACACGTCTTTATCTAACAAACACATTTAAAGTCTTCGAAATTGCCATTTATTCCCAACCCCTAAAACACGTCTTCTTCAACCTGATTGAAGCCCTAACCCCTAAACGGTACTACCCCACGTGAAGGCCCACGAGCACGAATCAGTGCGAAGTGTTGCAACGAGGAGGGCTTGCACATGGAGGGACCACTAGAAGGTAATTGAAAATAAATATTTTTCATTATTTCCATGAATGTGGACAACGAGAACCCGACAAATGAGCAAATTTAATATGCTGTTCAGATTTACATTTAAGCATCGGAATCATGATTCTTTGTATCTTCCTCTGTATTTTGATGAATATGCTCCATGATTTCAACTCCATGATCCTGAAAGGCCCCTTACTGATTTCTATAAAATCGGAATGTACTGTGACAGAACACATCAATATGTATAATTTGAAAAAAAAAATTCATACCATGCATATGTATAATCTGAAAATATTTATAATTAATTTGCTTCCATTCCTGTGTTCACGGTATGTATTTCCATACGTGAATTATAATTTCCTAATTGCTTGTGGTGTATATGTATGTGACAGTATCAGAGGATGATTCAGACTTCGTTGATTCTGAGAACGATGTGGAGGATGAAGACGACACACTGTATAAGCAAAACGTGACTGATGGCATTGAGATGGGGTTGGATGGCCATGATCAATTTCAAGATGAACAGGGAAAGTGCAACGATATGGAAGTAGACGACTTGGAATATCCGACAGAGGAGTTATTATCACAATGCTCATCAGATGACGAGGGTAGGTTTCGATTTCCTCAATTTTCTACTGAGACCGATATGAAAAACCCCACAATTTGAGGTAGGCCAGATTTTTAACTTAGCAGTCGAGTTTAGGGAGGCGGTTAGAACTTATGGTGCATTGAATGGATATAATGTGAAGTTTACGAAGAACGAGGAGAGGCGAGATGCAAAGTTGGGTGTAAATGGAGAATATGGGCTTCCTCGTTTGACGACACTGACACATTACAGGTGATATCAGACCATAAATGTAGTCGGGATTCAGTGTTATAGACACTGCAACTAGGAGTTCCTGACACATCTTTACCTTGAGCAGTTCAAAGCAAACCCCGATTGAAAAATGGAGCTAATTTTAGCGAAAGTTAAAAAAGACCTACGCACAGACGTAAGTAAAAATGTTGCGTGGAAGATGAAAAGATATGTTAGAGAAGTATTAGTCGGGACTATGTAAGACCAGTTTGAACGATTGAGGTCTTATGCTGTCGAAGTACTTCGAACAAATGCTGGTTCTATTGTCATCATAGCTTTACAACAGCAAGTGTTTCAGGGGATGTATGTATGCTTCAATGGTTGTAAGATGGGCTTTAGAAATGGTTGTAGGAGGGTGGTTGGCGTTGATAGTTGCCACTTACAAGGTTGCTTTGGAGGAATTTTGCTAACTGCAGTTGGCCTAGACAATAACGATTGCATCTACCCTATTGCTTACACAGTTGTTCAAAAGGAAAACACACTGACTTGGCGATGGTTTATGACTTATCTTGCAGAGGATATTGAAATTGGAAATGGCAGAGGGTGGACATTGATGACAAATAGGCATAAAGGTACGCAAAATGTGACAAATGAGTTGTTTCCTGAGGTCGAGCATCGATTTTGTGTACGACATGTGTACACAAATTTTTTTCAGTGCCGATTTCAAGGTAAAGACTCTAAAAAGTTATATTTGGCAGGCTGCAAAGTCAACCACTATCCCTGACTACAAACATTGGATGCAACAAATCCGTAACATCAGTGAGGACGCATATAAATGGTTAATGGAGAGTCCTCCTCAAGAATGGACTAGATCACACTTCTCTTTCCATTCAAATAGTGATATATTATTGAATAACATATGCGAAGTGACAAGACCTTGAGGAGTGATAGGGAGAAGATGATTTAGACGATGCTCACTTCAATGCAATTGGTCTTCATGACAAGAATTAGAAAGCGTCGAGACACGATGATGAGGTACAATGGTAGTTTGTGTCCAAAAATTAGAAAGAAGCTTAACAATAAAGCTGACCGCTCACGTGAGTGCACCTTACACTAATCTAGCGGGCCGAAATGGCAAGTAGATTGTAGCTCTGGCACATATGTGGTGATCTACTAGAGCGGAGTTGTGCATGTAAGGAGTGGGAGCTTACTGGCATACCATGCATGCATGCAGTTGCAGTGATAAGAGAATGTAGGAACTATCCAGAAGAATATGTTGACAGTTGCTATTCAGTTGAAACATACATGTGGTGCTATGATAACATCCTCAACCCAATTAACGGGATGAAATTATGGCCGGAGTTGGACATGGCTGCTATCATTCCCCCATCATGGGTTGTTCGGCGAAAGGGAAAGAGGCAAAAAAATAGAAAGAACGAAGATGTAGTAGTGCATTCACAAGAGAAAACATACATGAGAAAAAATGGACGATTGAAGATGACTTGTTCAGAATGCGGACTACGTGGCCACAATGAGCGATACCATTCTAGGCCAGATGCTCCATCAGATGTGAGTACCAATAGTCCATTTACAATTTCGAATGGAATATATCAGCATCTAGCTATATTTTCATTTCCACGGGATTGGTTCGAAGGCAACTTGGAATCTGTTGACACACAGTGCAACACACACGTGCATGCCAGAGTATGTGAAATAGTTTTTCGTGATATAATGTAGTCTTTGTTCTGAGATTGTCGCATTTAATGTAGTTAACCATTTGAAATGTAATGGTAGGGTAAAATGGTTGCCATTGGTGGAAAGGGTTCTTCTTCAGCAGGTAACACCACAAGGCAAAGTTCTTTTTATTTTATGTTGACACCAATGGTTATACGTGAAGCGGGAAGGGATCATATTGCACCCGGTTTGATAGTGACGATGCCTATTAGTGATGAACATGAAGCTGGTCAACCTATAGAGGATACTGTGGCAAATGTGGAAGTAGACTTCAAAGAAATGGTTGACAAGAACTGCGAGAGGGCACAAAAATGTGATGGCAGAAAGCGAAAGTGATAGAAATCTGTAAATTTGTTTTGAATTGGACACATGACATGAACCAAATGTCTATTTTGCTAAATCCGTAAATTTATGTGGATAACAACCCAGTGTTGTAATATTCTATTTTGCTACATATGTATGTAGATTCTTCATGTTCTAGTGCCGGTTATGGTTAATATTATTATGAATTCCTTGTCTTCATATAGTTCGTTTTGTTTATTAGTGAGGAATTATGTATTTGATTCATTATAAATATTTTGCTTTTTGGCCGGGATGGACTCCTTCAATTGAATGATTGTTCTAAAAGAGCTTGGTCTTGCATTTGCTAGAATGTATTCTCTTGAGCATACTGCTAGTGCTCATCTTATCAGCTAGTGGAACGAATATTCTGTACTACTAAGAGCAACTAATAATTGGAAATTAATTGTAAAATTTAAGCAAGAAAACATTGTACCTGATGCTGCTACATAATTACTTTTCATAAGTCACAGGAATTAGCATAAAATTACCATCACAGGAATTAGCATGAAATTACCATCATAGGAATTAGCCAAAATGTCTCCAACATAGTCATTTCCTAATAAGCTACACATGACATACACCAAACATAACTTAAACCTAAGCTACTCCCTACTACACAAACATAAAAATGACCCTAGAACTAAAACACACACACCTTATGTTGATCCCTTTCCCTTGTGCATTGTTATGTTAAAGGATATCTCCACATCCTTCTCTTTGGTTATGGTCGCAAATATCTTGAACATGGACAACAAATCTTCTCCTTCAATTGCATCAGTTTTTCCCTCGATGAGGAAGCATCATTCCATTCAAAAAAATCCACAGTCTCTTGTGCAACATAAGAACAATCGTCCTATATTTTTAGTATTCTTTTCGACCTCCATACATTTCACGAATCCCAACCCACATTCTGGACATCGTCACTTCGATGGGAAATTCGACAAGTAGTGTTCGGGCTTCCTACAACTGTGATAAATGCCCTTGTTCTTCCCAGTCATTGTAATCTCTTCTTCCTGATCGACATGATTCAGTAAACAAAAACCCACATTAGCACAATTTAACTCAAAAATCATGTTATATATGAATTCAAATTCAATAACAAGTTTCCCACGCCATGTACATAAATTTCAATGAAAAACATGCAGCTAAGCCGACTGGTGTATCCCTCCAGTAATCTCCATAGATCCAAATTAAATTTCTTCTTTTTGAACGGCAATTTATGCATGAGAGCTTACGTTCAGGAGTAGCTAAAAAAATTTCCCGTCATTGTATCAACTACGAGGATTGGAGAAATCGATTATGCTCAACTCTTGTCGAGAACTTACCCAAATATTTCACGTAATAGCGTCTTCTTTGACGGCCTTTGGCGACGGAAGATGCTGGTCGAATTTTTGGCCTCCACAATTCGCTACGTTCAAACCCACATTAGCACAATTTAACTCAAAAATCATGTTATATATGAATTCAAATTCAATAACAAGTTTCCCACGCCATGTACATAAATTTCAATGAAAAACATGCAGCTAAGCCGACTGGTGTATCCCTCCAGTAATCTCCATAGATCCAAATTAAATTTCTTCTTTTTGAACGGCAATTTATGCATGAGAGCTTACGTTCAGGAGTAGCTAAAAAAATTTCCCGTCATTGTATCAACTACGAGGATTGGAGAAATCGATTATGCTCAACTCTTGTCGAGAACTTACCCAAATATTTCACGTAATAGCGTCTTCTTTGACGGCCTTTGGCGACGGAAGATGCTGGTCGAATTTTTGGCCTCCACAATTCGCTACGTTCACCTAGGGCTTGCTTCCTTCAGAGTTGGGGATTTTCCTTCAAACAGCAATTTTGAAGCAGAATACGAGAGGAGAGAAGGCAATTTTGAAGACTTTAAATGTGTTTGTTAGATAAAGACTTGTTTGGCATTGCTTATTTGGCGTTTACATGGTAGTAATTTTCAATTTAACGTGACATGTCAAATTGCCGTAGGCAATGTGTGCACGTTCACTGACGTTTTCCATCCGGTGGCCAATGCAATTGGATGGAGCAAAGTTGAATGGCCAGTGGGACAAGTTTCAAAAGACAGTGAGTAAACCGTGACATGTACCAAAGTTCAATGGCCAGTCAAACATTTAACTCATTTTTTTCTAAAAAAAATTGAAATTCATATAAAGATTAATGAATTATCTAAATATGTTAATTGTGAGACCAAGTCGAGTTGAATTGCCTCGTAAGTTCAAGCCAAAAGCTCGAATTGACGTCCAAACTTTGTCGTTTGGGTTAATTTCCACCTCCCCTCCAACAAAAATTTAAAAAAAAAAATGCGAGACCCTAAATGACGTTTTCTTCTTTCATTTAAGCCTCAAACTTCAGCCCCAAATCAAATCTAGCCCATACTCCCTTCCAGTAGTGTTATACATAATATTTGGTTTGATAGGAGATATAACGAGTATCATTCACCACTCATTTCTATTTATTTATAAACAGTTACAAAACATAAACTTTTCCATTGTAACTAACGGCAATGAATTTTCTACTTTTGACATGTAACATATCAAGCCTCTGTAATCAAACTGTTATATCATACGTACTATCCGTTTTGATAGATCTCGTGCCCATTTTGTTTTCACAACTTTCTATCACATCTCCAAAAATTTGAACCTAAGACCTTTCTCTTGTGAGAGATTTGAGTATCGATTGAAATCTTTTGTAAAGCGGTCTTAGGTTCGAATATTAGGAACGTCACAGAAAGTCAATAGGGGTAAAATGAACACGTTGTACTAACGCAAATAGTTCGTAATGCTTATGCATCAACGTTCCAATAAAAATACTTACATGCTTCAAAAACTCCAGGTTCAATGGGATAAATGCATTATAAAAGGACAAATTTTAGCATACGGGACTGCTACGATTGGTTAAGAACTTGCTTTGGGGAAAAACGTATTAGTAGCTTATATGTCATGGGAATGTTACAATTCTAAAGATGCAAAACTCATTATTGAGCGTTTGGTATATGAAGATATTATACTTTTTTTTTCATATACAAAAATATGAGATTCAAATTCATGTGACAAACCAACGTCCTAAAAGGATCACTAACAAAATACCACATTTAGAAGCTCATTTACTCCGCAATTTAAACAAAAATGGAATTGTGATGCTAGGATCTTGGCTCGTTACGGCATAAAGCGCTAGTACAAAATTAGGTCTTTGGACCACTTCATTAAACATATAAATTGATATTATTTACAAATAAAAATAAATACTTACGGTACTTCAAAATAATTAAACCACGCTGATCAAATCTTGGATACCTTTTACATGTTCGAAAAAAGACTGAACAAAGATCATATTCTACTAAACTACAACGAACGGAAGGTGTAAGAGAAATGTCCAGTTTGTGAAAATCATATATTTATTAACTGAATTTAAGACGTAAACCAGGCAACGCAGTGAGTAAATACCCAGAGTGCAAGACACTCGGAATGAACTTCTATAAGCCAAACTGTGAAACTGGATTCAGAATAAAACTAAGCAGAAAATGTGGGGGTTATTCCTCTGGACTTTCGTTGGGTTTCACCTCGTCTTCCATTTCCTTTACTTTCTCAAGCTGCCTCAAGAGATCTAACCTTTCAGGTCCGTAAGTGGAAGGTATCTGCCAAGAACAATTCAAATATGGATTGGACTTCATGCAGGAAATTAAACAATAAGCTCAGGGAGCAATGCGTACACACCAGTGATGGTACATATCGTTGTATTGCAGCCAGTATAGCAGCATGCCCTACTGCAGTAACCTGCAAGATGTATTTAACTCAGCAATGTCAGTTTATGCACACATCAAGTTCTACGAGAAAGAAAGATATGCCTCATCAATGGATGTAAATCCGCATTTTGCTTGAAGTGTGAGCAAACCATTTTTCTCATATGACAAGAAGCCAGATTAATGCAAACTAATCAGGAGAGGACTAACCTACTGCATCACTGTAAGTTCAAGCAAATACATTTAATCAGAGCCAGGCAAAGACAAGGTCCTGTGGTCAAGCTAATAACATTTCATTGACAACGCAGGCCAGAGGAACATTATATTAGGCCGTATAATTGTCAATGTTTTTCATCCTTCTGTTTTACTTTCCTGTCCATCCAAATGGAACGTTCCTCGAGAATAATCAGTGAATCTCGTGTCAATGTTTGTGCAAAGCACAGCAGTCAAGTAGTACATAATTACAAGAAAAAGGAAGACGATGAATAGGTGAAATATTTTTAGCACAGAAAGCAGTGATGAGTATGCAAGAAGAGTGAATTTGATTACGATTAACTATTTGCTTATGAGTTTTACCCAATTGAGCAAGTATTTCTACTAGGCACCTCTGATTAATGATGATTTCATACTCGTATAATTGACTCAAAATTTATAAGAATCTCATTTAAAGGCGAGCCCTCTCACCAATACACATACAGTTAAGATAAGAATTTTAGGGCTTACTGGAAGGAGCATGAGAAAGCCAATTGGAACTACTGAAGCCAAATCAGTTAACGTTCTTTGGAGAGCTTGCTTTTCTTTCTCTGTTAATTCATCCCCTATTAGAACCCTCCTCAGCAGTCCCATAGCAGTGCCAACGTCAATGGCTAGAAGCCGAGTGCCTTGCCAAACATCCTGGTCATGAACATCGAAACTTTCACTAAGAGATTGCAAGTTAGCAAACGTCGTAATTAAACTATCCCTTACTTTGACAAGAAAAGAAACTTCAGGATAACTCGCTATCTTGTATGAGATGTGTATTCACTACTCACTATCTTGTATAAGATGAGGATACGCTTCTTTAAAGTATACTAATATTTAGAGTTTGCAACAGATATATTTTTGTTGCTTCACATTCCTGTCCGAACTTGGCTCGAAACTAATTTACTAGAAGAGTAGCTATAAATTCGAACATCAAAAACCCACCACGGAGGTCCATAGAATCCAAAGAGTGAGAGAGAGAAGAACGTAAGATATATGTTCCAATGGGCTTGAACAACTACTGTCTTTACAGACGCATTACTCCAGAAAAGTTAAAAGCAGTTCTTTAGATCTTATTGGGAGCATTCATATCCTTTTTCCATATATGTTTCCTTCAATTGATAAGTTATAAGAATTATGCGAGATATAAAAATCATAAGAAAATATACGAATTAGTAAAAAAATAAATATACGAGTTAATTTTGAATAAGATAATTTTGAGCCCCCGTTTGATTCTCATTCTTTGGCCACAAAAATAAAAAATATGATCGTTATCCATCACATCAAGCCACCATATTTGACTTCTATTTCTTGTGTGGGTCTCGTAACGACTATATTTTTTATTATCGCTCCTACAAAATTGGGTACTAAACGGGGCCTAAATAAGTTTTATTTATTTCAAACTATAAATAATTTCATTGGCCTGGCATAATACACACCAATTTCATTTGTCCAATAAAGAATAGTAACATTCTTACCGTGCTTGTTTCTTTCAGCTTATCCAATGATTTCTCAACTATACTTCCTTTCTTCGAAATCTGAACCATTTGAGCACCTTTAGCTTCATTACTGTAATTCAAAGCATCATCTCTTGTATGAATTTCTTCCTGAATGAAATAAAATGGATTAACCTCATAAAATAAAGTAGGTAATTGAAACCTATACGAGTACAGAGAAATTTTGACAACTAGGAAGTTGAACACATGAACTCGCTTGTTGACTCTAACAGAAGTCAAAACAGCCCAAAGATACTACATTATATACAAGGTGTTTCCATAAATTTTGTTTAGGCCACTCTCTTCTAGAAATGAAACAAAGAATAGACAAAATATTAGGGCTCTGCAGAATTAATATTACGACTTGTTTCAAAAGTAGTTTCTTGCAACTGTGTCCGACACAAAAGCAACAGAGCTTAGAAACTGCAAAATTAGTTTGAACACATTTCATTAACATCTAAACATTTTTCAAGAATATAAATGGCATTGAAATATTTAAGGGGAAATATTATAACAATAATTTCACAATCATGGGCAAAGTTGCCACAAGCAGTGAAAAAGAACCACTCGCTCTAAAATCAAAAATGAAGCATAGAGCGAATGCCTACTATCGGGGAAAAAGAGGTCAAAGAATTATCACACCAAATCCACTAATTTTGCAAACTTGAAAGCTGAGATTTTGATCAGTAAATGGGACTGAATGAACTGACAGATCTAAGACCATAGGATTCTCAGAATAAGGTCTCACGTTCTAAGTTGGGTACATGTTTTGTATACCAGTATACGAGAGTATATTGTATTCAATATTGGACTAGGAAAGAAAGGAAAATAAACTGCTCAGTAGGGAAATAACTCAAGGTCTTTATTTTATGAACCTAAAGAAAACTACATATCCATTGCAGAATATTGTCATGGTTATTGTCTATATGTATATCAAAGAGTTAAAATTTTATGCCATGGTCTAGGACGGTGTGTGAATTGCAGTACGGGTAATTAACTTTGTGGCTAGATGGACACTGATGTCTGATAGGAACTCCATATGTCCACAGGGAATCTTCACATAATATCTCACCAGTTCAAATGCCTGATTAACTTTTCTCATAACAACATTTCAACTAAATATGGGTAATGTTATAACATAAGTACACAGCTATCATTATATCAAGCTTGGTTGAGCAAAGTCAAACAATGGCTACCAAATTACAAAGTTCATAATATTTGTTTAATAACCTCATGTAAAAGCTCAAGCTTTCAGAAAGCCAAAAAACTCATTTACTGTTTGTTCTGCAATTTAGTCAAGTTCTACATAATCGTGAATATACATGCAAGATTTTTCATATCACCAAAAAGTTTTCTTATTTTCTTCTAAGTTTATTGATGTCACTTCTCATGACAAAAAAGACTCAGTGAATTTGAAACCACAGAGAGTTTTCATATCACCAAAAAGTTTTCTTCTTTTCTAGTAAGTTTATTCATGTCACTTCTCATTACATAAAAGACTCAGTGAATTTGAAACTACAAAAAGTGAAATGCGACAGAAGCATCAAGCAAAATGGACACCCTTTTACTATTCTCCATAGAATCGAAGCCTGAAGTTATCATTGTTCTTAATACTACCAAATTTGTAATCAAAAGGTGGTTGATGGTTTTATTTCACCATATATAGATCATTTTCAAGAAATTTTTTTGAAATAAATGACCAATAGGAGAAACTGTGGAAAACCGGATCATATCATAGAAGAAGGAAAGATTTGATTAGATTAATTTAAATTATTTCCTTACCATGATTAGTGTTGTATAGTATATTAATTGATTTTTTCCTTATTAGAAGTTTCCTTTTCTATAGTCACCTTCATAGTATAAATTGTAATTAGTGACTTTGTATAATTATCAGAAATAAGAAAAACATTCAGCTTTTCTTCATGGTATCAGAGCTAGGTTAGAAAACCTAACCAAGCTATGGCCGAGACAGCTACAAACAACGAAGGGTCTATGACCTCTGAATCTGAATCAGAGGTCACGTCTGCCATGAGTACGTGAGGAATTGAGAATTCATCCTCCAACTAACGATAGAAAAATTGAACGAGAAGAACTACTGAGAATGGGCACAATCAATAAAATTAATAGTCGATGGAAAAGGAAAACTTGGTTACCTAACCGGAGAGACTAAGATGCCGGCCTCAACCAACGCTACTCTTCACCAAAAATGGAAGTTGGAGAACTCGATGGTGACTGCTTGACTTGTCAATTCCATAAAGCCCTCGATCGGAAGAACTTATCTTTTCCTTCCAACAGCAAAGGACGTCTGGGAGGCAGTGAAAGAAATGTATTCAGATGCAGAAAATGCCTCTAAAATTTTTGGAATTAAATCAAAATTGTGGCAAACAAAGCAAAGGGATCGAGAGGTGACAGACTACTACTCGGAGATGACTGGGTTGTGGCAGGAATTGGATTTGAGTACGGAGGAGTGGACATGCTCGGATAACAGTGTGCAATACACAAAAAAAACTTGAAAACGAGAGTGTACGAATTCCTAGCGGGCCTCCGCCGTGATCTCGACGATGTTCGTGGCCGGATTCTAAGCCGGCGACCTCTTCCCCCGCCACAGGAAGTCTTTGCAGAGGTAAGAAGGGAGGAAGCACGACGGAAAATTATGTTTGACAACGCCGATGGACTTGGATCTCCAGTAGAAGTGTCGGGATTGATCTCCAATAGGTTTGAGCCGACAGCTAATGGGCCAGTGAGAGAAGGAAATGGGGAAGGAATTTATGGGCTAGCTGACTTAAATAAAAGATTGGGCCTGAATAATGGACCGGTTATGGGCCAAATAATTCTAATGGTAGGCCTGGGATGACGGGCCTTTATTCTAAAGGGGCAGTGATCGGAACAGGACCAAAACAACAATGGGGTCGACTGTAGTGCGAGCATTGCCGAAAATCGGAACATAAAGAAGATACATGCTGGAATTTACATGGAAAACTGAGCGACTAGAAACCGAAACAAAATAACAAAAATCGTGGATACCAAGCTTCTATGGAGTACCAAATTGGAAAATCTGAATCAAGCAGTGCTTTCAATACTGAACAGATGGAGCAACTCTACAAAATGTTTTCTAGTCTCCAATCATCTAGCCAAAACTCTGAAAGTGGCCCTTTTGGCTCACTAGCTCACAGAGGTAATTTCTCGAAAGCCTTACAATCTATCACGCAATCTATAACTCCCTGGATTATTGATTCTGGAGCATCTGATCACATGACGGACTCTTACCATCCGTTTTCATCATACACCACCTATGCCGGAAATTTGAAAGTTAAGATTGCAGATGGTTCATCTTAAAATTTCTGATTCCATAACTTTAGAACCTGTCCTTCATGTACCAAAATTATCATGCAATTTACTCTCTATAAGCCAGCTAACAAAAAATTCAAATTACTCTGCTAAATTTTTTCCATCCCAGTGTGTTTTTTAGGACTTATTATCAGAGAAGACGATTGGCAGTGCTAATGAACGTGAAAGATTCTACTACTTTGAAGAGACCGATGTGAGTAAACAAAGTCAAGCTATAGTTTGTTATTCTGCATCTGTTTCTAAAAATAGTGAAATTCTGTTATGGCACTTTAGGATGGGCCATCCAAATTTTCAATATCTTAAATGTGTAATCCCTTCAATATTTATGAATAAAAACTCAGTTGATATTCAATGTGAGATATGTGAGATTGCTAAACACCAACGTACATTATTTCCGGCATCTAAAAACAAACTTTCCCAGCCTTTCACTATGATCCATAGCGATTTATGGGGCCCCTCACGAATTCCTAATCGTACTCATACAAAATAGTTTGTGACGTTTATTGATGACCACACTCGAATCTGCTGGGTTTACCTACTGAAAGATAAATCTAATATTCGTTCTGTATTCGTCAATTTTCACTCCATGATTCAAGCTCAATTCCGAACACAAATTAAAATCTTACGTACAGTTGGTACAGATAATGGTACGGAATATTTCAATAAAACCATGGGGGATTTCCTTCAAACACATGGAAAATTCATTAAAGCTCTTGTGTTGACACTCCCCAACAAAATGGGATTGCCGAACAAAAAAATAGACGTCTCTTCGAAGTCGCTTGCGCATTAATGTTCACTACTAATATGCCAAAAATGTTCTGGGAAGATGCTATCCTAACTTCCACCTACCTAATTAACAGAATGCCTAGTCGTACTCTGAACTTCCAATCACCCCTTCAAAAACTTCAGGATTTTTTTTCCAACTTCTCGCCTCAACTCCAATCTACCCTTACGAGTATTTGGATGTACTACCTTTGTTCATATTCATTCTCATCTCAGAGGGAAACTTGATCCTCGAGCAATAAAATGTGCTCATTGGATATTTTCCCACTTAGAAGGGCTACAAATGCTACGACCCTTCCACGAAAAAAACATTTGTGAGTCTCGATGTCACCTTCTTCGAAGATACTCCATACTTCAAAAAAACCTCTCTTCAGGGGGAGACCTTACATGAAGATAGGTTTTTGGACTTCGATCTCACTTCTCCTCCATCTCCTCCATCTACACCTACGAACATCAATCCCATCCTACCCTCCAACATGCCTTCAACAGAGGACAACTTGAATCCAGAGGGAGATGTGGAAAAACAAAATGATAACGAGATACTAGTTTACTCACGAAGGCCAAAAGCAAAGTACAAAGAGATCGGCACATCCGAGGCACCAAAAGAGTCAGAACCGATGAGGATCCTCGTGAAATTTCAGAAATTCCTGACCTACCCATTGCCCTCAGAAAGCAATCTTGATCATGTACTCTCCATCCAATTTCAAAATTCATATCTTATAATACTTTATCTACAGGATTTCGTATTTTCACATCTCATCTTGACAATACAGAAATCCCGAGAAATATCAAAGAAGCTTTGGAAAGTCCTAAATAGAGAGAAGCAGTATTGGAAAAAATGAAAGCGTTGGAGAAAACTGAGACTTGGGAGGTAGTAGACCTACCAAAAGGAAAAAAAACCAGTTGGGTACAAATGGGTCTTCAACTTGAAATATAGAGCCGATGGAACAATTGAACGATACAAAGTTCGACTGGTTGCAAAATGATACACACAAACCTATGACATTGACTACACAGGGACATTTGTACCAATAGCAAAACTCAATACCATTCAAGTACTTCTGTCCTTAGCACTAAATTTGAATTGGTCACTACAACTCGATATTAAAAATGCATTTTTGAATGGAGAATTAGAAGAGGAAGTTTTTATGACACTGCCACCTGGGTTCAACAAGGTGAATGATGGAAACCGAGTATGTAGACTAAAGAAATCTCTATATGGACTCAAACAGTCACCAAGGGCATGGTTCGACAGATTTGCAAAGGTATTGAAAAGTCAAGGGTATCAACAAGGACAGTCAGATCATAACATGTTTTACCAACACTTTGATGATGGGACTAAAACAATTCTAATTGTATATGTTGATGATATTGCTCTGACAAGGGACAATGTGAAGGAGACTGAAAGACTAAAGAAACGTCTAGCCATTGAATTTGAGGTAAAGGATTTGGGACAAATG
>NC_036238.1:16304012-16332658 GCF_002742605.1 Olea europaea var. sylvestris
TTTGACTGATTGATCGGAAACAAAAATCGCGCCGGGGGCAATTTCGTCATTTTTCGCGACGGGGTCGGAATCGGTTAAAATTCGACAGGTTGATCGAAAACCAAAATCGCGCCGGGGGCAATTTCATCATTTTTCGCGACGGTGCCGGAATGGGCTAAAATTTAGCAGGTTGGTCGGAAACAAAAATCGTGCCTGGGGCAATTTCGTCATTTTTCGTGATGGTGTCGGAATGGGCACAAATTTGACAGGTTGATCGGAAACAAAAATCGCGCGGGGGGCAATTTCGTCATTTTTCGCGACGGTGTCGGACTGGGCTAAAATTTGACAGGTTGATCGGAAACAAAAATCACGCCAGGGGCTGTTTCGTCATTTTTCGCGACGGTACCAGAATGGGCTAAAATTTAACAGGTTGATCGGAAACAAAAATCGCGCCGGAGGCAATTTCGTCATTTTTTGCAACGGTCTCGGAATGGGCTCAAGTTTGACAGGTTGATCGGAAACAAAAATCGTGCCGGAGGCAGTTTCGTTATTTTTCGCGACTGTGTCGGAGTGGCTAAATTTTGACAGGTTGATCGGAAACAAAAATCGCGCCTAGAGCAACACCTTTTGAAAGTAATAGGATAAAAACTAAGCCCTTATTTGAGCCCCATTTTTTCAAAAATTCATTTTTTCAAAACTCATTTTCAACCATATATTCTCCAATAAAACAATTACACGTAAATCGAAAACTTTTTCTTACTTTCTAACCACACATTCTCCAAAAATTCACTCTTCAAAAATACATTCTCTCCTCAAAATGGGGCTCAAACAATAGCTAAGTCAGTACCTAGTAAACCACAACTGAAGAACAGATATTGGGTCAGTTTCGTCATTTTTCACGACGGTGTTGAAATGGGCTACAATTTGACCGGTTTATCGGAAACAAAAATCACGCCGGGGGCAATTTCGTCATTCTTCGCGACGGTGTCAGAATGGGCTAAAATTTGACAGGTTGATCGGAAACAAAAATCGCGCCGGGGGCAATTTCATCATTTTTCGCAACGGTGTCGGAATGGGCTCAAATTTGACGGGTTGATCGAAAAACAAAAATCGCGCCGGGGCCAATTTCGTTATTTCTCACGACTGTGTCGGAGTGGGCTAAAAATTGACAGGTTGATCGGAAACAAAAATCTCGCCGAGGGCAATTTCGTCATTTTTCGCGACGGTGTCGGAATGGACATTATAAATATAATGATGCAACTTGGCTATAGGAGAATATGTTCAGTTACTGAATTTTTTTAATCCTCCTGAGTCATCCAAAAGCATTTAAGCATTCAGATGATATGCATCCTTCAAATACATCCTCCGTGCACATTACAGCAGAGCGGAACATTTCTTTCAAATAAACAAGCATGTGGTAGTATTCTGAAGAGGTTCCAACCCAAAACTTTGCTTGCTCGAGCATCAAATAAAGCAATTGTTCATCTAACAGTTAGACTATCAGAGAGAATAAGATGTAAGTTAAGTGTAATATTTACACTTATCATGACCTTTTTATCAGACTTACGTTAGTAGATCGGGATTGATTACTATTTTCGGTCATTTTTGTTGTTTTAGGATGAAACCCAAGCTTAGAGAATGTTGAAGATAAAAATAATGAAATGAGAACAGCTACGCATTTTGATGTGAGTGCAAAAGTTTGGAAGTTAATAGTCCAGTCCTCAAAGGCTGGAGATGAAAAGAAGATGAAAAATCAGTTTTGGAGATTTTTATTTTCACTTGAGCGAAGGACCAGCTCTGCAATAACATTTTGCTCGAGTTAAATTAGCTTGGCCTTGAGCAAAATCAGAATAGAAAATCCAAGGCTGCAAAAGCTTTTCACTCGACCGAAGAGTCTCCCAAATGCCCACAAAATAGTCCCAAATTCGCCCACTGAAATAGGTCTAGCTCTACTTGAGAAAGTTAACAAACTTAAAAAATCAACACAAACTAATATTGTCAATTACAAGATTGGATGAATTAAAGCGAATAAGTATAGGTGAAATCGGGGTCCTAATACCTTTGACAATTCGAATTTTGTCAGCATTTGTCCCAACAAAATTTTAAGCTTTTGTTTAGTAAAAACATACCTAGTTAACTACCATCATCCATCATCAAATTTGATCATTCAATAGTTAGGATTAATTGTATTTAATATTCAATAACACAATTCTCATGGAAATACGCTTGATTCCACTTTATTACTTGATAATAATATTGTGCACTTGCAATTTCAAGCAAAATTAAATCAACAGCATAACTATCAATGCCAGGATCAGCGATGTATTTTGTAGCATCACTTGTTCTCTCCCACAAAAACCTCATTCCACAAAGATTACCACAAATCACTTTATAAAATTCTTCACATGAAAAGGAAACGTCATTTCTTAAGCATTAGTTCATCAGATTGTAATCAAAACAATCTAAACAGAAATCAACTTCCAAGGAAGAAAATTAAGAAACTAACGCTGCTATGCCCATGTCTAAGTACATACTGGGTGCCATGCATGAGAACTATGCCCCTATTCATTCTCTCATTAATATGAAAACCTTTTTAATAGACGAGCACATTGTAATTATCAATAAAATCAAATCAAAGAATATTCCTCTCTTTTGTTTTCTGTTCTAACATTTAACATCGAGAAGCATCAAAGCCTAGATATTATACTAAGCCTCCAAGAAAGGAACAAGTGACTGGTTTCCCAGAGACCAAAGGACAGAAAACCAAATGGAAGAGAGTATTCCGTAAATGCACTTTTACAAAAAAAGTAACTTCTCCTGCAAAGTAAAAAGGCTCCATGATCAAAATATTTGAAGCCAGCCAAAAACCCGCAGGAAATTAAATCAAAAATTTCTCCTTTCTCTACACACACAATCATCTCTAATACTTGAAATAACCCCTTGCCATGCCAATTTTACAAACTAATAACTCTGTTTTCATACATCTGAGGGGCACTTATATTTACATGGAATCCTCTGGCACTTGGTTCTTTTATGATTTTTTTTTTTTTTTAAAAACATAATGCTTTTATCAATCTAATAATATAATGTCAAAGGCAACATCCTCAATGATCTGCACGATTAAGTAATAAACAGTATGTGTCCATGTCAATTATAGGTTCTTAATTGGCTCCATGGACAAGGACTACACCCATATTTAGTGCTTTTATGACTATCAAAATGTATGCTTTTAGACAACAGCAAATTGCAATAATTCGTAAAATCAAGTCAAAAATTATTCCTCTTCTTTCATTCTACCTCCTTCACTTTCCCTATTGAAAGTTCTAATTACCCAATTTATTTATTTAGACGCAACGTGAGGAAATAAGCAATTAACAAGCAACAAGTCACTTTTAATTGTTTCTAGGTGATTAGTCAATCAAGATCAATTACCCAATGGTTTGAATACTAAAATCAATAATTAACGCAATAAAGAACACCAAAGATGATCACCAAAAAATCCCGATTGGGTAAAAGTTTCGGACACTTTGTCAGTCATTAATCCACTATAAATCGAAATAAACTTACAGTACGAACCAGACCCGTCTACCATGTAGAACTTCTAACATCAATTCCTACAGTATCTCTTGATCCTACTGGAGGTGTGCTCCTTCAAAACAAATCTTAACTCCTGGTTTATACACTAGCACTCTTGAACTGCATGCTCCTAACGCCAGATTCCGACTCCTGGTACCTCACCTTAGTCCTCCTGAATTTGTGCATCTGCAACAACTCCAGATCTCTGATGTGCTCTACACTCATGATATTTAAGCCACTTAATTCGATATTTTGCTACCCTTAAAGAGTGTTTTAGAGTGTTTTGATGTTGTGATGTAGGCTGATGAAATTAAACGAAATAAGCAAAAGTTGGCGAAATTGGAGAAAAGTACAAAATTGTAAGAGATCCAAAGTTTGGGAACTAAAGTGCAACTATTGAAAAGTTGTGTCGAACCTTGCAATGAAAATTCGAGAGTGCTAGGAGTCAATCGGATGAAGAAAGATGTCAAAGGGATCAAATTTAATCAACATATGATCACAAATCAATTTTCAACCGAAAAGTTATGCTCCGAAATTTTAGTCTCATATTGAGACCCATTTTTATCATAGCAAACGATCGAGTTGAAGAATGGTGCCTAAACGAAAGATGTAGCCCTTTGAGTTAGTTTTTCAACACATCTTGAATCATCTCAATTGGATATCGGATGAAAAAGTTATGCTAAAAATACTGAAAGATGCGAAGTCTGTCTTTTCAGCCGAACCGAGCGCCACAGCGCCCATGAATCTGAATTTGAGCAGTAAGGGCAGCGCCGCAATGTCCATATTGGGCGCCGAGGCGCTGCCTATGCTGGTAAACGTATTTTGATGTTTTTAGACTTCTCTTAGCCCAATTCAACCATAATTCGTCCAAAACTCCAACAATACTATAAATGCAAGATCAAAGCCCTAAGGGATTCAATTACAATTCAAAAGAGGAATCAAGGGAGGCAAGAATAACATCAAGGAAGAAATTGAATATCTCCAATCCTTGTTTTTTCTACTCTCTTCCTTATGTTCTCTTATATGAATTTTCGAATTTTCTTAGAATATATCATGAACTAAATTCATATTCTAGGGTAGCCAAACTTGATATTACGATTTGATTTTGTCATAGCTATTTTTATTTGATTTTCTACGCATGCTTAATTGTGTCATGATTTTAATGCTTTCAATTGCCTGATCAACAATTGAATGATTTGATGGTAGTCAATTCTGCCGCTTGAGAGAGGGGAATTTAGGAACGATCATAAGATTGACACAATATAGGTTTTATAGGTTTCGAGAAAAAATATAAAATTTGTGAAGCTTACTCCACAAAAGAATAGGATCTTTATTAGATTCTTGATTTTCAATTCGGAACAGAGATATTGAAATTGGAACCTAGAGTTAATTTCTAGACAGTGCTTGAGAGAGGGGGTGAGAAATATATTAGGATTCTTGCTTTTAAACATGGAAAAATTGATTGGAATAACTGGAAATAATCGAATTGTAATTGATAGTTAGGTGAAATCATTCACTAGGCCTTTCCATTTTGATTTAGTTGTATAATTTGCATCCCTTGAATTCGTCACCACACTCATCGCGTTAATTTAGTTTAAAAACATTGATTCTAAAATTTCATTTGTCTAGATAAAATAGAAGCTACCCAATTATAGTACTTGGTAGAAATTAAGTTACAATCCCTGTGGGTTCTACACTCTTACTTCAATACTGTATTACAAAACTTGATACCGTACATTTGCGGTATAAATCACGTTGCATAAAACTCGTGGCAATCCCCAATATCGATTTATCTATGGTAGATTAAATGAAGAATTCCTCATTCTTCCAATGGAACCTCCTTCCACAGTGCCGGAACTCTTAGCTCCTCTTCCCAAAACTCCGATAACTCTGAAACTTTCTGTGTTTTGAGTTGTGGTTGGATGTGAATGTTTATAGCTCAATCACCAAATCTAAGTTTGGATGAATTTATGAATCAGATAATATGGTGGTTGAATTTTGAAATTAACGAAAGTGATTTGGATTTTCAAAGGAATGATCTCTATGGAATAATCATAATTCAACGCATTCTAGGACATTCATGGGGAATGATATATATAAGGGAAAGTGTTTGGGATGAAAATGAATTAAAAAGTCAGTGTTAGAACCAAAACAGAATTTTGGACATCGACTCGTTGCTCGAACGCTAGGCGAGCGGCAGCTGAGCATTGGTCAGTATTTTCATCATAACTTTCTCTTTCAATATCGAATTGGGGTGATTCAAAATGCGTTGAAAATATTACTCAAAGGGCTACAATTCTTCTAGATATAGTATTCTCTAAATTCTAATGTTTTCTATGTGAAAAATGCATTGCAAGTTGTGACTAAGAATTTGGAGCATAACTTGTGTGGCTTTTTGACACTCTTTGGACTTCTAATTACATTCCCTTTATCATATTTGATCTTCTTGGATATCTTTGACATCTTGGACTTCTTCAAGACTTATACTACCAAGTACCAATCCTTAACTATTTTGACTCTGATTATAACTCGATAAACTCCTAATACAATTCAACTAAGACTTGAAAATTGCCAATTACAATTTGGACTTAACACCTATTCTTCGTCTCATCTATATTATTACCCCAGTATAATTTACCAAGAATAGGTGCATCATGGGCTAGCTTTTGTACTTCATGTCAAGAGAAGGTCGAGTCCATAGATGAAACAAGTTATTGTTTAAGTGCAGCAAACCTGTGCTGCCAGATATATGTCAATTGCACTACTAGAAGAATATTTCTCATATTAAAGGCAATTATCCCAAGTGAATGATCCATTAGATGGAAATTACATCGCAACTTCCAAAGTGAGCTTCTTTTACCGAATTTACTTTTCTTTTACTTCAAGTGGGAAAGGAACATAAAGGCTATTTTTTTAATTTCCCCCTTTCTGATTAAACATTTTCCCCAAGATTACAAGGGAAGATATTGCTATGTACATGAGATGTTAGGTCCAAAAATAAAGATTAAAAAAAGGACAGCTGCTTCGTGATTGATATTAGTTTTTTTTTTTTTTTTAAGGGGAAAAATTTTAACAATGTTACCCGATCAATAAAAAAACTCTACCAGAGAAGCTTAGATTGGCTATGCCTTTGAGCAGAGTCAAACTAAGACCTCAATTTTTAATTTAATGGTGGATTCATAATTTACATAATCGAGAAATATGGTATTTATATTGTAAAAATCCCGAAATTTTATAGAATTATTATAGAAAGATTTTTTCTATCTTTATTTGGTATAATTGTAAATTAGTTAGGAAATAATTTCTTCTTTCCTTAGGTAGGAGATTATTTTCTTTTTTATTCCACTTCATTGTATTATATATTTACAGTTTTCCATTGTAAGAAATAAGATTTATAGAATTGGAATTCTTCCATCCAATCTTCATGGTATC
The DNA here is from genome assembly GCF_002742605.1 of Olea europaea var. sylvestris. NCBI lineage: Eukaryota > Viridiplantae > Streptophyta > Magnoliopsida > Lamiales > Oleaceae > Olea > Olea europaea. Next base: position 16,311,000 of record NC_036238.1, read on the forward strand.
AGAGCCGGAGTCACAGTAAAACCAGTCATCAATGGCGGAAAAAACTGGAGACAGCAGGGACTCGGCAACATCCGGGTCTCCTACGGGTGAAACCGAAATTACTCCCACCATGGGTCCAATTGGAATGGATAACTCGTCCTTCCAATTAACGGTGGAGAAACTATAGGGAGTGGGCTCAGTCCAATAAATTGGTGGTGGATGGGAAAAGAAAGTTAGGTTATCTCACCGGAGAAACGAAGCAGCCCGTTGCCGACGTGAATCTTCAAAAAAGGTGGAAATCCGAGAACTCCATGGTAATGGCATGGCTCGTGAACTTGATGAGGCCCGAAATTGGAAAAATTTATCTCTTCATGCCCACTGCAAAAGACATTTGGGAAGCAGTCAGGGAGATGTACTCCGACGCCAAAAATTTCTCGCAAATCTTCGAGATTAAAACAAAGTTGTGGCAATCAAAGCCAGGGGAAAGAGATGTCACCGATTATTACATGGAGATGACAGCTTTATGGCAAGAATTGGACCAGAGTGTTGAAGACGAATGGGACTGCGCCGGTGATTGTATCAAGTATAAGAAACGGCTGGAGAACGAGCGAGTGTATGAATTTCTGGCCGGACTGAACAGGGATTTGGATGATGTTGGAGGTCGGATTCTCGGTCACCGACCGCTTCCCACCACCCGTGATGTGTTCGTTGAAGTGCGGCAAGAAGAAAGTCGCTGGCTGATTATGATGAAGAAAGAAGGTGGACTCGCTGGGTTGGACGCATCGGCCTTATCTTTGCAGTCAACTGGGCCAACCGGGTCAATGGATAGTGGGCCTGATAGTTTGGCTGCAAATGTGAAAAAATCATCTTTTAATGGGCCCAAATCTGTTGGGTTTGACGGATCGACCCAAATGTTTAGAGGACTGACAAAAATTGGACCAAGCCCAAAACATCAAAAGAGTCGTCCATGGTGTGACCACTGTCGAAAATCCGGACATAAAGAAGATACGTGTTGGGATTTGCACGGGAAACCAAGTGATTGGAAATCGAAACAAAATACTAGAAATCACGGGTATCAAGCTGCGATTAATGACACGCAACAGTCCACTTCAAGCAGTGCATTCAACCTAGAGCAACTCGAACAACTCTATAAAATGTTCTCAAATTTTCAATCACCTAATTCGTCAAGCTCCCTAGCCCACAAAGGTATTTTTCCAAAAGCCCTAAACACCACGGTACTCTCTAAAGTACCTTGGATTATTGACTCTGGTGCGTTCGATCATATGACGGACTCCCACCACCTGTTCCTTTCATACTCACCATGTGCAGACAACCTTAAAGTTAAAATTGCAGATGGCTCTCTATCCTCAGTGGCCGGAAAAGGGAGTATTCAACTCTCTGACTCAATAACACTTAATCATGTCCTACACGTCCCAAATTTATCCTGTAGTCTATTTTCTATTAGTAAATTGACAAAATCCTCAAACTGTTCCGCTAACTTTGTTTCTTCTCATTGTATTTTTCAAGACCTATCATCGGGGAAAACGATTGGCAGTGCTAAAGAGTGTAGGGTGCTTTACTACTTTGACGAAACTGATGTGACTAAACAACGTCGATTTGTTAGTTGTGATTCTGCATTTGTTCCCAAGGATAGTGAAATTCTGTTATGGCATTTTAGACTGGGTCATCCCAACCTTCAATATATGAGACTTGTATTACCTTAAATATTTTCGAATAAAATGTCTATTGATTTTAGTTGTGAAACTTGTGAACTCGCAAAACATCATCGTTCACCATTCCCAAAATCCACATACAAACCATTTAAACCCTTCGCATTAATTCACAGTGACCTTTGGGGACCTTCACGAACCCCCAAACGCACCCACACTAAATGGTTCGTTACATTCATCGACGACCATACTCGAATCTGTTAGGTTTATATGCTGAAAGAAAAAAGAGATGTCCAATCTATATTCATAAATTTTCATGCAATGATCCAAACTCAATTTTAGACAAAAATTCAGATTCTGCGCACAGATAATGGCACAGAATATGTCAATCATACTCTGAGAAATTACCTTTTAGACAATGGGATAATTCACCAAAGCTCATGCGTTGATACCCCACAACAAAATGGAATTGCTGAACGAAAAAATAGACACATACTTGAGGTGGCTCGAGCATTGTTGTTTACTTCTAATATGCATACCACCTTCTTGGGGTGATGCCATTCTCACAGCAACCTACCTTATAAACAGAATGCCTAGTCGCATTCTCAAATTTGAGACCCCTCTTAAAAAATTCCAAAAATTTTTCCCTTACTCTCGCATCAGCTCAAACTTACCCCTTAAAGTGTTTGGCTGCACGGCCTTTGTTCACATCCATTCCCATCATCGAACTAAGCTCGAACCACGTGCCCTCAAATGTGTATTCATTGGATACTCACCAACACAGAATGGGTATAAATGCTATGATCCAATAACAAAAAGGGTAATTGTTAACCTTGATGTCACTTTCTTTGAGACAAAACCCTTCTTTCAAAAAACCTCACCTCATGGGGAGAACATAGTCGAAGATCGCTTTTTTGAAATCTCCCTTAACCCATCTGAATATGAATCGATACAAAATCTTGAACCACCTACCGATTCTAATATGCCATCTACAGAAGGCAAGTTGAACTCCAGGGGAGATCAGAAGGAATGACTTGACAAAGAGATGATAGTTTATTCAAGAAAGTCAAAATCAAAGTATAAGGAAGACCTCACACTCGAAGCACCAAAAGAGTATGAACCGGTGACAAATCTAGATCCTCATGAAATATCCCCAAAGTCATCTGATTGTGATTTACCTATTGCTCCAAGAAAACCAAAACAGTCATGCACTCTTCATCCTATCTCAAAATTCATAGCCTACAAAACTTTATCTCCACAATTTCGAACTTTTGTCTCTAACCTTGATAATACAAAGATTCCCAGAAATATTTAGGAAGCATTGGAAATTACTAAATGGAAGGAAGCAGTGATGGAAGAAGTAGAGCTCTAGAAAAATATGAAACTTGGGATGTAGTGGAGCTACCACAAGGTAAGAGACCAGTTGGCTGTAAATGGGTGTTTAATGTGAAATATAAAGCAAATGGGACTATAGAACGGTACAAAACTCGTCTGGTTGCAAAGGGATATACTCAAGCCTATGAAATAGGCTACACAGAAACATTCGCACCTGTGGCCAAATTGAATACAATTCAGGTCCTCCTATCACTAGCAGCAAACTTAGATTGGCCACTACAACAACTTGACATCAAAAATGCATTTTTGAATGGGGAATTGGAAAAAGAAGTCTACATGACATTACCGCCTTGTTTCGACAAGAAAGGAGAAGAGAACAAAGTATGCAAACTAAAAAAATCTTTGTACGGACTCAAACAATCAGCAAGAGTGTGGTTTGATAAGTTTTCAAATGTATTAAAAAGGCAGGGATATCGACAGGGGCAGTGAGATCACATTATGTTCTTCAAAATATTTGAAGATGGGACAAAGACCATTTTGATTGTATATGTTGATGACATAGTGCTCACTGGAGATAATACAGTCGAGATTGAGAGGCTAAAAAAGGGCCTAGCCTCCGAATTTGAAGTAAAGAATCTTGGACAAATGCGGTATTTCCTTGGAATGGAGGTAGCCGGTCAAAGAAGGGTATTAATGTTTCACAACGAAAATATATTTTGGACCTGTTAACTGAACAGGCATGCTTGGGTGTAAACCAAGTAACACTCCCATTGATACTGGTAGGAAAATTGACATGGGGGAACCAGTAGAAAATGACAGATATCAGCGACTAGTTGGAAAATTGATCTACTTATCACATACTAGACCTGACATTGCATTCGTCGTGAGTGTGGTAAGTCAACATATGCATTCTCCAAGGGAGACTCATCTAGAAGCAGTATATAGAATTTTGAGGTATCTCAAAAGTTCACCTAGAAAAGGACTATTGTTCAAGAAACAAGAAAAAGGGACATAGAAATATTCACTGATGCTGATTGGGCTGGAGCAACAAAGACAGGAGATCTACTACTGGTTATTGTACATTCATATGGGGAAACTTAGTAACCTGACGAAGTAAGAAACAGAATGTAGTAGCAAGGAGCAGTGCTGAAGCAGAGTTCACGACAATGGCTCAAGGGATATGTGAAGCTGTGGTTGAAAAAACTCTTGAAAGAACTACAAGTTACAACGAAAATCCCAATTAAACTCTATTGCGATAACAAAGCAGCGATCAATATTTCACTCAACCCAGTACAACATGACCAAACTAAATATGTAGAGGTGGACAGACACTTCATAAAGGAAAAAGTTGAAGACGCAACTATTTACATGATCTATATCCCCACCAAAGAACAAACAGCAGATGTATTCACCAAAGGGCTACACGGACAAAATTTTGATGATTTCATCTGCAAGTTGGATGTGGTCAATATCTATGATCCAACTTGAGGGGGAGTATAAAAATCTAAAATTTTATAGAATTATTATAGAAAGATTTTTTCTATCTTTATTTGGTAAAATTGTAAATTAGTTAGGAAATAATTTCTTCTTTCCTTAGGTAGGAGATTATTTTCTTTTTTATCCCACTTCATTGTATTATATATTTACGGTTTTCCATTGTAAAAAATAAGATTTATAGAATTGGAATTCTTCCATCCAATCTTCGTATATTTTAGGTGTTAGGAATGAACATATTTAATGCTTCTATTGAAGCTATTAGTCTCTATAGTGAAATGTTTTTTATACCTTTTCTGCACAAAGACGTTGATATCTCTATCTCTTCCATCTCCTCGAGATGAAATCTCACTTGCTGCTTGCAGTAGGGAATAAATAGATGCCTGAAGAAATTTATAAATCATTAGCCACCTTATAGAGAGTAAAGCACACAAAAATGAAAAACAAAGTGCACCATTTACAAACGTCAAGAACTAATGCAATCTATGGATAAAGATTCTCCACTTTCATAACCCATAGTTCCAACGATGCTAAAGAATTCCACACCAAATAAAACCTAGTATGGTGTATGACATCTTGAATAGAACTTTCCAACCTATAAAAGTATAGAGTATTACCCATAACTTAATCAAGTTCAAATGTCTTATCATCCATTTGACAAATTTATTAATAAGTAATAAATAAGAATAGTAACAAGAATATTTGTAGATCCATGAAATGTGTGAATAATAACAAATAGAAATTTTGAATGCGAGGTGGAAATTAATGTTTGATTTTGACTAAATTTATAAAGCAATTTAAAAATTTGTATCCTAAAACTCATTATTTCTTGTGTTGAAAGGGAATTTCTTAAGAAACATCATTTAATTAATCTTTCCAGCTAGCATTTGATTGCTATTGGAAATTATTATATCAGAAGGAAATTAGCCTGCACTAACAAACATAATTTGTGCTACTTTGTCGACTGAATTATAAGGCGTGTGAATTTCTCGTCAAAGTGAGGAATCCAACGAGATGTTGTAAAGTACTTTCCAACAACCTTTTATTTCGTAACATTCAAATGTGGCATACTAAAGTAGCCTACGTCAAAGTTAGTGCACGATATTTAGTCACTCAAGTGCCACCGGTTGCATTCAACATACAGAGGATCTTCCATATAAGATAGATAGTACATGCGTGAATTACCCAAATAGTCATTGAACTTTTCAAAAAGTTTCCACGAGGTCACTGAACTTTAAAAATCACTCAATTCTTCACTGAACTTTGCAAAAAGTTTCCACGGGGTCACTGAACTTTAAAAATTACCCTATGGAAAATTTTTGCAAAATTCAATGGCCTCGAAAACCTTTTGCAAAATTCAGTAATGAATTGAATGATTTTTAAAGTTCAGTGACCTCGTGGAAACCTTTTACAATGTTCAGTGACCATTTGGGTAATTCACTCGATGGTACAAAGCTAATAAGTTGAATTTCTCTGTTTATTTTGTAAAAAGTACTTACAATACTAGTCCTCTTAAAACTTGCACAGATTATACACAGATTAAGGCTAAAAACTTGCATAAGATAAGGAACAAAATAACTAACTAGCTAGCTAAGATAAGGAACCCAATAACTAACAAGCTAAGATTCCTCATTTACTGATTTATAGATATTTAACAAATCCTTAACAGATCCTAAAGATTCTGCGTAATCTTCCCTCCCCCTCAAGCTGGCATAAAGATGTCTTCCATTGTTAGCTAGCCCATTAGAAAGTCGAACATCTTCTTAGGTAATTCCTCGATGAGAATATTTATAATCTGGTCAGTAGTTGGAACATATGGCATACAAATCTCCACTTTCAATCTTTTGCTTGATGAAATGCTTGTCAACTTCCACGTGCTTTGTTCGGTCATGTAGTACCTGATTGTGAGCAATTACGATAGTTGATTTTTTTATCACAATAGACTTTCATAGGTGATGAATCAGACACCTTCAATTCTTCTAGTAATCTTTTAATCCACATAACTTCACAAATTCCATGAGTAACATCGTTGCTCCTTGCAACTACATTTTATCTTTTGTTCCGGCGTGTGATAAGATTTCGATTGACAAAAGTACAGTAACCAAAAGTCAATATATTGTCTCCGTTATGCTCCCAACCCAATCTGAATAGGTATAAACTTTTGATGACCATGTTTCTGATACAAGATTCCATTTTTAGGTGTTCCCTTCAAGGCTTCAAAATTCTATAGACAGCCTTAAAGTGCTCTAATCTCGATGTGTATGAAGTGGCTCACCATGCTTACTGCAAAATTATATATGAACGCGTATGAAAAGTAGATTAACCATCCCATGTCTTTGATACTTCTCCCGTTTTATTACCGCTTCAGCTTAGGCAGGTTGCAGCTTCACATTCGTTTCACTTGAAGTTTCTGCATGTTTGCAACCCAGCAGTCCCGTTTCATTAAGCAAGTCAAGTATACACTTTCGTTGACTAACAAATATCCCTTCCCTTAATCTAGCAAATTCCATCCGAAGAAAGCATTTCAACATGCACATATCTTTGATCTCAAAGTCAACTACAAGTTTCTTTTTAAGCCTTTCCAATCATTGGTGGACCCACATTGGGTCCTAGTAGGTCAAGTGACCCACCAACTTTAGAGGGATTTTTTTTTTTTTTAAATAAACTCCAATATCACGAAGAAAAAAGAGAATCCTTCCATTACTAAATAACAATTGAATTGATTGTTTTTATTGGTAAATCTGTGATTATTGATAAATAGATTATTTTTTCACTCGAATTGATCGTTTTAATTGGTTGTTTGTATCAGGTATAGAAAAGTACTTTAAATGTAAGTCTGCATTTAAAGTATTGAAAATGATATAATTATGAAACGTTAGAATGCAAAGAGAACAGTTGTAATAAAATATCAAATATACTAAATTTTTAGCAACTTTTTCATAGGCCCTCGTTTGGCCCCCATTTTATTACTTTTTTTCTCTCATATTTTCAACCACACAATCTTCCATAAAATAATATTACACATAAATCAAAAAAATTTCCTTCCTTTTCAACCATTCATTTTTTTAAAAAAAATAATATTACACCCATTTTCATTTCCAAAAAATAGAGGCCAAATAATGTATAAATTTGATTGTGCCCCACTAATTCCAAATATCAGCGTCCGCCACTGTTTCCAATTCAATATTGTTATCACTTGTTAAAATGATGTCATGCACATAGACAATTAGGATAGTAATTTTACCATTCGTTGAGTGCATGTAGAAATTGGTGTGGTAAGCTTGGCTTTGACGATACCCATAACCTTTCACAGCAATTCAAAAACAATCAAACCACGCTCTAGGAGACTGTTTTAGGCTATATAGTGACTTTTTTAATCGACAAACCTTTCCTCAACCTATCCTTCCTTGAAAGCCAGGTAGTAAACTCATGAACACTTCCTCCTCTAAGTCTCCATTTAAGAAAGCATTCTTAACATCTAACTAATGCAATGACCAATCAAAATTCACGGGTAGGGGCAATAAAACCAATATTTAGTTTATTTTTGTTGGTAGAGCAAAGTTTTCTTAATAGTCTATCCCAAAGTGTGAATCCTTTTGCATGAACCTTACCTTATATCATTCCATACTTTCATCTGCTTTACACTTGAAAGTGAACACCCATTTACACCCTATTTTCTTATCTTTTGATAAGTCAACTACTTCCCAAGTACCACTTCTTTTAAGAGCATTCATCTCTTTCAGAACTGCCAACTTCCAATCCATGTCACCTAGTGCTTCTTCAATGTTTACCAGAACAAATGAGTTTGTAATCTTAGAAGAAAGAGCTCTATGGGATTTGGAAAACTTTGTGTAAGACATATATTTGGCGTTGGGAGATTGGTACATGTTCTAACTCCTTTTCTAATAGCTATAGGAATATCAAGATCTGAAGGGATATCAGGATCAGAAGACTCATTAGAAAGAGGGATATAGGAAGATATAGGATTACTGGATCAATGCTCGGTGATTTGAAATGGTTCTGTTCTAGAATGGTAGATAGGTCTTTGTTCTTCTTTGTACCTCTTCGAGTATAAACCAGCGACTCAGTATTTGACAGCGGCATTTCTCCCCCTGTTTGTGATAACTCAATGCTTGGTACCTATGGACTAGTGATGGTTTTGTTTTCAATAGTAATTATGAGTGGTTGATTTGGAGTCAGAGTATCTAAAACAGTAGCAGGAAGAGGATTGTCAGTTATCCAAAAATTGTCTTCTAATAGTCTTATCTCCCCTTAAGGGAATTTTTAGTAAAGAATGGATAATTTTCCAAAAACGTAACATCCATACTGACATGAAGCTTTTTTGTTGTAGGGTTGTAGCACTCTTACCCTCCTTTATTTGGTGCATAACCAATGAAAACACATTTTTCAACCGTAGAATCAACTTTAGATCTAAATTTGCTAGTCATATGAACATAAGGAGATCCAAAAATTTTAATGAAGAAGAGCTTACAATAATAGTTAATGAGTAGAGTTTCTCTATTAATTTGTAAAAAGAACTTACAATACTAGCCCTCTTATAGAAGAGACTATACGCAGATTAAAGCTGCTAAAAATATGCGCAAGATAAGGAACCGAATAACTAACTAGCTAATATTCCTAATATACAGGTATACAATTATTTAACAAATCCTTAACAGATCCTAAAGATTCTGCCTAATCTGCCAGCAATTAGATATAGCAAGAAACCTTCTATAACTTATTTTGGCAGGAGTCTACATAAACAAACAAGGATTAACATCTATTATGTAGTTGAGGCATTCCTCCCAACCCCGAGCGAACAGAGGGCTAAAACCCTAAGTTCGATGTCTCCCGTCATATCCAAACCAACTCCTCCACCACCGAACCCCACTGTCGCCGGCCTCTCCGGCGCCAGTCATCAGACCTAGAACCGACGACCCAGCCCCACCCACCTCACGCCACAAACTAGCCTTGCAAGCCCAACAAATTCCGACTAGATCCAGGTTCCGCCCAGATTCAGTCCTCACACGCCTGATCGGAAGCCTCTGCAGGCCATTCCGCCTCCGGCCGGTCAGGCACGTGGGTCACCGGCCGTTTAGGCGGCGCATGGGCTTCACGTGCCCGCGAGTGGCCAACACCTCCAGGTTCCTCCGACTGCTACGAAGCTATTCCGACCAATGGTTCCGTCATCTTCCGGCCCATTAGCTCAAAATCATGGGAAACAGCCCTATGTAATGGAGGCTATGGTTTTCAGTTCACGATTTAGAGTCGAGGCAAAGGAGTTTGTAGTGACTGTTACCGCCTCTGGCGTGGTTAAGCTTTCGAAATGGGGCTCGAAGATATCGAGTGCTATCTGTATGGGCCGATTTGGTGCCGTGTGGATGGTGAATATGATGGACAAGTTGAGGAGGGCTAGTAAGATGGAGGAATTCGTTGCCAAGTTTAATGAATCTTCCCGCGCTTTCTTGGCGCAACGTTGTGCAAACAGTCATGGCAGGTTTCTCATGGTAGCACACTATGGGGAGAGGCGGAGAAAAGGGGTTGTAATGGTGCCGGAAGGTGCAAATGAAGAGGGATGGGAATCGGTTTCACGCATGTTCCAAGCAGTCATTGTTTCCTTTGTGGCCAGGGACAAGGTGGTACGTCAAACATATGAAGAAAGAAGCCGATGAGGGATGACTTATGCCGAAGTCACTGCAAATGCACGGGCTTCGCAAAGTGCTGACCAAAGGGTAATGTTGCCGAAGGAAAAGGTGGGCAATGGGAGAAATGACCCTCATGTTGAAATAATGGCTCGCATACGGACATTGAAAGGAGAATTGGATGGATTGATAAAGGTTGTGGAAAGTGGGTCTATAGTGGGGTCCAGGTCAAGTTATTGTCGTCAGTGTGGGGTGAGATTGGAGGAGTCAGCTAGTTTGGATGTCAAGGAGCCAGTGCCAATAGGGGTTTCGGCTAAAGATAAGCAAGTGTTGGACAAGCCTTGTAGCGAGTCCCAGACGGGGTCTGATATGGACATTTCTTCTAAAGATGAGAATCGAGACGAGATGGAAGGATCGAAAAGGGGTGGAGTGGAACCAAGGATCGAGGCATATCGAGGGACGGAACCTCAAACGGAATTAGGAGAGCAGGGCATTACGAATATTGACTTGGAGGTTTTGGAAGCGAAAAGAGTTATTTGTTCTACGATCGTAGGGTCATTAGACACGATTCCACTTGTAAAAGGATCATTGCCAGATGCGTGCAAGAGGTTGGACTTGAACTGGGTGAACACTCAGGGCCGACACTTGAAGACCAGCATGGGAAAACAGGCTCGACCACTAAAGCAATGAACACCTACAGCAGGCGATGCGCTGAGTCTTCGAATGAATGGGTTCTAGAGAATGATAATGCGTTGGTGGTGTGGATGGGTGGCGCTGAGAAGGGAAACACAGATAATGTTGCTAAACAGGTGGAGGAAGAGGAGGGACACTACTACGATCCTATTTATGCTGATGAGACAGTGAAAGCTAGTGCATTTGACGTCAGAACACCACCTTCTAATTGGGTTCTTCAAAGAATTCTGGATTTTAGTAAGATTGTAGGAGTGTCCTGTGATGGGTATGAAGATAGACTCGTACAATTGTTTAAGGATTTGGAGGCTAGCAGGGGACAAGGGATGAGGACCCCAGGAGGTGAGATGAGAAGTAAGAGCGATCGTGAGCTTAAGCGGCTTGAATGCTCAATTAACTATGATATTAAGGGCGGCGAGTCGAGTAGAGGCGTGATGGGGAGGGATGATGGAGTTTTAAGATGATTCCGAAAATAATTAGTTGGAACGTACGTGGGCTTAATGAACCAGGGAGGAAAAGGTTAGGAGTTCGAAATCTATTGAGGAAATGGAGGGCTGACCTTGTATGTTTACAAGAAACAAAGGTGGAGGATGTGTCGAGGGATATTGTGAGTAGCCTATGGGGGGAACAGCATGTGGGGTATCAATTTGTAGAGTCATCGGGGGCCTCGAGAGGTATACTGATAATGTGGGACACCAGAGTCTTTGATATGGACTAGGTTAGCGAAGGTCTGTTTTCTCTATTGATCTCATTTAAAAACATCAAGGATAGCTTCCGGTGGATGTTCGTAGGAGTCTATGGGCCTAATGTAGATGAGCATAGAAGTGGACTGTGGGTTGAATTGGCTGGAATGATAGCTTGGTGGAACCTTCTAATGTGTATCGGGGGAGATTTTAATGTGATCCGTTTTCCTACTGAGAGGTCTAGTAGGGGGAGATTAACAAGAGCTATGGAGGACTTCTCAAATTTTATCAGAGAGAACGCGTTGGTGGACCTGCCTATGATTGGGAGAGACTTTCCTTGGTCTTCTAATCGGGATCAACCTATCCTATCCCGAATAGATCGATTTTTGGTATGTAGAGCATGGGAGGCTAAGTATCCAGAGGTCATTCAAAGGAGAATGGAGAGACTGTATTTTGATCATTTCCCTATATTGTTATCTGGGAATGTGAGGCGTGCTTGAAAAAAACCTTTTAGGTTTGAGAAGATGTAGCTTAAAGTGGATGGTTTTGGGGAATGAGTACGGACTTGGTGGACGTCTTATGACTTCAAGGGATCTCCCAGTTATGTTTTGGATTGCAAATTTAAGGTGCTGAAAAGAGATCTAAAGAAGTGGAATGAGGAGGTGGTGGGAGATGTTAACCATCGTAAAAATCAATGCTTATTGGTCATTGAGGAGCTAGATAGGAGGGAGGAAAGTAGAGGACTGGCAGGGGAAGAGAGGGTGAGACGAGGAGAATTAAGAGAAGAATTGGAAAGCCTGGTGGAGATGGAGTACACTACTTGGCGTCAGAAATCTAGAATCAAATGGTTGAAAGAGGGGGACAAATGCACCTGCTTTTTCTATAAGGTCGCGAACTCCAATAGGCGCAACAATTCTATCAATATGTTGAAGGTCGATGGCGTTACCTTTGAGGATCCATAGGAGATCGAGACCCAGATGGTAAGCTTCTATCAGAACCTGTATCAAGAGCAGTTTGACTGGAGGCCAGAGTTGGAAGGGCTTGAGTTTTCTTCTATATCTGAGGAGGATGCCAGCTGGTTAGAGAGGTCTTTTGAGGAGAATGAAATTAGGGAGGTGGTGTTTAGCACGAATGATGAAAAGGCGCCAGGACCCGATGAATTTTCGTTCTCATTCTATAAGACTTGTTGGGAAGTGGTGCAATCGGACATTGTCGAAGTCCTTACTTGTTTCTTTCAATGTGGAAGGTTCTTGCGAAGTGCCAATGCTACATTTATTGTGCTGATTCCAAAGAAATTGGGAGCGACGGATATTAAAGACTTTCATCCTATTAGCCTCGTGAGCGGAGTTTACAAGATTATTGCGAAGATTTTGGCAAATAGATTGAAGGAGGTGCTGGAAAAAGTGGTGTCCAAGTTTCAGAATGCTTTCGTTAAAGGACGCCAAATTTTGGATTCAGTACTTATAGGAAATGAATCGTTGACTCAAGACTGCGCCTGGGTGTTCCTGGAATGCTATGTAAGCTTGACATTCAGAAAGCTTATGATCACATAAATTGGAGATTTCTCTTGTATATGCTCAGGCAATGTGGCTTTGGGGATTAGTGGTGTAAGTGGATTCAGTTTTACATCTCCACGGTTTCCTTTTCAGTTATGGTGAACGGCATTCCGGAGGGTTATTTTCGTAGTAGCAAAGGACTGAGACAAGGAGATCCTTTATCCCCGTTGCTGTTTGTCATTGTAATGGAGGCTTTCGGTAGGATGCTCGAGAATGCCATGGGGGAGAGTTTACTAAGGGGCTTTATGGTTGAGCAGTTATAGGTATCTCATTTGCTCTTCGCAAACGACACACTGATTTTCTGTGATGCAGAGGTAGAGCAAGTCAGGAATTTGCGGCGTTTGCTCTTATGCTTTGAAGCTCTATCAGGATTGAAAATGAATTTGGGAAAATCTGAAGCTATCATAGTGGGAGAGGTGGATAACATGGTGGAGTTGGCTGCTATACTAGGATGCAAGGTTGCGCGATTGCCTATGACATATCTTGGGCTACCTTTAGGCGCTCGGTTTAAAAGCACACATCTGGAATAGTATTATTGAAAGGGTGGAGAGAAGGCTAGCTGGGTGGAAGTGTATGTACCTCTTAAAGGGAGGTCATCTTACTCTCATAAGATCCAAATTGTCGAACCTCCCTACTTACTTCATGTCGTTGTTTCCTATTCCTATTGCAGTGGCAAAAAGATTGGAGAGGATCCAAAGGGATTTTCTTTGGGGAAGATTAGGGCAAGAGAGAAAATTACATTTGGTTAATTGGGTATCGTATGTTCTCCCATGAGGTTGGGTGGTCTCAAATTGAGGAGTCTCGTACTGTTTAATAAAGCTTTGTTGGGTAAGTGGTTGTGGCGATTTCGAACGGAAAGGGGGAGTTTTTCGGGAGAAATTATAGGAGCAAAATATGGTGTTATGGAGTGGGGACGGTGTTCAGTCGAGAGTCGAAGCTCTTATGGGGTGAGTCTGTGGCGGTATATCCGGCGAGGGTGGAGTGATTTTCGGGATAAATTAACGTTTGTAGTGGAGAATGGTAATACTATCAATTTTTGGGATGATTGTTGGTGTAGAGATCAACCACTAAGATTGAAATTTCCTTCCTTGTATCGTATTGCATTGTTGTCGTCTACCATGATGAATGATGTTTCAGATATTCATAATGGGAGTATCAGCTGGAACATTGCTTTTGCACGGGGTTTGCAGGATTGAGAGTTAGACGACTACGTGCTATTTTTGACATCCTTATATGAGGTACAAATCAGGACAGGAGATGGTGATTGCAGCAGGTGGAGGTTGACATGGGATGGTATGTCTTCAGTCGGCACTTTCTTTAAATCTTTGTTGGGAGCTGAGAAGAGCTCTTTCTCTTGGAAGGGAGTGTGGAAGAGTAAATTGCCACCACGAGTAGCGCGAAAAACCTACGAACAAGGGGTTTTTGTATTACAGAGTGGAGCTTTATGTGTAGGAGGGATGGGAAGACGATTGATCACTTGTTCCTCCATTGTGATATTTGTAGTTTATTGTGGAATGAGATTTTCGCATCGCAACACATAGATTGGGCGATGTCAAGGCGTATGGAAGACTCGCATGGAGGAGAAAATTTCACGACAAAGATAGCAACCTTGCATGGGAGCTTATTCCGGGCTGCGTAGTTTGGTGTGTGTGGAGAGAAAGGAACAACTGATGTTTTGACGATCAAACAAGAACAACATAGCAACTTAGAGAATTATTTTATTTCACATTGTATACTTGGTTTAATGCGGTGGCCACTAGTCATATAGATGGGCTGCCCAATTTTATGTCGTTTCTTTCTGATTTGTATTAATAATACACTTTCTATGTATTATGGTTTGATTAATAAAATACTTGATTATCTTTCAAAAAAAATGTAGTTGAGGCAATAAGTCATGCCAGTTCTTTTTCTAGCCATTCCTTGGGGATATTTGGAGATGCAAAAATTGATATTGATATTGATATTGATATAAACATCAAAAGTTGCCTTCGGAACTAGAAACAACCAACTACAATAGATATCTGCACAACTGCATCTTCTGCAGGAATTAAGATTTTTTAATTGATAAAGGAATCTATTGATGCTTCCATTGACTTCTTTAATGTTAGCAAATGATAGTTCAATAATTGCAACAGCTAAAGTTCTATGTATACAGTTCAACTCCAGTAGGATTCAGTGTACTCATTTTCTCCAGATCTAACTGGACAAGAAAATTTCTAATATGCATGGTACTATAACCTAGAATACTGCAAATCCGGTAATGCAAAGCAAACAAAGGGGCTCATAACCTGTGTGGAAGATGCAAGTCTCTCACATGATATATTCAAGACTACATTTAGTATATGAGTATATTACTGTTATTACCTTTTCAGAAGAAGTCAGAGTAACATTAGGTTCCATGTTTTTTACTTATAATGATTGTGATGTCAGAAACATAACTTGAGATATGGAAAAGTTAGCGAGGAAAAATGATAGTGGCTAAAGGAAATTTTTGGTGGTACCAAAAATGGACTCTTGATGACTTGAAGAGAAGCCACCTTGAACAGAAATAGATATAAGAAGGAAAGTCAAAGAAATCACCACGGCCATCAGTTGCCCCAGAAGTGATACTTGAGTTGTCATGTCGGTGTTTACCAGGGTGACAGACTGAGGCTAATGTCCACTACAGTTGTCATGGTATAAGTAGTCGTGGCAGCAACAAGTACAGAAGTGGTGGCAATATCCAAGCAGGTTACAGATTATTTCAGTCATGTCAGATGGTGGCTCTACCAAGAGAGAAGTCAAACAGCGTTTGTTTTGTAATGTTCTTTTTACGAACCGGGGAATTGATATATGGTAGCCCTGCATCCGTTGAGTCGTTTAACTACTCATGCCATATCAAAATTTAATTTGGAAAAATGAGTTGAGGTGTGGCGAGTTGGGCAGTAGGTTTAAATCCAAATTTAAGAAAATGTTTTAGTTGCCTGACTTGTATTCTGTGCCATTTTCAATTGGAGCACAAATCTTTCAATCCATTGTCAGTAAGTCTCTTCGTCTTCACATAGTTTACCATGCATTAATGGTTTTCTATTGTTATTCTCTCGATTTGATCCCATTCCCTTGTTTCCTGTTCTTTTGTGGAGTAAATTGTAAAACAATTCAAACTTTCTAAAACATTACCAAATAATTTCCTCGAATCCATAGTCGATTGAGCTCAACAATCTGCCAATACACCATTGGTAGAAATAGTTTCTAGCTCTACTGATAAGGACATGGAGACTGATCCTGTTACCATGAGGCACATACCAAAATGACAAATTCCTATATCTTTTAAAAGTAGAATATGTTGCCAGGTTTAAACGAAATATGTCTTAGCAAAGTTGTCATAGAATTGTGCCACATTTTTGTTCTCTACAACTACAAAAATGAAAACAAAAAGGCTGCTAGTATACCAACTTAATGTTGCAAATCTGTGACTGACCTGATAAGATAGTGCCTTAACCCAAGCAGCTTTGTCCACACCAAGCCAGACAGTTGAGAACCAGGAAATCTTTGAGAAAGACTTGTGTTGTTTAATTGCCAACTCAAATACTCTTGCAGAATCATGTAACGACTGGATAAGACCAGTATTGTAGTCTTCATCCTGCAAAGACTTATTTAGTTTGAATCTTATTTGCTCAACATTATCGTCTGTTCTTGCTTGGGAACTCCCATTAACTGTGATGCTGTCATCAGCAGAAGCTAGAGGCAGTAGATGATGTGTCCTTGTTAATTTACAAATGGATTGTTTCTTAAACAGAGGCAATCTGTGGATAAAACTCAGTTCACTGCTCTCTGAAAGGGAAAGCCTTACACGACTTTTCCTCCTTGTATAACAACGGTTGAACAGCAGGTGATCTAAGCCAACCACCCTTCTATTAAAGAAATAAGTTTTGATTGGTTTAACTGCAACCAATGAGCTGGAAGAGCTGCAAATAGAGAAGTTCAAGAATGAGCAAGAATGAACCATAAAGTGCTTGACAAGGAAAAGCCAGTAACCAGTATATACCAACTAGCACAAATGTCCATAAACAAGAAGCACTGCTTAATTATTCCTGAATGAAATATCCAACACTAAATATCGCTTATGTCAGATTTGTCTATTATCATGTTGTGTTCACCAGAGATCCCAACAATTTTTCTTAAAATCCTATGGTGTTCTATATAGATTAATATAGCTTGCATCTGGAATAATTTAAATAGCTTGCATCTGCTCTCGCGTACTTGGGCTTTTGGTTTTAGGGTGCACCTGATTATCATGCATTACAAGGAAATGCTTTGTTTACAAGGTATTTACCGCTAATAGAAACAAGAAAATACCTAGAATTTCTCAATGTGCTTGGGAATTGTTTCTGAAAAAGTATCATAAAAAATTCTTCTGTGTATTTTATCCACAGTGAAAAATGATTGAATATTTATCTGTCGAGTTGGAGACTCAACCACATGTAGGATAGGTATAATGGCAAGTTAGTTGGTAGTTCCATCTACAAGACTGGCCATATTATTTTCTCTTATTATTTTCTTTTTCTACTTAGGAGATGACTTGAATATGGGTGTTGGCATTTGATTGCTTAGTAAACATATAGCCACAATATTTTCCCTGCATTGGCATTCTATAAAGGGAATCAAGCAACCATTCCCAAACCAAGATCCTAATACCTAACCTGTCTGTTAGGCTTCCAGGTCCTCTTTTCTTCTTTATGATTTTCTATCCCTCCGAGATACTAACATCACTGTCCACTGCTAAGTCAGATGTATTTGGAATAAATAATTTAATTATGCCAATTTCGCTCATCGGTTCAGTTTAGAATCTTCGCGAAAAAAGTAATAAATCAGAATTATGATCAATTATTTGCCAACAATTCTCATATCAATGCTAAACACAAACCACATTAAATTTCTTCCACCTAAATATAATGACAAAATATATAAGAAGTAAGCTGGTTGCTTTTATAGTTTAATTGCACTATTATTTCTCAACAGAAACAGCTGAAACTCGATCAACAGTATATTTTCACATTAATTATGCTTATGAACTAAACTAAACTAACTGCCAGAAAGAACATAGTAAATTATCAAATCAAAACGGGAAAAACGAAACAAAAAAAATCTCAAATTGTGCATATCCGCATGGGCGCGTGGAGAAAGCGAGAACAGAATTGACCTGCCGGAGACGAGATTCTGATGGTGCAGCTTAAGTGACATGGATGAGAGATTTTTCGGCAGAAAACTTTTGCGGAAATTTTAGCAAAATGTATCCGGAAACAAATAAAAAAAAAGAACTCTGAACGGGAAAAAAATGTAATAGTGATGGGACAATGGGGAGACTGACGTGGCAGCGAGGGGTTTCTATCGGTAGACGTGGTGAACCTGATTATCATGCATTACGGAAATGCTTTGTTTGGATAAAATGTCTAGTCCTTGTATGAATTAAAATATAAAATTTAATTTAAGAAAAAATTAGTAATTAATTTTAATCACGTATCTTGTAAAATTCAACACTTTTCAACTATATATTTTATCAATTTTTACCAAAATATACTAAAATGTTGATATGGGTTGCCCACATGTATTTATTACATTGACAAATGGTCAATTGTCCTATAATTCTAAGCTGATATTCCTGACATAAGATAAAGTAAACGTCTAATCAATATTTCACAAAGATATTCGTCAAGTTGGCAGATGTGGCAACCTCCTCGTCTCTTAGAACTTCAGCCTCATCTTTTAGAACCTCGACTGGTCGTGAACATGAGGACTTTGGCATAAATCCTTCGTTAGGGCTTCAGCATGTATCTGGTTGAGTGACACCTTAGTCAGAATAAGGACTTCGGAACCTCGTTGCTTCATCTTTTCATATGTTTGGGCTGACTCTTCCTATGACGTTAGTGAGGCTTCCACGTGTTACTTATGATGACTAACTTCATATGGGGAGTAACAAATTGATTACAAATGCCTTTCATCCCATCTCACAACTACACCATCTCTCCACCATCATTGGCATCACTCAAAGACATTTGTCATCTCACCACCACCTACTCCAACAATCACCACCACGACTTCAACACTACCACTGCCAATACCTGCACCGCACCTCCAACCAACCACACAAATATGCACAACCACTACCAAAAACAAACAAAGATGCACAGGAAATTACAGATCGCACTACCTCGCTTGCTACAAGTCACTTGTTATCATTCTCCATCCGCCTGCTCATCGTCCCTCGATGGTGTTCAATGATGCTAGAAATCTCTCAGCACCACGGAGATATCGACATTTTAACAAAAGGGGACAAGTTGTGGAGCTTCGAGCGGAAGGCACAACTTAGCAATGATGGCGACATAAAACGATGCAAGTGAGTGACTATAGACCTTGTGTGCTATTCTAACACTAGGTCCGTAAGCAAAAAAACTATGGCTAGTTTTTGGTGATGGTGGTTGGAGTTGGTGGGTGGCGAACAGTGTTTGTCGTTAAAGTAGATAGAGGGAACGGAGAGAGGTCATAGAGAGAGAACATCACAATTATTTGGTGTGGGGCATGGGATGTGAGCGCGTAGGTGAGTACGAGGGTGAGAGTGGAGTGCACCTAATTTTTGAAAGAAAAATCTTTGTATTTAATTATTTAAATAACAACTTAAAAATCATATTTTAGTATAGCTTTTCCTAAGATTATTTCACTTAAACTGACTAATAATCAAAATTTAGCCCATTTGAGCCATATTTTTAAGAATTCATTTTTTAAACTTATTTTCAATCATACTTTATTTCAATAAAATTATTTTACTGTAAATCCAATTAAACTAACTAATAATCGAAATTCAGCCCATCTGAGCCATATTTTTGAGAATTCATTTTTTTAACTCATTTTTAATCATGCATTATTTCAATAAAATAGTTTTATTGTAAATCCAAAATTTCCTCCATTTTTTCCTATACATTTTTCAAAAATTAGTATTGTAAATCAGGTTAAATCCATGATGCAAATTCCGTAGCAACTTAGACTACAAAACCCACAACTAAATTGATGCGGAACCCAAGAATGCCAATTATAACCAGTTTGGAATGAACCCAACAAGATGAAACAAAGAACCCAAATATAACAGTGATGTAATGGACCCCTTGCTTACAAATTGAAGAACCCACGATCCGCTGTTAAACGCCACAAGGAATTATCCTTGATAAGTTCTAAATTATTGTTCAAAAAATAATAAATTGGAAGAAAGCAAAAGCCTCTCTTGAATTCAATAATAATTGCCAAAAGTCTTTACACAATGTAATGGAAAGAGTATTTATACTAAAGCTAAAAAATCCTAGCTAAAATCGTGCTAAATCATCAAAATATGAAAAGAAGTATAATTGATATCAAATTCTAACAAAATAAGAAAATTCACGAAAAAATTAAAAACGCGTCAAATTTTATAACCATGCAGCCGCATGGTTGTTTTCCATGCGATCGTATGGTAGACCCAAAAATCCCAGCGAATTCCCTGAAGATGGCTATGCGACCGCAAGCCATTAAAGGGGTGCGGTCGCATGGTTTTGCGGTTCAGCCTTTTCTTCGGCCGCTTGTAACGCATTGATCCATTTCACTTCGGCTTTTGACCCGAATATGAAACTTGTCCCATTTTGAGTCCTGGACGATCCATCAATGGTTTCTTAAACGAGCAATCTTATCGGTTGTTTCACTTGTTTTGCTCTCGATCGCGTCATCGGTCCGCCTTCGATTATCAACAGGTCTCGTCCCGCACTCGCCTTCGTCTGGCCCGACTCTTGGATCACATCAATCCACCAACGACCACTTAACTTTATACTTTCATAGTTATCCAATTTTTTTATTTTTTTTTTGTTTTACCATGACCATCCAACTTTATATTTAGCAACTTCTTACCCAAAAAAATAATTTTTGACAGTTAGGGATCCACTTTTTCCTCCAACGTTCAAAAAAATCAATTCTCATAATCACTACCGAATAAGCCCTTAGTGTCACCATTGCCACCCAATTTGATTTTATTTCACCGTGATCACCCAATTTTATATAAAAATTCATCATGATTATCCAATTTCATATAACGTCTAACTAAAACCATCTAACTTCTTTTTATCATTTTTACTAATTTTATTTAAGAGGGGTAAAACAGGGATCCACTTTTTCCTCCAACGTTCAAAAAAATCAATTCTCATAATCACTACCGAATAAGCCCTTAGTGTCACCATTGCCACCCAATTTGATTTTATTTCACCGTGATCACCCAATTTTATATAAAAATTCATCATGATTATCCAATTTCATATAACGTCTAACTAAAACCATCTAACTTCTTTTTATCATTTTTACTAATTTTATTTAAGAGGGGTAAAACAGTAACTTTACTTATATATATAAAATAAAGTTAAAAACTTATTCAAAAAATATTACTTAAAAAATAAAATAAATAAAAACTTATTTAAAAATTGTTACTTAAAAAATAAAATAAAATAAAATAAAAACTTATTTTAAAAAAACGTTACTATCGTTAAAAAATTAAATAAAATAAAAAATTTATTTGAAAATAAATATTTTTAATAAAATATACATTTTTTATAAAAAGGT
>NC_036238.1:16333390-16347932 GCF_002742605.1 Olea europaea var. sylvestris
GTTCCTCTAAATGATAGTTAGATCATTTGGTAATGTTGTCCATCTGAATTAAACAGTGTTTGTGTTTATTCTATGATATTTTAAAGGTCGTCGTAGCTAATAATCATTTTATAATCCGTTACAGTGTATTACAAACATTTCATAAGTACAACAAATCAATATTTACAGTATTTACAATTATTTCGTAATTACAAAAAATTACAACTAATAATTACAATAAATCTACGGATCACCATTAAAGTAGAATAAGTCGCACGCCAACTTATTCCTCCAACTCTGTATTCAGGATTGGTTGATTCCATCAACCTTATGTGCTATACTCAGAAATTCGATATACTTTATTTCAAAAATGGCTGCAAATGAACAATGAGTTCCATCAGTACCGTGGAAAAAAAAATTAAGTATTAAATTTTAAAATTTTTAGAATCACTTACGATATTGTCTGCTTCGTCGTGGTCGTGTCCTGCACGACGGCTAATCTGTTCTTCACAGTCAATGCCGCATGTCTAGCCATCATAGGGACAAAAACAACAATGGACTCCAGATTTTGTTTGAGCTGACCTTGTGTCAAATATAAATAATCGGGGTCATACACATATATAGTAGACTCAGTGAACACAATCTCCAATGCTATGCAGTGATGATTCACGTTCACTGGTATGTACATATGTGTACAACCTTCTCATGACTTCCCCTGACACGTGGCTACATCCCTATTGTCCACTTGAGCATGTAGTCGGGCACCGCGTATTCCTTGTCGGCATGTTGGAGCGATTGGTACTCAATGTCAACGCTTCGTCCGAACTCCAAATTCAGTATGACTCGGCCATGACTGTCAAATGAGCCTAGATATGTTTGAACTCGATCACGCAACAAGTCTATGGCCAGGTCGATGTGCTGCATTAAAAAATAGCAATACAAAAGGGAGTTATTTTATTGCATAAACAATCAATGATATACAAGTCATAAAAATTAACAGTATGACTACTTCACTTACATCGTTGGCAAGTCAAGCTCTTGAAGTGGTGATATTGTGAAACCACTTATAAGTATTGAAGATCGTCACACTACCAATCGTACGGCTGGTCCTGACAAAAGAAACAAAGAAATGTTAAAAAAGCGTAGACGAGTAACGATCACTGGTAGGTACTAATATCATGAATAATAATCCGGGCAACATTCTTCTCCACTTCGCCTCGAACGCTTTCCACTTGACATGGTCCAACTCCTGAAATAGGTTGGGGATCGTCACATCAACGAACCTCCTCCTCTTTGTCTCAGCCATGAAAGGAAAGACAATGTCCTCTCCTTGCCCACCTCGGGCATCGTCCCCTCCTCCACCCCAACGATCGCCACCTCCTCCTCCTCCTCCTCCTCCATCCTCGTCGTCACCACCTCCTTGACCATAACTCCCATCCCCGAGGGGCCCACCACCTCATCCACCCGCGTTAACACCACCTCCTCGACCCCCTCATTCGACATCGTTGGCACCACCTCCTCGACCGTTGCTCCCGTCCCCAACGGGGCCACCTCCTCCTCCGACCTTGGGGCCATCCCCTCCTCCGCCCTCGGAGCCATCCTATCCTCCATGGACTGAAGAAAAGAGTCTCGTGCATCCTCCGACCTCGATTGTGGGTAACCCCCAACTCTATCCTCTCGATCATCCCCCCGGTCGTCACCTTCGTCACCCCATCGTTTGCCTGCTATATCACCTCGAAGTGCTATCACCTCATCCTGAATGCCCGCGCAGCACTCTAACATCATCAGCTATATCTTCGACCCTTCCTACCAACTGACATCCTAGATCGTCGACCCGCTCCACCATATCTCGATGCAGCGCGCCAACTTCCTTTGATATAACTCCTATCAGCTCTCGACGCAACGCGCCAACCTCCCCTGACATAACTCCTGCCAGCTCTCGACGTAGCGCGCCGACCTCCTGCACCATAAATCTAGTCAGGTGATGGTACAGATCATCAGATTAATCACCCTGAGGGGGAGGAAGTGACGCCGGCGATGGAGGTGATGCCCGATCAACTGGCTTGCAGTCCTGCACAAACTTACATATTATTAACTTATTCAATAATTGCTAACTCATAAAAAATACTAATCAATAATTCACTTACCTAGTCTCGATCGGGGATTGAATCGGACATCTGATCGTCTTGGGCGTGCGGAACTACTACTTCACGCACGAGACCCTGCGCCTCCTCCTCCATCGACGAAGTCAAATGAGTTATTACTTCAAGTTGACATATTGACATTTTAAAATGATAAAATCATGTAATGAGATATTAAACTATGTACAATATAAATCACAAATTTATAATACTCACATGAGGGTCATCGAGAAGAGTCGATAATTGTTTCCTAGTGGGACATCCCTCCGCTTGAGATGCTCATCAATTGTGCATCCGAGGACAGCGTGTCTCCTCTCGCGCGCAAAGCGAGTGCCCAATATGGGGATGATTTCCTACGCCCAGACTTGCAACACATAAATTAGTACATTCAAATTCAATAGAAAAATATTTTAACATTGATTGCGTTAATCATTTACTTGCAGCAACAAGGGGAATCCGTACGTGTCGTACTTACACACGGGCCCCTTGGGTTTTGAGTACGGTCTGGTGAAGATGTGGGGGGTGTTCTTGAAACATCGGCGGCCCCCATGGATAACTATTGAAGTGATCTATGTTGTCGACGATCTCGATGTGGAAAAGATCGATCGCAGTCTTCTTGTGGTGACATCGCATCACGCTCTCAATGGTGTAAACCATACCTAACTTCAGTCTGTCCAACATCTCGTCACATCTCCTAATCGCATCCGTCACCTGAGGCAAAACCACCGCCCCATGTCCCTGGAAATAAGTGTCCTGTAGCTTATTTCCTCTCTGAGTCCTGCCACTAGTTGCCCCATCGTCCGTAATCTTCAATCCAGTCAGTAGGGCAAACTCGACACATGGAAAAGCTTACGACTTTCCCCTTGAGAAGTGGAGGGCATCCCGTCAACTGGACTCATCAACCGACATAAAAGAGCATCAATCATCTGACCCGAATACTGCAACTCTCTATAGGGTATAGAAGCCACAGAAAGGATTGACGCGGCATATCTACATACTGGTCGTCCAATAGCTCCAGGACCTGGGTGAAGCTGTCAAAGTTACTATTCCACGTAACTTTACTTCACATCTGTCTCAACTCTGCATCCAAATGAAAAAAATTGAAACAAAGTATTAGAACATTGTACATGAAATAATGGAACGACGCATAATAACCTAAAATTAAGCGAACCGGATCGTAATTACTATATGCAAGACCCAAATTCATGAATTTTTAATCGTATTAATGAAAATTAATAATTACCATAAAAATTAAAATTAAAATTACAATTACAATTAAACTTAAAATAAAAAAGTTAAAATTATAATTAAAAAAGTAATTTGAAAATTAATTTTAAAACAACAAATTTCTTTCAATTAAAATTAAAATTATAATGAAAATTTAAATTTAAAATACAATTACAATTACAATTATAATTAAAAAAGTAATTTTAAAATAACAAATTTCTTCAAATTAAAATTATATAAAATGAAAATTTAAATTTAAATTTAGAATAAAATTACAATTACAATTACATAAAAAGTTGAAATTAGAATTAAAAAAGTAATTTCAAAATTAATTTTAAAATCACAAATTTCTTTAAATGAAAATTATAACTAAAATGAAAATTTAAATTTAAAATATAATAAAATTAAAAAATAAAATTAAAAATTTTAAATTAGAATTAAAAATTTAATTTTAAATTAATTTTAAAATAAAAAATTTCTTTACATTAAAATTATAATTTAAAATAAAATTACAATTACAATTATATTTAACATAAAAAGTTGAAATTAGAATTAAAAAAAGTAATTTCAAAATTAATTTAAAAATAACATATTTCTTTAAATTAAAATTATAACTAAAATGAAAATTTAAATTTAAAATAAAATAAAAAATTAAAATTAAATTAAAAATAAAAAGTTAAAATTCGGATTAAAAAATTAATTTGAAAATTAATTCTAAAATAACAAATTTCTTAAAATTAAAATGAAAATTTAAAATAAAAATTAAAATTCAATTTCAAATAAAGAGTTAAAATTAGAAATAAAAAAATAATTTTAGAATAACAAATTTCTTTAAATTTGATTAAAAAAATATGTAGTTAAAAATTCCAAACATTTAATGATTTAAATTAATTTAGGAAATTTATAATTACAAAAAATATATATATATATATATATCGGTTGTTAAACAGTCGGTTCTAGAACGGGGCTATTAACAACCGGCTGAAACATTTTAGTCTCCTCTCGTTGGAATCCATCATTTCCGACGAGTTGGAGCTCTGCAAACAATCAAAATTGATCAATAAATTTCATCTATACGCAAATCTAGCCTATATTATGCATTTCATACCACAAAAATAATATTCCAATCAACAGTCTAACTAAAACTCAACAAAACCCAATAATCTAATTATAATTACACAAAAACTAACATTTACAACTGTTAACAGTCGGCAATCGAAAGTTCTTTGGTGAGGGAGATGTCTAGACGATCGAATGTCAATGAATCTGATTTCTTGTCTCCAAACCGTTAAGAGAGAGAGGAAGATAGAGGGATATTTTAAAAAAAGTGTATTTAAATTGTGTTTTCGTTTTTTTTTTTTTTATAAATCAGTCAAGGTCTAATGGCCATTTTCATTTATTTACTCAAAGGAGAGAGAAATTAATTTTGCTCTGAAAATGGTGAAGAAACAAACCTCCAGTTGTGAGTCTGCTGCTCTGTCCTCTTTCATCCACCCCTACTCCTCCCAATTTGAAGTAAATCCATTAGGAATTTGAGCATCGACTTCTAAAAATCAATAGTCCATTCAGTTTGCAGACATGGCAATGACCATTGAAGGTTCATTTTCTCTGTCTCCTTTTTCCTCGTTCAATTTATTTATTCGTAATTATTCTATAAGGAAGCAACTAGGTCAACTTTTGTAACTAAAGGTAGCTTTGGTTGTAACCTTTTGTTTTAAATTTTCACTATCCTTGACACTGTTGCGGTACTATAGTGTTTTAATTGAATTAGTCTCAAGATCAAAGCTTTACAGTGAAGACAATTTTAGCGGTCGCCTTAACGTCTTCTCTTTTGAGGCTTTGCAGTCAGTTTTCTCTGCTTGTGTTTGGCAGCTTGTAATGTCCCAGAATTGGTGTTTCCAATTAAGACTTGAACAGTCTTCCACAAACTGCAACTCCGAGGCCCCAATATCGTGCTGCCAAACACAACGTAGGCTTTGTTTAATTTATGATATTTAATAAGAAATTTTGTGTGTTCAATGGTAGGCATTCACGTTGATGGTGCTAAAGTAGTTTTTATTTTATTTTTGAATGATGGTTTGATATTCACACGAAGAAAACTAGTGAATCGGGATGGAAGAATAGAAGAAGTTCGTCTCAAAGTTGTGTCGTGTTGTAGATTTTATCTTGCATCGTGTTCAGAACAAAAGTTGAAAAATATTTTATGACGAACATCTTATAGGTGTAAACCAGCACCCAAGATTTGCTGGGCAATGGATATTTGTATTTTTGAGTTTCTTAAGTATTTAGAAGCTGCAACTGTAGACTACATATTTTATATCCTTCGGAGGGAGATCATCTCATCATTTTTATACAAGCAAACATGCCATCATCTATTAAGGCATACCAATTTGCTTTAGCTATGTTCAGTATTTGGGAAGCAGTTGGTCTTACCTGAAGAACATTCGTGACCACAAAATTTGGAAGAGATCTTGATGGCCAACTCACTATCTTTATGTCATAGTCTTCTTTTAAACTTTGCTTTGCTTTATGCAATTTTGATATTATGGTTTGCTTTCTGCTGCCAAATTTGGCCTCATAGTATATATCTTTCTGAACAGAGTGCAAGTAATTTTGAATTTAACTCTTTTTTTTTTTTTTTTGGCTTCCTTTTCTGGTCAATATTCCATTATTTTCTAACAGACGAATGATGTTCTGGTCTTCAAATACAGTGTAAGTAGAAATATGAATTTACGAATTTAACCCTTGTTTGATTCCTATTATTTTCAAAATACATTTTTCTCTATTCTTTTCAACCACACATTCTTCAATAAACTAATATCACATGTAAATCCAAAATTTTTTTATTTTTTAACCACACATTCTCCATTAATCAACTATTTCAAAATGCATTCTCAAAAGAAAATGGGACTCAAACAGGCCCTTAATCTTTTGTTGTTGACTAACAAAATATTCTAACGTAACATTAAACGATCAGTCTTGCAGGGCTGGCTTTCATGTTCTCATCTAGCATACTGCTTCAAATTCTGATAGGTTTATGCCTGTATATCTTGTTACCGTTAATAGCATCTATCTCACATTTTTGAAGTAGATTTTCAGAATTTTTAGCTGTTCTTGAGGCTACTCTCTTGAAGATTTTAGTAGAGGAACTTGGTTCAAACAGCAATTATTTGTGCTGTCATCATTCAGAACTTCTAATTGAGTTGGGAATATGCTAGCATCTTAATGCTAGAATCCTGGTTCTAGTTCTGGCTATATATCTTGTATACTAACTCTTGCACAATGTATAGACAGAAACCAATCAAACTGAAGAAAGACATCGGTCTCTTAATGTATCTTCTTTTGTTGCATTCTATTAATTCAAAATTTTTGGATCACAGTTTGGTAGGATGTGCATTTGGTTTATTGTTAAGACCTCCTCTAGAAGATATAGGTCTTGTATCTAGAGGCTACTGAATTTGAAAATTGGAGTTAAGTAATTTGCTATCAAGGAACTGATGCCTTGAACCTTAGATGAGATGGATTAAATCTAGCTTGAGTATCATATTTTCTAAGTTTATTTTTAGTTGCTCAATAACATTTTGACATGTAGTGAACAGGAGCATATGGTTGTTAACATTCTTTTATCATCGGAAGATCTAATAAATTTTGGCTCACAACTAATAATATCCCAACGGTCATTGCTAAGAACAAAAAGCCTGAATGATGTTTTAGTGGTTTATAAAAATTATATTGATCCTTTACATGTCAAGGGTGTTTACTTTCCAAAGCATTTCTTTTCTCTTGTTTTTCTGAAGCAAATATGTCTGGATTTTCGTTTTTTATTCTTATGGGCACATTATTGCATACTTGTTCTGGTGGTGCACTTTTGTTCTGTTATAATTATTGATTGCAGGCTTGTGCCATATACAACAACTGGTGGCCGATGTTATCAGGTTTTTGTGAATGTCTATGTATATTTAAATGAGATTGCATTAGAAAGATTGATTATTGAATCTGTCAATGTCTGACCTCACTAACAAAAATGTTGTTCTCGCAGCTCTTATGTATGTTCTAGTGCCAATGCCTTGTTTATTCTTTGGCGGAGGGTCAACTCATTTTCTAGTCAATCGAGATGGTGGGGGGTGAGTATTCCTTTACTCAGGCATTTCAGGAATTTAAATAAACTTCCTTACCTTTTTGGTATTCAGTGATATTGTTCAAGATTACATCTTGAAATTTTCCATTAGAATTATCTTCTTGGTACGTTTGACATCATGTTCTTTTTGTCAACATAATATTTTGACGCATTAATTACAGTTCTCATGACTGATCTATGTTTTATTTCAAGTCCCCCATTGCATGCCTATGAACTTAGTTGTTTGTAGACTGATCTAGAGGCTGATTAAAAGTGTTAAAGAAGATGTAAGTGTGTTATAATATCATTTGGCTGATGTTCTCTAGTTGTAGTGGAGAGAAAAACTTTAGATAAATTATATAATCTTGCAGTCAATTCCAAATTGATGGTCTAAAAGAAGAAAGAAAAGAAAAGGGAGAAGAACTAAAGAAACGAAGAAGGTTTATGTCAATCTGTCAAGACCCACCTTCCCCATAACCTCCATCTTCCCCTTCCAGCCATCCCAAAAAAGGTTAAATTGTACCATCAGCCGGCATGAATTGGCTGGCCCTTCTAGAAACCTGGGCAATGCTAGGTTCCATTTTTAATTTATTTTTATTTTTATAAGGCCAATGCTGCCTCTTCAAGGCCCCATTTTACACCTCTAGTTGGAAGTGGACCTTGGGGTTGCAGGCAGTGGTGATCACAAGGATTTGGGGGTTGGTAGTGTCTATTGAATGGTAGAGTGAGGGAGGATTCATGTCTCCCTTCCCTTATCCCACGCATATTATGGTTGAGAAGTAAAGTGCTCGTGTTGGTTGTGGTGGTAGTGATTTGGGAAAAATATTGGTGGCTATGGAGCTCTCTCTCTCTCTCTTGGTTATTTTATTTTATTATTATTATTATTATTATTTTTTTTTTATTTTTTGGTTTCCCTCACTAGTAAACTTGGCGGGTATGGAGAAGGGTTGTGGTGAGGAGCAGGTTTCAAAAATGGAGGTAGGTTTGATGGCTGGGGGGAGGGGCTGCTAGCTGAAATGGCAGGCTGGTTTAAGAATTTCTTTCCTCTTTCTGCTTGCATATCTTTATGTATTTCAATTTTTTCCTTTATGATCTTTCCAAATTTTGTGTGAGAATGGGGGTATTTTGGTAACTTCAGTCTCTATTACGAAGGTTTTGTTAATGTATATACAATGTAATGTTAGTTAGTCCCACATTGGTTAGAAAGGAAAACATTCCTCTCAAATTAGGCTATAAATAGTATATCTCTCTTGTAAACAAATCATACTATTCAATACAATTCTCTTCTCTTTGTATTGCCTTATTTTCTCTCTTAAATTCAACTTAGTATCAGAGCTACTATTCTTAGTGTTCTCGATATATCAAGAGTTGAGTATGTTCTGTTATTGCCACTATTAGTGGATCCTTCACATCAGAAAAACCTCTTGTATATCCTTTTCATATCTGTTAGGTCATTGCTATAGTCGTAGTCTTATTCTCCATCGACATCATCTCAGCCACCACTCTATCAGTCATTTCCTGATCAGTTTAGTTCGATTCTTGTTATTTTTATCTCTATCTCCTTCTAATTTCGTGCACATTATGGAGCATCTTGAGGCCTTACAACCTATTCTCATTGTCATGGAAGGACTCAACTACACTATATGGGCTCAGGCTATGTCAAGCTTTCTTAAGGGCAGAAAGCTCTGGCGCTATGTTACTGGTAATATCACCGAACCAGAGAAAATCGCTGGAGAAGACAACACAAAATACATAGATCGTCTCGAAGAATGGGATAGCAAAAATCACCAAATTATCACTTGGATTCGCAACACATGCGTACGCTCCATCAGTCTCCGGTTTGGTAGATTCAAGACTGCCAAGTCACTATGAGATTTTTTACAGAAACGCTACACCACCACAGATCTGTCTCATCAATACCAACTTCTAGGCACTCTACATCGTATGCAACAATAGCCTGGACAATCCATTAATAATTTCTTATCTGAGATGCACTATGTTTAGGATCAACTTGCTTCCTCAGAACCAGAGTTTACAGATGTTGGGATCCTTACTCCAAACGTTTCCGAGTATCTCGTTATGTCGTTTTCTGGGAACACAAGATGTTCGCCTCCATATCCAAGTTTCACCTGTCACATGACAATACCTCTCCTATTCACTGACCTCTCCATAGATCTTTTTCCTGACACTCCTGAGACATCTTCTTCTGAGTCAACATCTCCACCAACATATCCTATCTCTTTCTCAGATATGTCATTACCAACTAACATGTCTACAGATACCTCAATTGAGTTATCCACCTTGCCCTCTTTTGAGGAACTTGTCTCTTCTAATGGATCTGCTCCAACGACTTCTGATCTCCCTACTCGACGAAGTGACCGGGTAAAAACTCCTTCTGTTAATCTTCGTGACTTTGTTGTATTTTCTACTATTCTTTCTCACCATGAATCTCAGTCTTATCGTGAAGCTAGTTCTGATCCTCTTTGGCAGAAAGCAATGAATGATGAACTACAGGCACTCGAAAACACTCACACTTGGGATCTAGTGGACCTACCAAAAGGCAAACATGCCATGGGATGCAAGTGGGTTTACAAGATCAAAACTCACTTTGTTGGGTCCATTGATCGATACAAAGCTCGCTTGGTAGCTAAAGCGTTTACCCAGGAGTATGGGATTGACTATGAGGAGACCTTTGTCCCGGATGCCCGCCTCACTTCAGTTCGCAGCTTAATTGCAGTTGCCGCCGTCCGTCATTGAGAATT
The DNA here is from genome assembly GCF_002742605.1 of Olea europaea var. sylvestris. Taxonomy (NCBI): domain Eukaryota; kingdom Viridiplantae; phylum Streptophyta; class Magnoliopsida; order Lamiales; family Oleaceae; genus Olea; species Olea europaea. The sequence goes on from NC_036238.1 coordinate 16,343,617, forward strand.
ATTTCAGATGGATGTGAAAAATGATTTTTTTAATGGTGAACTTACTGAAGAAGTTTATATGTGCCCTCCTCTTGGTTCTCATCATCTTCCGCATCAAGTTTGCAAACTTCGTCGGGCTTTTTATGGTCTCAAGCAAGCTCCTCGAGCTTGGTTTGCCAAGTTCAGCACCATTGTTGGAGATTTTGGGTTCACTTCCAGCTCACATGATTCTGCTCTTTTCATTCGCAAAACAGACCAGGGTACTATCCTTCTTCTCCTCCATGTTGATGATATGATCATCACTGGTGATGACACATTCGGAATTTTGGATCTCAAGACTTATCTCAACCAACATGTCGAAATGAAAGATCTTGGAAAGCTTAGTTACTTTTTGGGACTTGAGATCACTTCTAACTCTAAGGGATATTATCTTTCGCAAGCAAAGTATGCTTCTGATCTTCTTACTCGAGCGGGACTCACAGATAGTAAGACATGTACCACTCCTCTAGAGCTCAACTCTAAACTCAGTCCCATGGATGGTACACCTTTGGATGACCCCACCTTGTTTCGCCAGTTGGTTGGTAGTCTTGTTTATCTTACAGTTACTCGCCCTATGCTGTCCATATTTTCAGTCAATTTCTCTCTGCTCCTCGCACATCCCATCATGCTGCAGTGCTTCGCATTCTCAGGTACGTCAAAGGGACCCTATTTCATGGTCTCCACTTCTCATCTCACTCTTCACTCGAGTTTCGTGCCTACTCAGATGCAGATTGGACAGGTAGCCCCACTGATCGTAGATCTACCACTGGGTATTGCTTCTTCCTTGGTGATTCTCTTATTTCTTGGCGCAGCAAGAAACAAACAGTAGTCGCTCGATCCAGTACAGAAGCTGAGTATCGAACCCTTGCTGATACAACTCAGGAACTTCTTTGGCTTCGCTGGTTACTTGAAGACATGGGCGTCACCCATTCTACTGCCACTAGCATAAACTGCGATAATCAAAGTGCTATCCAAATTGCTCACAATGATGTATTCCATGAACGCACAAAACATATTGAAATTGATTGTCACTTTATACGTCATCATCTCATCCGTGGGACTATTGGACTATTATCAGTTTCTTCAGCCGATCAAACTGCTGATATCTTCACTAAAACGCACCCTCCTGGACGCCTTGAGGATTTAGTTTCCAAACTCAAGTTGGTCTCCATTTTACCACCTTGAGTTTGAGGGGGGCTGTTAATATATATACAATGTAAATGTTAGTTAGTCTCACATTGGTTAGAAAGGAAAACAGTCCTCTCAAATTAGGCTATAAATAGGATACCTCTCTTATAAACAAATCACACTATTCAATACAATTCTTTTCTCTTTGTATTGTCTTATTTTCTCTCTTAAATTCAACAGGTTTGATGATCAACCAGTGCATGGTGTTGTGAAAATGTCATTTCGTAGGTCAAAAATGTGACTGAATGTAAATGATGGGACCAATTGTACAATGTTTGTAACTACAGTACTAGCTTGTATTTTTACTAAAGGATTAAACAAAATGCACGATGAAAGTTGAAAAGAACTTTTTTCTGCGCTAGTCCTAAATAATGCACTTGGGATAAGGCTTTGTTTGAGTGAAATTAAGATACTGCTGCTAATTAACTTGTGCTCTCACGCTAATCAGAATGTTATACACAAGTTTATAAATCTGGTGTGCTTTTTTCTGTTGTTGCAAGTGCTGAAGCAATCCATGTACAGCCGGATGACATCAGAACACATGAAAATTAGGATGCATACTTAGCCCATAAGATCAATTTGACTTGCTTTTTTATGCTAATTTGTGATGGGGTACAATATTTTGAAGCCTTGCCAGGACAAGTAACCGCGTTATGTGTCACTTGTGCTGAAGTGACCTGAATGACATTATTCCTTAGTTTGGGTAAGCTTATAAGTAAATTTTAAGGAGGAAAAGTATTGGGATTCTACGTAATGTGGAGATAATAACTGGATAGTAATTATGAATATGGTTTAAAATTAACGTTTGACTTTGACCGGATAGAAAAATGAACTTATAAGCTACTTTTAAGGAAAGCTGAAAACATTTTACTAAGATATTATCCTGTTATGATTTTCCAAATAAATATTACATGTCTGTTAGCTGCAACCACGTCCACAAGTTGCCACTGTTTCCATTTGTCTCCACCCTGAAAGCTCTTATTTACATTTTGGGGAAATTTAACTCTTTGTTTTGTTGCAGATGGATCAACGGTGCTAAGTTCTTAACAGGGGCATCTGCTGTAGGGAGTATGGCCATTCCCATTATTCTGCGTCATGCTGGTTTGATTGGGACTGGAGCTATGTTCTTTGAATTTACATCATTCTTTATATTTGTCTGCACTGTTCTGTGTTTTCACCGTGCTAGCCTTGACGATGAGTGGTGACATTTCCAATGCAAGCCGAACATCCTTCAATCCTTGAGAATGAAGAGGTTAGCATAAATAACAGACGAGGGTGAAAAAAGAATAGAAAATTGTGTTAGAATTGCATTTCAGTCGCACTGTCACCAGTGCTATGTATAACTTCCTGTCTCAAAATTTTAGATGAGGCCTTGTTACATTGGATTTCAAACAATTTTACTGTAATTTATCTTCAGTTTTATCTCCAATATCTCTTTATTTCTACAAAAAATTCCAGAAAACGAACAGGAAGAGGAATTTTATAGCTGTCTTATTTTTCAACTTTCGTGTAAATCTTGTTTTCTTTTATTTTCTTATAATGATCTTAATTGGGTTTGTTATATCCAAATGCATTACCATAATAGGATTTTCCAATTTTATTCTCTCTAGCTGCGGTTATGGATTCCCGAGGGAATTTAGCCGGCACCAAAGCTATTTTACAGGAATTTAACAATAAAATGACTTTTGAAAACCCTATTAGGCATCTTTTTTTTTTGTCAAATTATGCTGCAAGAAGATGTGAGAGCAATCCAAAGAAAATATGGTTTATCCATGTAAAATATGGGATTTTTCAAATTTCAATGTAGGGACTTCCTCATGTAGTTACGGTCTTTCCCATGCTAGTGTAAGCAGAAAAATGCCTCTTGAGTAATGAGTTATTTCAGCACGGACCCAAATGAATTACAAGATTTTGATCTTCCATCGTGGTGAAAGCTGAACAAAAGATAATATTCGATATGAACAATGATTGTACATAACCTACTAACACTTTTGGAGCCTATTGTACGTAAAAGTTGCATTTGATTGAGGCGCAAGAATTTGTCAGATGAATAATCAAGATCTATGTAGGGTTGGCAACGGTTTAGTTTAGGATCGATTCGGTCAAAACTATCATCGAATCACCAATTTTTTTGTCATACCATAATCGCAACATAAACACGCAAGTCAATTCAGTTCGATTCGGCTCGGCTCAATTCAAGCGGTTAATAACCACGAACAGTGGAAAATCCAGGACTTCGGCCCACTTAGGACAATTTTTGATAGTTGATGGTCAACGTCGTTGACTATTGTTGATCACCATCAACAGTCAACGGCCGTATAGTGATGTCATTTATTAATATAAAATTGAATAATATTAAAAATTATTCTATCTATATGTAAATACACTAAAATGTAAAAATCGTATATTTTTATCAAATTACAGTACAATACAATTCGAAATAATATAAAATAAATGATATATGAGACTTCTTTGTGTTATTAATGCTTAATAAATCGTTTGCTCGATTAGAAATAGTTACAGGATTAGATGCACTACTACAAAAACTAGATTGAGACATCGATTGAAAAAATAATTCCACAATCTATATTAGAATTAAAATTAATTTTAAAATATAATTAAAGTTTCAATGTTCAATCCCCCGCACCAATTTATCACAAATTATAAATTCCCAATTTCTCATTTTCATTTTCACAAATCACAAAATTACATTTCACAATACTCAAATTAATTTTTAATATCACAATTCACAATTGATATATTCTCTTATAACACAAAAAAAAAAAAAACAATATTAAGTCAATTTAGCAAATAATATTTCAAATGAAAATGAAAACAATTTCCCAATACCCAAATGCAAAATTCAAATTTAATACACAATATTATCAGCATAACTATACTAAACAATATCATTGTCCCTTGATCTTTATGCATCGAACTTGATTCCTACTCAATAATTCAAAAGCTCCAACCTCAATTCATATTCAATCTTTATGCATCATTCATAAAAAGAATAATAGAAAGCAAATTGTCCACTTATTTTTTTTTTTAACTGGTACTTATTAAAAAAAATAAATTAATCTGTAATCGCTTCGGGGCAGGTCGACGAC
>NC_036238.1:16347981-16352287 GCF_002742605.1 Olea europaea var. sylvestris
AAAAAAAAAAAAAAAAACTTCAACCTCAATTCATATTCAATCTTCATTCATCATTCATAGAAAGAATAATGGAAAGCAAATTGCCCAATTATTATTTTTTAACGGGTACTTATTATAAAAAAAAAAGAATATTTAATATGTAATCGGTTCGGGGCGGGTCGACGGTGTAAATATCATATTCAGCCAGTCTTGAACCAGGTCATTAAAATCAAATACCATACCCACCTCATTGCACTATCAGCTAGATTTTTTTCTTTTCGTTCGGTTCAATTAACCGTGATTTTCAATTTTAATGATTCGAATTGTCATCCCTAGATTTATGGTAGATATGTTAGAGTGCCATAACTAGCTATATGGAAAATTATGAATTAAAGAAAAACCTACAAGTATAATGTCCGAAGATTTGGAGCAGCTAGGAGCTTAAGAAAGTAGTTGCAAACATCAGTTGTATTCTTGTAAACAAACGCCACAGAAATATTTAATTAGATAGATATTTGTGTATAATTTATCTTCACCTACATTTAATCCAAACTCGAAGAAGGGAGAATTGTCAACTTGTAAGTTGTAACAGTATTTGTGTACTTTAATCTTTGATGTTTTTCCTTTTAATGCATGAACTACCTGTTCAGTGTTTTGTGAGAATTAAAATTAAATTTTTTAGTAGATTGTGATAGAATTTTTTGAAATGCGCGGTTGAAAAGTTGGAAGATCCTTGAAAGATATGGCTAATATTAATTGTTTGACTTTGATTTAAATTAGATTTAAATTAAAATCAAATTTTAATTTGAATCAAACACGCACTTGATGTTTCTTTATTTGCCATTTTTTTATCTTAGTTGAGACGAGCAATTTCGTTTGCTGAATTGCTGCATTACTTGCGTGTTTGACAATTCACAAAATGTGACCTCAGATTAATTTATGACAATGACAGGTATATGTCACAAAAAGGTGACAATTTCCAGATATTAGAAAGGATATTCCCTGCTTTATACTTTGAAAATATAAAATACATCACTGTTTATTTCAAAATCAAATATCATTGAGTTAAAAACTTTGTGAACCTTTCTTATAAATGCAGGCTGTTCACAAACAAAAAACAGATTTTTTCATTCAAGTATACTTTTCTTCATTTACATTTTATCTTTATCTTGGATTGTATCTCTCCGCCTTTAATTGTTGGCGTCTAATTACAAGGAATATTTTCTCAATACTCTAAAGATGATTGTGATGAAGATTTATTCCGACCTAAATCTCATTCAGAAGATGAATGTGATGAAATCATGGATCATTTGAAAGGACATGACAGCCTATCGGAGCGCTTAGCCATTATATCTGAAACTCAAGACAACACATTCATTTACTCCTCGCATCACATAGCGATCACATATTCATGCTCTAAACTTTGCTCGTGTATCAATGAACGGCTTTTCAAGAGTTTTGAAAGTACCTTCCGATGTTACTCATTCATGCACATACTGCGAGATGAATACAATTTAAGAAGTGCAAATGATAAGGTATACAAACATATGGGTATGTTTTTCAGTTTTTGTGTATTGGCACATTAGGTTTTGATACCAATGAATCCTGAGCTATGATGTAATCAGTGAAATTGCTACCAACAACCAACTCCAAAAGCTCAACTTGAAAACAACGACCGTTGGAAGTAACTTAAGAAATTAATGATACTCATAGCCCATATATATAACCTCTTGGATAACTTTAAATTTTGGCTCATTTAACCTTTATTGACCCAACTAAAGCCTAAACTAACCCTATATATATGTTGCTTCCTACACTAATCCTTCCTACACTAATCATTAGTGTGTGATTTGTGTGAGAAGAAGAGGAAAAACGTGGCTGCCTCCCTGCTGAAAATTATGTGCCATTGGAGAAGGAAAACAAGCTACCTTTGTGTACCAAAAATTGGTGATTAACTTTGTGTTACCTGTTTTTTACGGCGACATCTTAAGATAGATTGCTCTTGGAGGTGTGGTGGATCTTGTGGTGGTGCTTGATTTCTGTTTTGGGTAAAGTTGTGGTTTGGATAGTTTTGTTCTTTACGCATTCTGGTTCTTTTTTACTTAATTGGTTGCTGCAGTTGATAGAGATTTTATAACTAATAATGGTGGTTCAAAAGTGATAAATTCACACCTCTCATTATTTACGGACTTAAATTGGTCTACTCTGATATATTATCTTATCCTGACATTAGCGCATTATCGTGTGAGATGACATTAGAATTGGGGTACCATTGATTGTGCTAGAAATTTAGGAATTGTTTGTCATATTTGAAGTGTTGCATTTGACTGTAAGTTGGTAATTGCTTTTGTACTTTAATTATCATTTTAGTCACCGTGTAAGACTACATTGCATGAAAAACTAAACTTTTGTTGACATATCTTCATGTTGCATGGATTATTCTATTAAAACACCTCGACTTAACTCATTTGAATATTCCCTTGATATTGAGATCTCGAATCTCACAAAACCTGAGAATCTAAAACGGTGTGTACTACGACTAAAGGATTACTTTGTGTGATCTATTTGTGTACTTTAGTTGTTTTGTTTTTAAAAAATGTCTTCACATTTCGAAATTAGAATTTTCAATGGGAAAAAAAATTAAAAGCACAAAAAAATAATATGATGAACTTGCTTACACTCCAATTATTTTACACATATTCGACATTGTTTTGAGAGAAGTTGGAAAACTTGATTCTACTGAAAAAATTTGGAAAAAGTTGAAAAACTTATATTTGCTTAAGTCTATATCTAATAAATTGTATCTACTCGTAAGATTGTTCAGTTTTAAAATGAATCATCCAAATGATTTTGATGACGATCTAGATATTTTTAACAAACTAGTTCAAGATATCGTTTATTGTGATGAGAAGATGTTTGAAACTTATAAGGCCATTAACTTGCTTAATTATATGTCTGACTCATATATGGAGGTTAAGGATGTGATTAAATATAGTAAGGACATCCTAACACATGAAATTGTCATTAATTCTTTTAAAAGTAAAGAGATGGAGATTAAGACTAAAAAAGAGTTATATATGATGAGTAGAATGAAGATTAAGCAAATGAATTTGGGTAGAACTAAAGATGATATTGATTTGAGTAGCGACTTGAGTGATCAAGGCGGTAAGAAGAAGGGAAAGGTTTGGGACAAGTTCGTGGCAAGCAATGTTACAGCTGTAGTAAATTTGAACACTTTGTAAGGGACCGTCTCAAGGAAAAGGATAGGTTGTAAGATGATAAATGAGACGAATGTGGCTATAAGGTCGAGTGATAACCCTAATGAGATTTATTGAGAGTAAACCTAGTTTTCTGCATGTGTGTGATTAGTTAATTTTATTGCATGGTTACATGACATTTCAATGTGTTTGATATGTGCATTTGTATAAATCTAAGAGCAATTTGATTACTTGGTGTAATTGTTTGCATGCATAGTCGGTTAGGATGCGTTGGTCTATCGATGATGTGATTAAATGTTGAAATCCTTTTATCTGTGAAAGATCTTGATCAGGTGAAGTATGAGAGAGGTACTCCTATCACTTTTGTTAGGTGGAGACCCATTATCCACGTAGTTTGAAAAAAGTAATGTGATAATAAAGGATTGTCCCGAGGACTTGGGATCTATTGTAATTTACCAGTTAGACATGTGTTAAGTGATCAATCTAGCGAGCATGATGAACAAGGAGAGGAGATATGTTCTTGAGGTGTGAGCAACACAAATGAAATATGATAAGTGTGGTAAGTTCTTTTTCGTGGGGCCATTTATGCATTTATTGCATATATGTTGTTAGCCATTTGTTGATTAACTTCGTGTTAATCTGTTGTCCTATGCGAACATGTTTTGAAAAGATCCGTATATTATTTTATATTATATCTTCATCGTATGTTAATTGCTTTTGATTGTTCGCTATGATTATTTATTTCTACTTGGGTATTTGTTTTTTATCTTGGCCTTGGTGAGTACATGAAGCAAGTATAGTATGTGTTTCGGGTCTGAGACACGACGTACGGTCTGTGATCCCAATTTTATTGGCTGCCTTGATTACTGAAATATTAACTTTGTGTTTTGATTACTTGCAAGTTAATTGGGTTCAAGGTGGAGATTTGTTGGATTTTGATATCCAATGAATCTCGGTTATGATATAAACGTCGGAATGAATTTCAAATCCAAAGGCTCGACTAAAAAACAACGTGGATCATTAAAAATAGCTTAAGAAATTAATGGCCTATATATATTACCTATGAGATAATTTTGAATCTTGGCCCATTTAAAGCTTAACCTATCCCT
>NC_036238.1:16355883-16361336 GCF_002742605.1 Olea europaea var. sylvestris
GATTTAATAGTAGAATGAAAGATATGATCGATAATCGAGATTAACACACTTCCATATCTCGTAATTAATCGGATCATATTGACGAAGGGATTATAATTTCATAGTAAATGAACAAGTTTGATTTTGTTATACCACATGATATTTTCTGTCACATGTGTTGCTCTGATACATTGCTAGATGTCAATCTGGGACGGCAAGTGTGAATTAGTGATAAATTAGAGTATTTTAATTTATCAATTTTGATTAGATCAAAATAATATTTCACGTCGTTAGGTATCGTGATCGGAAACTTGATGGGTCCCACACAAAAGAGAATTAGAAGATTGCAATTTGTCAATAAATTAATTTAACAATCGTTGAATAAATTAATTGATTGTGCTGGTTATTTATGAGCCCGAATTAATTAATTGGATTAATTAATTCACGAACTGGATTTAATTAAATATATTAATTAAATATTGGACCAGACCAGGCCAAACCCGTTTGGGATTATATAAATACATGGCTAGGGTTGTCAATCTGTAGAGAATCTTATAGTTCTTGCTAGCACAAGAGGAGAAAACTCTAATGGCTGCAATCTGTTTTCTGTGTGGAATTCATTAGAGGCTGAACAATTGGACAGCTGTAGGAGGTAGATCCAAATTGCTGGAACAAAGATAACGCAAAGGAGTTTGCAGATCTAAGAAAAAGTATAACTTTTATCACAATTCCTATTTAAATACAAAGATGGGTCCTGGTGGGAATTGAAAATATTTTATTTCCGCTGTGCATATTTAAGTAAATTCTCAACAGTGGTATCAGAGCCAACTTTGTATTTGTTAGGAATTAATTTACATGTTGATTAAATTAAAAGTTGATTTAAATCATGTTTATTCCTAAATCTAGCAATTGTAGTGTTTAATTTTATTTTTTCGCAATTTGTTTTGAAAAACAAAATAAAAAAAATTGATCGAAGGCGACCACCGTCGACGCGCAGCAGCCCGCTGCCAACATTGCTGTTGCAGCGGTTGCACGAAGGAGCTGCTGGGTAGCAGCACCTTCGCGCTGTTGATTTGGGCAACAAGACAGACGGCGGGTCTTGCCTTTCGATGGGGTGGTGCCAGTAAGGCGCCGCCACTGGAGAAATAAATAAAATAAAATAAAATTCATTTAGGGTTCCTGTAGAAAGAGATTGGAGATGGGGGCCTCTTCTGAAATTTATGAAATTTCAGGGTGGCTACTGCAATTATGAAAATGGGGTCAAATTTGCAATTCTAAAATGGACTTGTTCTATAATTTGTTGAATTAGAAGGGTCGGCTTTTAATTTTAATTTTGGGCCAATGTGTAAATTTCAAAAATGTGTTTTGAATTTAAATTTTAAATTGGGTTTTAAACTTGTATTATTAATTGGGTTTGACCCGTATTTTAAATTGGCCCAAAGTTAAAATTATATTTAAAATTAATGTCTTTATATTTTGTTAAAATTAGATTTTAACTTAAATATTTAATTTAATTCCATATTATTAGAGTTGGACTCTACTCTTTTGTTAATTAAAATTTGATTTTAATTAATATTACCTCCCCAATATATATTGTAATTAGAGTAGGACTCTAATTCAATAACTAATTAAAATTTGATTTTAATTAAATTATCATACCCTAATTTTTATAGAATTAGAGTTGGACTCTAATCCGAATTTTAATTAAAATTTGATTTTAATTAAATAACTTCACCCAATAATCATGGAATTAGAGTTGGACTCTAATTTGGGATTTAATTAAAATATGATTTTAATTAAATAGGCCCGTTAATTAAGTTAATTAATTAATATGATTAATTAAAAATTATTTCGATCCTTTTTTTTAAAATAAGTTTTGACAACTATAATTGCTAGATTCTTGAAACATTGTATATGATATTAGATATTATACATAGGAAACATTTATGCGATGAATGTTTATTTATGGATGATTATAGGCTCAACCATGTGGATGTGTTGAATGATTGATTTAATTCTTATCGTTTTATTGGCCTGCAAGCCCTTAATTGTTTTAGATCTGCGAATCCATTATTATTATTATTGTTGTTGTTGTGGGCCTGCGAGCTCTTTATTATTTTGGACCTGCAAGTTCGTTGTCGTTCTTATTATTATGGGTCTACGAGTCCAATTTTATTTAGGTTTGCATGACAACTAGTATAGAATACATGTTACAGCTGAACTAATTGAAGGCACGAGAAAATGAGGAAACCATGGATATGGTGCATTCATATTGATTCAATGTTGTACCTCATAGGAATTGACCAACTAGTCTTTCCACACTATTATTTGTATATTTATTCGCATTGTTGATGCATATATAGACCTTTCGCTCCCAAGAATTTTTCTATTTAAGGAATGAGTTTCATTTGTTTTAGGCAGAAGTTTACAACATGTGTACTCTCTGCCATCCAAAAAACCTTTGAAACCTCTCCTCTAGAAAAATTCTCAATCCAAAAAATATTGTATAGCTGAAACACTCTTTTAAATATTTAAGGTATTCTTTTACTTTATTAAGTTTATTTTAGAACTTTAGGGACTTCCCGAAAGGGAAATCCTTAGTTGTAAATTTTTTCAAAGATAAATTTATAAATCCATGATTTATGTTTACTCTTTTATGCTTATATTTTTGTATGTTTATGTTTGTGTTAAGTAAATATTTGTTATGTTCATTTCATCCTATGCATATAATAAAAGCATAACTTGATTTCTAGAAGCCATAAAGAAGATAATTTAGAAAAAATAGATTTTAGAACTATAGAATTAATTGACAATGAAAAGATTTATGATATGTTAACCACAGAACAAGAAATAGAAAATTTAATATCTAGATTAGAAAAGATAGAAATAATAGGAGAAAATATTTTAAATCTTCAGTTTTTTCTTTTTTTCTTCTGCCAAATTGTCTTGCTTTGCATTATTGAAAATATTTATCATGTATCAAGATTATGGTGTGCCACTGATGAAAATGACATTCCACAATCTGAATTATTGTATCCTTCATTTTGTGGATCTTCATCTTCGTCTGAAAGTCTGGAATTACTGACTTCATCTTTTTCTTTTTGGTCTTTTTTAGCAATATGGGGTTGTAATTTAATTTTTCCTTCTCCTATATTAACTCCTAAAAAATCTATAAATGCTTTAAATAAAATCATTTTCTTTTTACTAATTATTAAGCCGTATTTAATAAATTCTGAAAATACTACTTGTAAATGTCCTCTATGTTCTTGTTTATTTCTACTAAATACTAAAATGTCATCTTGTTTTTGAATCTATAACTCTACACATTTATCCTCTAAACATCTTATTACATGTTGTATTCTTTGTTTTATACTCAATTGTTTTTCTGGTTCTTCTTTTACTGCTGGTAAATTATTCCATTTATCTGTAATCTCTAATCCTAATGGTCCTGGTAATTTATGAAATAATTTATTACTAATTTCTTGATTAAATGTATTTCCTGATATTGAAGTTAAATAATGGTATTCATTTAAAAAATTCTTAACATATCTCCCTTTAGTCCATTTGTAAAGACCAGAATATTTTTTGTCAACACTGTGAGTGTATGCAAAGAAATTACAAAGTTATTAATGAAACTAATCAGAACCTTTCATCAGAAAGAACCCAACTCCAAAAGAAAGTGACCCAACTTGAAAAAGAGATTTTGGATTTAAAAGTCCAATATCCAACAGGTAATATGGAGCCTAAGAAGTCCATAACTAGTCCAGCCCAAACGGTAGCTGGTAAAGACTTATCAAATCCGTTGAAGGTTGTGGACTTACCACACTTACAACTATTATTGTTATGGTTATTACTATTACTATTGCTACCACCACGCTTCTCTATGCACTCTGATGGAAAATAGGTAGTCTGTGTTGGTGTAAATAATGTATGTTTTTGTAAATGTAAAAAATATTTAGTAATTGTAATACTTCCATTATCTTTTAGTAAAAAATTTAATCTTATAATAAAATATGTATCTTTAATATTTAAAGGTCTAACCCGTAAACTTTTGCCTAAACCAAATGAAACTCATTCCTTAAATAGAAAAATTTTTGGGAGCGAAAGGTCTAAAATTTACTGAATGATGGATTTGATTTGACTAAAATTTACCTTTTGTTGAGTACACTCAAGGAGATAAGTTTTAGATGCATGTTAAGCTAACACATAAAATGTGTGAAGACAAAGAGTTGTCAGCTTAATGATCTAGGAGTTGTATGGAGATATAATTGATAATGATATCTACCCAGATGTTTTATTAAGATTTGTTGAGTACACTCAAGATCTTGATATAACAAATGGGATCCCAACCCATTGAGAATCAAATGTGAATTCTAATAACACTGCAGCATGTGCGATGCTTGCAGCTATGTCACCTGAGTTGCAGAAGCAGCATGAGGGTATGGATGCTTACACTATGATTTTTCATCTCAACGAGTTGTATGATGAACAATCTCGTGTGGAGAGGTATGAGACCTCCAAACAACTGTACCGGTGCAAAATGGCAGAGGGATCTTCAGTCAGTGCTCATGTGCTGAAGATGATTGGTTTCATTGAGAAATTTGCTCAATTGGGTTTTATCATGGATCATGAACTAAGTATTGACTTGGTTGTACAATCTCTGCCAGATAATTATTCGCAGTGCATTATGAACTTCAATATGAATAAGATCGAATGCACACTCCCTGAGTTGCTTAATATGCTTAAAACTGTGGAGCCCAATGTCAAGACTAGCACTGGGCATGTCTTAGTTATTCAATCCTCCAAGGGCACTAAGAGGAAAATAAAAGGAAGTTTTAAGAAAACGTCCAAGAAGGCTAAGGAAAATAACAAAGCAGTCAAAGCAGACAAGGACAATACCAAATCTGATGACCCATGCTATCACTGTGGAGTGAAAGGTCATTGGAAGAGGAACTGCAAGGCTTACCTCGCAAGCTTGAAGGGAAAGAAGCCTTCTGAAGCTTCTACTTTAGGTCCTTTTGTTATCGAGGTTAATATGTCTACTTCATTAGCTTCTTGGATATTAGATACCAGATGTAGATTTCATATTTGTATAAATATGTAGGGACTAAAGAGAAGTAAACCACTGCAGAAAAGAGAAGTTGACATGCGCTTGGGGAATGGAGCAAGAGTTGTTGCATTAGTTATAGGGACATACTTCTTACCACTGCCTTCGGGCTTAGTATTAGAATTAGAAAATTGATATTTTGTTCCGGCCATTACTAAAAACATAATTTCTATTTCATGTTTGGACATGAATGATTTTTCAATTAATGTTAAGAACAATCATTGTTCGTTTTATAAAAATGACATTTTTTATGGTCGTGGTGTGTTACAAAATGAAATTTATATTCTTGATACTGGGTCATCTATTATGATTATAGAAAATAAAATGCATAAAAGTGATAATCTAAATAATACATATCTCTGGCATT
>NC_036238.1:16361949-16375566 GCF_002742605.1 Olea europaea var. sylvestris
AATAACAAAGCAGTCAAAGCAGACAAGGACAATACCAAATCTGATGACCCATGCTATCACTGTGGAGTGAAAGGTCATTGGAAGAGGAACTGCAAGGCTTACCTCGCAAGCTTGAAGGGAAAGAAGCCTTCTGAAGCTTCTACTTCAGGTCCTTTTGTTATCGAGGTTAATATGTCTACTTCATTAGCTTCTTGGATATTAGATACCAGATGTAGATTTCATATTTGTATAAATATGTAGGGACTAAAGAGAAGTAAACCACTGCAGAAAAGAGAAGTTGACATGCGCTTGGGGAATGGAGCAAGAGTTGTTGCATTAGTTATAGGGACATACTTCTTACCACTGCCTTCGGGCTTAGTATTAAAATTAGAAAATTACTATTTTATTCCCGTCATTACTAAAAATATTATTTCTATTTCGTGTTTGGACATGAATGATTTTTCAATTAATGTTAAGAACAATCATTGTTCGTTTTATAAAAATGACATTTTTTATGGTCGTGGTGTGTTACAAAATGAAATTTATATTCTTGATACTGGGTCATCTATTATGATTATAGAAAATAAAATGCATAAAAGTGATAATCTAAATAATACCTATCTCTGACATTGCAGACTGGGTCATATTAATGACAAACGCTTTTCCATATTACATAAAGATGGATACTTGGGGTCAACTGATTTTGAATCATTTGACTAATGCGAATCGTGCCTATTAGGCAAAATGACCAAATTCCCTTTTACTGGAAAAGGAGAAAGAGCTACAGAACTACTGGGACTAATACATACTGATGTATGTTGACCCATGTCAATCACCACCAGAGGTGATTTTTCTTACTTCATCACATTTACTGAAATTCAAGCATGAGGCACTTGAAAAGTTCAAGAAATTCAAACTTTAGCAGAGAAACAAACTGATAAAAATATTCTCATGCTAAGATCAGATCGAGGTGGAGAATATTTAAAGGGAGAATTTTTAGATTATCTACAAGAGAATGTGATTCTCTCGCAGTGGACTCCGTCATATACACCGCAACATAATGGTGTATCTGAACTGAGGAATCGTATAATGTTAGACATGATGCGATCGATGATGAGCCATGCAAACATCCCAAAATCATTTTGGGGTCATGCACTAATTGCTGCGTACTACACACTTAATCGTGTCCCATCTAAATCGGTCGACAAAACTCCATACGAGTTATGGAGAGGAAAAAGACCAAACTTATCTCACATGAAAGTTTGGGGCTATGACGTTTATGTAAAGCGAAATGAATCAGATAAACTTGAGATTAAATCTGATATATGCGTATTTGTGGGATATCCAAAAGAGACAATTGGATATCAGTTTTATAATCTCATTGAGAAGAGGTGTTCATCTCAAGACATGTCATATTCCTAGAGAAAGAGTTTATTCTAGGAAAGGATAGTGGGAGCAAGATAGAACTTAAAGAAGTTCAAGAATCCACAGATATTGTTGACATCAAACCTGAGTCTGATCTCATACTTGCTGATGGATATACTCTTGATCAGGATGTAGAGACTCCTAAGGACACTCCAGCTCAGCGTAAATCAAGTAGGATCATTCGACCTCCCAGAAGGTACGAATTCACGATTACTAATCAAGTATTATTAGTCGAGGATGATGAACCTATAAATTATGCAGAAGCGAAGTCAAGCGTTGACTCGAAGAGATGGCAAGAAGCCATGGAATCCGAAATGAACTCAATATATGAGAACAAGGTTTGGATCTTGGTCGACCTTCCAGGTGGAATAAAACCGATAGGTTGTAAGCTTACAAGAAAAATGTCGATTTGGATGGAAACGTCCATACATAGAAAGAAAGGCTAGTAGCGAAATGTTACACACAAAGACAAGGCGTTAACTTTAATGAAACTTTTTCGCCTGTAGCCATGCTGAAGTCCATTCGAATTTTGCTTGCAATTGCTGCATACCATGACTATGAGATATGACAAATGGATGTCAAAACTGCTTTCCTTAATGGAAACTTGCAAAATGAGGTGTATATGACACAGCCTGAAGGTTTTGAATCCAAAGAAGCTAACAAAGTATGTAAGCTAAATCGATCCATTTATGAATTAGAGCAAGCCTCTAGGAGCTGTAATCTTTGTTTTGATGAGACAATCAAAAGGTTTGATTTTATCAAAAATGAAAATGAACCGTGTCTTTACAATAAGACAAGTGGGAGCGCGATTGTATTCCTAATATTATATGTCGATGACATATTATTAATAGGAAACGACATTCTAATGCTTCAATCGGTAAAATTATGATTGTCAAAAAATTTCTCCATAAAAGATATGAGAGAAATAGCGTATATCTTGGGAATCAAGATCTATAGAGATAGATCTAAAAGATTACTAGGCTTATCCTAATCTTCATACATAGACAAAATCTTGAGAAGATTTAATATGGAAGAGTCTAAGAGAGGTTTGTATCATATGTCACATGAGATTTACCTCTCAAAAGATATGTGTCCTAAAGCACATGATAAAAGGAATCGCATGGATAAGATTCCCTATGCTTCAATGATAGGATCTGTCATGTATGTGATGCTATGTACAAGATTAGATGTTTCATATGCTCTAAGTGTTACGAGCAGGTTTCAAGCAAACCCTGGTGAGAAGCACTGGATAGCGGTTAAAAACGTTCTTAAGCTCTCAACAATGGAGCAGTTAGTTGAAAAAGTTCCAAACAGGAGATAACCGCTGATTCAACAACGGAAGCCAAGTACATTGCTGCTTCTGAAGCAGCGAAGGAAGCTGTCTGAATCAAGAAGTTCATTAATGAACTGGGAGTTGTTCCTAGCATTGTTGATCCCATACCTCTGTATTGTGATAACAATGAAGCCATCGCACAAGCGAAGGAACCGAGGTCTCACCAACGATCCATACATATGCTAAGGCAATATCATCTCATCAGGGAGATTATACAAAGAAATGACGTAAAGACGGAGCAAGTTCCCACAGATGACAATATTGCAGATCCATTGACAAAGTCGTTGTCACAAGATAAACATGATCGTCATGTGGACGCTTATGGTATTAGATACATGAGTGATTGGATCTAGTACAAGTGAGAGTTTGTAAGTGTTATGTCCTAAATCCAATCGATTTAGGTTGTAAACACTTTTAATATGTTTAATACATTTATTTTTGGCAAGATCTATTATTTATTTAAATTGATATTCTAATAAATAATATTAAATAATAGAGTCCGAAGATTCAAGTTTAAGTGATTTGTTAATCACAAGGAGTTGTGATTGTGAGATACAATCTTGAATAATCCGTGGTCGTAAGTAATAACGAAATACGGATATTGTTATTACAGATAGACCATCATGTGTGTCATTTCCTACTTGTGAAGTAAGTAGCTGATCTCACAAGCTAAAGTGTAGTGACACTTAAATGAACACGTGGATATTTTGTTATAGAACGAAACACTGGAGACCCGCTAAGAGATTCCACATGGATAACTATCTGAGTGTCAGTGGTTAATCTCTAACGTTCGGTAGTGGAATTGGTCCTTTGACTTGAGGTCATCATAGTGCCATGTATAAGGACGGTCATGCTTTGACGGTATTGGATGTTGTTCTACTAAGGGCCGCTAATACGACATCGTTCGGATATGTCAAGAACCATATGAAGGTTGTGAATGACCAATACAGGATTCGTCACTCTAGATAGTAAGAGATTGTGATCTGTATTTCGTTAAATTAAGTCAACAACGAAATCCTTAACCAAGGTATACACGTAAGTCAAAAAGGAGTTTTCGACTCATATTGACTTAATAGTAAAATGAAAAATATGATCGATAATCGAGATTAACATACTCCCATATCTCGTAATTGATCGGATCATATTGACGAATGGATTATAGTTTCATGGTAAATGAGCAAATTTGATTTTGTCATACCACATGACATTTCCTGTCACATGTGTTGTCCTGATACATTGCTAGATGTCAATTTGGGACGGCGAGTGTGAATTAGTAATAAATTAAAAGAGTATTTTAATTTATCAATTTTGATTAGATCAAAATAATATTTCACGTCGTTAGGCATCGTGATCGGAAACCTGATGGGTCGCACACAAAAAAGAATTGGAATATTGCAATTTGTCAATTAATTAATTTAACAATCATTGAATAAATAAATTAATTGGGTTGGTTATTTATAAACCCGAATTAATTAATTGGATTAATTAATTCACGGATTGTGTTTAATTAAATAGATTAATTAAATATTGGACTGGACCAAGTCAAGCCCGTTTGGACTTATATAAATATATGACTAGGGTTTTCAATCCGTAGAGAATCTCATAATTCTTGCTAGCACAAGAGGAGAAAACCCTAGTAGCTGCAATTTGTTCTCTGTGTGGAATTTATTGGAGGCTGGACAATTGGGAAGCCGTGGGATGCAAATTCAAGTTGCTGGAACAAAGATACCAAAAAGTTTGCAGATCTAAGAAAATGTATAATTTTTATCACAATTCCTATTTAAATACAAAGATGAGTTCTGGTAGGAGTTGAAAATGTTTTATTTTCGCTGTGCATGTTTAAGTAAATTTCTAACAGAAGGGAAGAAGGTAAAGAAGAAGATAAAGGAAGGGGAAAGGAGAGAAGAAGAGGGGTGAGAGGAAGAGGGAAATAATGGAGAAAATATCAAATTTTATTCATTCAAAGCTTGATTTATTACAACGCCAAAAGAGCCCTTTATATAGGGTTTGAGATGTTCTATCTTAAGAAAGAAAATAACTAATAAGAGCAACTAAATTAAACTTAATTATATTTCCTAAAATACGAATTCAAATTGGAAGCTAAACATAATAATATTCTTTCTAATATTGCATCAATGGGTATCAAACATTCGCTTAAACATGTCAAAAATTCTTAATGAGTATGATTTACTTCTAAAATTCTTAGTCACTATGATTGACTTGGAAGCTCAGACATACGCGAAACACCCTTTGCCTTTACAAGTGGTTAAGAGTTGGGTGCTATTACGGCAAAGTGGTTAGAAGGAGGAACCTAGGAAATACTAGAGATAGAATTATATGGATCACTGGTAAGATAACTATATCCGTAGTTTTAATCAATTACAAATGGACATTAACTGCAAAGCACTCAGCTTCCTACTTAGCCAATATACTGGTTTAATAGAATTGCATACTTGCTTAATGACAAGCAGCACGACAAATGATTATTGGCAGCTATGAAATCCTGTGAACATCTTTTTATGTGATCACTAGAAACTCAATTCCAAATTGTTTTAAGAATAATTCTTGGCGTACATTATGGACACCATTATGGTGTCCATAATGTACCCATATCACAACTCTTGTTTTAATAGAATTGCATACTTGCTTAATGACAAGCGGCACGACAAATGGTTATTGGCAGCTATGAAATCCTGTGAACATCTTTTTACGTGATCACTAGAACCTCAATTCCAAATTGAAACAAGTGGAATGTCAGGACGTTCCGGCAAGGATACTTCCAACCAGTCCCTAATGACTTAACCAAATCAGAAAACCACAAATCGACCTGAAAGGCACAGTTCAAGACCAATTGTTCTTAAATTTAGATGCTATATATTATTTCGGATCGCTATTTTATTGTCTTTGATTCATTCAACTTCAAATATTGAAGAGAGTCAACTAGGCGAATGTTAAAAAGGGAGCCATGTTCACCTAAACCCAATCAAACAGGGAGGCCAGAAACCGGAGTACTAAGAGTGAATTCCATAACTTAGCCTGCTTCTCCCGAATAATTACCAACTTAATATTGGCTCTATAGGTAAAAATAAAAACACACATTTCACCCCAGACCCATGAACAGAACGGCAATGTACTAAATGTAGGCAAGCTACTTAAATTCAGCAGATTAGAGATGATTATTTATGATAGGAATGAATTAATGAAAAGACTCAAAAAAAAGCATAGCATCTGAAAAGTAGTTTAATGATTCACAATTAACAGCTTTCGCATTAAATATATTGCAGTAGTGTATAATTTAAGATTTCAAGCTTTAATATCAAATTCAATGAACTTAATTAAGTTAATTAATACCCAACTAATGAGATACACCTCATTTGCCACTCATGTGGTGAGCTGGTACAAAATATTTTCCAACACAATCCTATTAACAACGTAATTAATTGTAGAGTTCATATCATTCCAACTTCAAAGCAGCAAAAAAATCAAGGGAGAAAGCAGAAGCCATACCCCATGGTAAATGTAAATACTTAATACTAACAGTAGGTTTTAGAACTGAAAGTTTGCAAAAATAATTTTATTCAGTCTAAAAGCCCAAAAAACCAAAAGCAAAAAATATAGAAAATTAAAATAAATAATCGCTACATTTACTAGTCGAGAAAACCTGTTTGACGCCAGACGGCATTGCGGACCTGCCTTAGATCTCTCCCCTTGAGCGTTCTTCCCACGCCTTCGAGCACCGAGAAGGTAGTTTTTGGAGATTTTGACGATCCACGGGCAACGATCTCGTGCGGTGGCAATATCTCGTCGTCGTCCACGTCATCATCGACCGCGTCGGAAAGCTCTCCGTTCTTTGGCTTCATTGGCATCATCGGGACATTCACCGGTGCCGATTGCTGGAACCGTCGAGAAGGCATGGACTGCGAGTACTTGCATTCAATCGGGGGTTTAGGAATTGAAGGGATGGCGCGTGAGAGCGACGTGGTTGACGAAGATGGTGACGAAGGCAGTGAGGGTTTCAGAAGGATGGCTTGAGAGTCCGGTTTCCGGTGATCCTCCGTCAATGCCGCAAGGATGCCGAACTTCTCCGGCTGCCTAAAGGACTGTCGTGTGTGATAAGTTGGAGCAGATGAGAGACCGCGCTGGGGCTCGGAGAAGTCGCCGGTCCAAAATACATCGTCTTCGTTAAGCTCGTCGCCTCCACCGCCTGCGACGGGTGAAGAGGAAGTGAAAGCGGAGTCCTTAGAAGGCGGAGAGAACACGCCGAGAAATCTATCGGAAGATGGAGACCGGCGATGGCGGAAGCTCACGGCACCGTTTTGGTCCATTCTTCGCGTCACGGATGAATTGGAAACGGAGCCTTGGAGTAGTAAAGTAGTCGAGTACTTACAATCTGGAGAGCACGGATGATTCCCTATACTATAATACTCGCGAAGCGGGACCCACGTGGGGTCCATGTCTGATCTAACGGCTTAAAATGGATATTTCTTCTGATTATTTGGTACGATGATTGATTTCCGTAGGGGTAGCGTAGATGAGAATTATGCGTTTCGGTGGCAGTGGGAATGACGTGGCATGAAACTGCGGCGAGTAGAATGGGTTAGCGAGTGGGAGAATTTATCTGAGAGGTCACCAAAAGTATGCATATGCTCTATGTTGGTTACTTAACTTTAGAGCACGTTTGAGAGTGATTTTGAGAATTGATTTTTTGACCGTTAGGAGAAAAGTGGGGTTCACCTGTAGGAGAAAAAATCAAATATGACGATTGAAATAGTGAAATAACGGTCAAAAAATTAATTTTTTTAGAGCAAAAAATCACTCTCAAACAAGCTGTTAATTTCTTTATATTTGATCTTCTGACTTATATTTTTCTTCGATTTGATCACACAACTTAATACTTAAATTTAATTTGATGATTACATATGTGAGTGTGACCAAAATCGATGAATTTTATGACATGGTTAATAAATTTTATCACCTGAAGAAATGACTATTTTAGAACTTTCTAACATTTGTTTAGTTGTTTATTTTTATTTTTTTTAAACCTTTAAACTTGTTACATTTCATATGTATATACCGATATTTGATAATGTCATTACAATTTTCACATGAACATCACAACTTATGATGAAGGCAGTTTAGATTCAATGAAATTTGATTTGCTCTAATTATAACCTCATGGCTCTCATTTGTCATACCCCCTTTTTTTTTTAAGCATGGAATATGACTACAAAATTTTTAACACTAGAAAATGTAGCTAAAAATATAAGTTGAGTTACAAGTCACATCGATCAGATTATCTATTCTAGCAATTTTTTTAGTGATAAGGAGGAATTGAGCACCCTCAAATGGAAAATATAAGTGCTTGTTTGGTAGGAATTTTGTTAATTGATTTTTTGACTGTTAAAGATAAAGTAGGTCTTACCTGTGAGAGAAGAATTTAAAAATGACGGCTGTAATAGTAAAATAATGGTAAAAAATTTGGTTTTAATTGACCACCAAACATGCTCTAAGTTAAAATGTCAAATTAAAATTGGGTGGTTGACATGAAACAAAAAGACATAAGATTTGACTACACGATTTTATTACTGAAAAATGTCACCAAAAGTATAATTTGGCTCAAAAGTCTTGTCGATTGGGTCATGGATTCTTCCTATTTTGTCATGATAATGAGAAATTGGACAGATTAGCCCCCGTTTGACCCTCATTAATTTTCATTCCATCACATTTTATTTTTCTCTCATATTTTCAACCACACAATCTTCCATAAAATAATATTACACATAAAAATTAAAATTTTTTTTCTTTTTCAATCACTCATTTTAAAAAAAAATACTATTTTACTCATTTTCATTTCGAAAAATAGGCACCAAACGGGGCTGAAATGAAAATTTTAAGTTAAGATATCAAATCAAATTTGGGGTGATTCACACGAAAAGAACTTGTGATTTTGGCTGTCTGTAGTGTAAATTTTCAATGGGGTGTGACCTTTGACGTCTATACATGGCCCATGGCTGTCAACTTCATCTTGTTTTGTTGGGATGGGCCCACGACGGCATTGATGACAGGACGTCCTTATCTTTTATGGCAATCCTATGAGTTCTATTCAGGGTCAAGTTCAATTAATCTATTTGCATATGGAGGTTTACACTTCGATTGACACGGTTCCACCCGACCTTTTACATGAAAGAGGTTGACGTCCACGCTCAAATGTGTGGGGCCGACCTTCCCATGTAAGAGGAGAGGTGGGCCTGTGTCAATCGAAATGTAAGGCTCCATGCACAAGTAGCACAATCCAGTCAAGTTTGTTCACTTCTACTGCTACGACATCACACTTTCTGACAACATTTTGTTTAAAGGGTTTGTCCTTGTTTGGGAAAGTAAAAAAAAAAAATTTAAAAAAATTGAAGTAAAAGTTAATTATTAATTTTCATTATAAATTTTGGAGTGTTTGAGAGTAATTTTTATGTAAAAATGCATTTTAGAATAGTAACTTGATAGGAAGTGTGTGGTTGAAAAATAAGAATTTTTTTTATTTACGTGTAATATTATTTTAATAAAGAATGGTTGGATGAAAATAAGAGAGAGAAAAATGTATTTTTAAAAAAAATGGGTATCAAACGGGGGCTTTATTAAATTCATAATTTTTATCAATATTTCAATCACACTTCATCAATTTTTATTATAATATATTAACTTTTCTTTTTCTTTTTCCTCTTTTTTTATTTTTTATTTTTTATTTTATCAAAGCTATGTCAAACAACATCGTAATATATTGATTTTTATTTTAAGCCACACTATTCGATATCTTCCATGGAAATATTAACAAAAGCCACACTATTCGATATCTTCCATGGAAATATTAACAAGTGAAAAAATCTAATTTATAATAAAACTAATATTGGTTGGGTAAACTAAGCAATGAAATTCTATTGATTAAGGGTTTGTGGCGAAACTCAACCTTTTTCAGTGTGGATTCAAAAATTAAGTTGCAAATTTTCATTTTCAATATTTTGCTCCGTACCCAATGATACGAATTTTATTACCAAATATCTATCCATAACTACTAACAAAATCACATTCAACAAATGTACTTATATTTCACAACTATTTCCATAATATATTTCTATTAATAATTATACTTGTAAAATTACAATTAATTCCAATGGGCAAATCCACTAGTCTATCAAAGCGCTACATAAAATACCATGATAACAACTTATTTCATAAATTCCAAAATCACCGCTTCAGGAAAAGTTAATGCTTCCTTGTATGTGGAAATGAATTCCACACTTGGAACTAAAACACTAATTAAAAATTCATATATCATAATATATTAAAAATTCAAGCATTTCAATAAAATTGATATAAAAACATAAAGAAATTAATCAAGACTGATGAATAATAGCATTCAAAGATTCTACGTGTATTTAATTTGTCCATTCTAGGTGAAGTAACATACATACTATTATTATTGACTTAGCTTAATAGCTCAGTAGTCAACACACTTGTTCATTTTAGGTGAAGTCACACACGCTCTATTATTATTGACTTAGCTTAATAGCTCGGTGGTCAACAATTGACGACAGAGGCTAAGGCCAAGGTCGGGGCTCAGCTGAATAGTTTAAGTCGTATGTAAAAAACAGTCAAATTGAGGACATGTGGTCAATAATAAGAAAGGTTGAGCTGTTGACAATATCAATGAAATGAATAGGAAATGAGAGAAAAATTGGGCTTTTCTTTGATATGTCCGATTTTGTCGTTCCAAGGGAGGACGGAGAGAGTGAGGACTAAATCTAGAATTGAAAAAATTCAAAACATAATAATAATAATAAATTATGAGTCACTTGATCCTACATGACACCATGTGCACTAGCTAGTGTCAGGTTGGGTAACTATGCTTTTGTTAATAAGTTTTAGTGGATATTTGATAAAATTTGGTTAAATGTGTGTGTGGTTGTACAATAGATAAATGTTGTTAACCTCGGAAAATGTGTAGTTAAAATTGAAATTTAATATGTTGAAAAGTTGATAAAATTTTATCGAACAAGCACTAAAGGATTGCGTAACAAACTTGAGTTATAATAAAAAAAAAAATTAGCATTTTTGATAAAAGAGTGATAACTGTGTAATTAAAAAGTTAATAAAGATTGTGAGTTTATGAAATGTGGGATTAAAATTAAAATTTGACTAGTTGAAAAATAGAGCAAAATGCTATCAAACAAGCACTCAATATAAAATGAAATAACACATTCTTTTAAAGTTGAGCTATTAATTTGATAATTCCTTCTTCTTTTTTGCATGGATAATTGACATCGATATTTTATTTTGTGAAAGTAAGTACTCACATTGATATCGTCAATTTTTTTTTTAAAATCAATGAGTGCAAGTACTATAAGAAATAGGATCCATGCTAAATGAATTCGTAAAAGAAAGAAGAGAACTTTAAGAAAGAGAATAAATTTGAATATTTGCATAGTACTTGAAGCATCAAAGTGTCTTTTAATCAAAGCCATATTATTTTAGCGATAAAATGGATGTTTAGTATTGTATCGAACCCCCCAATAGCGATCTAACTAAAAATTTTGATTCTTACGAAGATAGCTACGATCACGGTAGCTATGGTTAAGTAGGCACGGATATTTTTGAGTAAGCTTACATGCAAGAGAGAAGTCCCCTTATAAGAAAATTAAGGCTTAGAGCATGTCTGATTGGTTTATAAGCTTATCAAACTTATTTTATAAGTCAAAAATCCATCCAAACATGTAGCTTAAGTGTGCATATTTATCTATAGTAATACAGTGAGTTGACCAAGTGAATTAACAATTTTTCCTCCACTTTCTCAACTATTAGGGTAAGTGGCGCAAATTGTCTCTACCATTTGCCTGTTTTGTGAAAATTATTTTTATTATTTCAATTTTCATATTGCCCACTTTCCTTGTAGTGGTCAATTTGTCATGAAACTGTCTTCTCTAACTGCTGCCATTACTTTTGTCGTTCAACCGTCTTCAATTGAATTCCTTGAATCGTGGAACGTGATAAGACTACCCAATAACTGCTTTATTAACTGCACTTTTGGGTAACCATAACATCTTATGTTTGCTAAGATGCTGGGCGACTCGAATGTTTGGACGAGAGCAGGGTCACAGCTCTGGGCGACTGTATGACAATTCATTCGACTTGCAGCCTTGGGCGACTTGCAACCTTGGGCGATGGTATTACCGCATTCATGGGCTTCCCTATTTGGGCCTTTATCATGCATTGCCTGATTGGGTTGTTCTTTTGGGCTATTTGATTTTGGGGATCTTCCAATTGAGCTTCATTTCTTGGGCTATTCGACTTAGGCTGAACTTTTTGTGTGTCAACAATTACCCCCCAATATTGCAGAATTAATACCAATTATTAATTTTTGCCATATTCACTTTGTGTTTCCCAGCAACATTTGAAATTCCCAAAAATTTCAATCATTGTTTTTTTCCATAGCCTGAAAAGGTGCGACGTTTGTAAACCCTTATAACCCCCAAATACGCTATTTCATTGCACCACTAAATCACGCCTCATTTTTTCGCGCCTCTCTCGCAATATTACTGTTCATCTCCTTGCTTCTCTGCTACGTAACTCTGAAAAACTCTATTTCGTCCCTAATGGCTGCTTCACAATCCCAGTCTGGTGACTCCTTCAGTTTCGAAAACTTTCAGAAACTCCTTACTCGGCCATATATAACTCCGAACTTCCTTGCACCGGCCAATGTCGAACTCAGTGAGTTCTATCTAGGTCCTTTATTCAACAATGCCGAGGCCATGGAACAAGCGGCGGTCGATCAGCTGTTCCCTTGTACTTAGGGCCTTCCGTTTCTAAATTCTTTGTCGCTGGGGCCACTTCGCGAAAGAGGTATTCGCACTTGGCCTAAATCTGATGTCGTTTTTCGTAGATGGCATGCTCGCCTTGTGGACCATGGTCCTACTAAAGCAATTTTTGATAATGCTAGAATTTCTGATTTGTTAGAAATCTCTCTTCAACCCCCTATTTTTGACCCAATACTTTTTCTTTTTGGTCTTCTGAGTATAATACTTTTGTTTTTCCTCTTAATCCCATGTCCATTACCTTAAGGGATGTTGGGGCCCTAGTAAATCTGCCACCTTTGGGCGATACCATTTTTCCTGGTATTTTGATTTCTAGTGTCGCCCCAAAATTCGATAGAGCCTCACCGAATCTTATTCAAGCCTTAAAACCTTTCATAACCACTCGAGCGCTGAGCATTCCCATACTGAGCGAGTGGCCTTTCTTCTGAGTTGACTTTGTAAATACATTTTGTGTGTGCCAAGTATAAAGCCCTCCATGAGCTATTTATCCATAGTGCACGAATTGGCGCATGGTAGGCCTCTGAATTTGTGTTCTTTCTTTTTAGTTGCCCTTTATAGAGGCATGACTTCTCTTCAATCCCAATTGAAGAATGGTGCATCTCCCACTGGTAGTGGGCCTCTTTGGTTCACTCAAATGTGGTTGAGAGTCTATTTTCTATCGCTTGGTGCTCCATCTTTTTCTAGTCCTTCTGCTAGCTGCTATGGGCTAGCCATTGAACCCCTGACTCCTGTAAATATGTCCAGAAGGGACATTTTTTCATTCTTTTATATTTTGGATTCAATCCCTTCCTTCTTTCCTTTTCCTCCCTTTTTGACTCCAGGTTATGTGCAACCTCCATCCACTCTGGATAGTGCAAACACTTCCTTGTTTGTTTGGATTCAGTTTTTGACCGAGAGGGAGTTGTTTCATGATATTTTGACTAGGACCAATGCCAAGGCTGGGGTAGAAATATATGCTCCCCAATTTTTTGCTCGCCAACTTGGTTTTGGCCAAACTTGGCTCGTTCCCCCTTGCTATTC
>NC_036238.1:16375666-16377602 GCF_002742605.1 Olea europaea var. sylvestris
TTTTGCTCGCCAACTTGGTTTTGGCCAAACTTGGCTCGTTCCCCCTTGCTATTCAAGGAATTTGATAGACCGCTTCCACACCATTAATAAGGCAGAGGCTATAAATGCTCGCAATCTTCTTTTCACTAGCAGCTTTTCACTAGCCCCTTTCAATCCTAGCTGTGTCATCCATCCCTTTTTTGAACGACTCTGGCCGTCAGTGAAGCGCAAATTGTTTGCGACTGATGCCAATCGTGCTTTCCATTCACTAGACCAGCCAAACATTTCTTCCACCTATCCTGTTTTGGTCACTCATGTGTCCATTAGGAGTCCTTCTTCCTCTGCTAGTGCTAAACAATCTGTCAGTCCATCGACTTCTCTTCCTGCCAACCCCACTGCAGCTAAAAGTGCCCCAAACCGCAAACGGCCAGCCTCAGCATCTCCCATTTTGGAGGATGATGCTGATGATGATGATGATACCCCTCTCATCGTCAGGAGAAAGTTAATTAAATTGGTTTACTCATAAGCATACCTTTCCATACTTGAGACTTTTCCATGTGCTGATAGTTTATTTGGACCTCTCAGAAAAGTTCGACCTCTCTCTTGAAGGCTTTGGTGTTGGCAGCTCCTGCTCCATCATCCTCTGTTGGGGCTGCTTCATCCAAACCAGTGATGAAGGGACTACGCTTAAAGAGAAATCTTCAGTCCCAGAATCTTCATCACAACCAATGGACGAGCTACCTTCTTCTCAGGGCGTTGACCCCCCAAAAGTCGAAACAGAAGGTAATTCGTTTTTTGATGCTTTACCTTTGCTTGTGCTATTGGTGTTGATTTGTTGCCTTTTGAGTTCTGCAGATGTTCCCATGAGTCTGCCCGTTGCGGCAAGGTCTTCTCGCCTAGACAAGGGGAAATCCTCACGAATGGTGGAGCCACAGGTGGCAAATTTGGCTGGGGATGTGCCATCTTCCAAGATTGCTGATGAGGTAATCTTTGCTTCACCTTTACCTCCACTTTGTTTAGTATAGTGGAAACCTTCAATATTGGCGATTTTCTTTGCAGGATGCTGATAAAATTGTGTGTTCCATTCAAGACTTGTTCACTTCCTGGGGGCAAGTCAAAACATCTCGCCCTGCTTCAACCAGTTGTCCTTCTACTTCTTCAGAGGACGATATGAAGTTCCTCAAGCAGTCGATATTTGAGTATGTGTCCTTCATGGATATGGACATCGGTAAGGCTAGTGCTGCCAGGCATAAGGATAAGCTTGAGCATTTGAATGCGAAATTGGAGCAAGCACTGACACTTCCGTCGCTCAATCTTTCTGCTGATTTTAAAGCGACGTTGAAAGTTGTCCATTCCGAGGTCCTGTCCTTGCTGGCCAAGAATGTTGAACTGAAGGCCAAAAGTACTCAATATCTTCGCGCCGTATCTGAAAAAGAGTCTTTGCTTCTGGAGATCAACAAAACTGAGAACGAGTTGAAAGAAATCTCTCCCAAAGTTATGATTGAAGACTCTTTGATGACTAGTTTGGCTGCTTAGATGAAGGAGCTTCAAGCCAAGATGGATGACTGCAAGGCGAGAATGGCTGCTAAAAAGCGTAATGCCTCCCAAGGAATTGAGCGAACTAAGTCTTTGGTCGAGCAGTACAAGAAGTTGGAAGTTGATGATGATGTTGTGGCTGAATTGAACATCACTTTTTCTCGGCAGAGTGAGGACTGGGGGAGACTTAGGGAAAGAATTCGTTTGGTATGGGGCAAATTGTAATTAAGACATATAATGCCTTAACTTTTTCTTTTTGTAATTTCGTATTGACTTTCCCTTTGTAACCTTGTACTGATATAACAGTAGCCATCATTGTTAATGAATAACTATTTTAGCCTCTTGTGTATTTATTGACGTTCATTTTTTAATCGTCAATCGCTCAGGCATTTAACTGCTTTATGCTAAAAAAATTTGCACA
>NC_036238.1:16378222-16379932 GCF_002742605.1 Olea europaea var. sylvestris
ACTTTATATGGCCCTTCCCAATTGGGCGACCACTTGCCATATTTTGGATCCTTACTATCCAAAGGGAGTATTGTTTTCCAAACCAATTTGCCCAGGCTGAACGACTTGACTATAACTTTTTTATTATAAAATTTAGTCATTCTTCGTTTTTGAACTTACAATCTATTTAGGACATCTAACTTTAATTCGTCCAACTCTAATAAGTTTTGAACTAGTGATTCGGTATACTCATCATCACTTAACCTATGTTGCAAACACACTCTGATCGATTACACGTTGATTTCCATAGGCAAAACGACCTCCTGTCCATAAGTAAGTTGGAAAGGAGTAATTTTGGTACTTGACCGAGGCGTCGCCATATAAGCCCATAAGGCTTTGTTCAGACGTTCGTGCCAATTTTTGGCATTTTCATCTATCATTTTCCTTATAATATTTTTTAGAATCTTATTAGAAGATTCTGCTTGCCCGTTGGATTGAGCGTAATATGGTGTGGAGTTTACTAATTTAACTCCAAACTCGCTCAAGAATTTATTCACTTGATCCCCATTTAAAGATGTCCCGTGATCTACCATCAAAGTTTGTGGAATTCCAAATCTATAAATGATGTGATCACGGATAAATTCTATGACATTCTTCTGGGTGATCTCCTTTAAAGATACCACCTCTACCCACTTAGTGAAATAATCGATTGCAACTATAACAAAAGTATGTTGCTTGGACGATGGGGGATAAATCTTCCCTATCAGGTCTATCGCCCAACCCTTGAATGGCCAATGTTTAATAATAGGTGCCATCTCTCGTGCTCGCACCCTTTGTATTGGACCATGCTTTTGGCATGCGAAACAACTATTTGCATACTGAACGCATAATTCTCCCATCTTTGGTAAAAAAATATCCACTTCTAATAATTAACCATCTCATCCTTTGTCCAGCTTGATGAGCTCCACATATCCCTTCTTGCACTTCAGCCATAATTGTCCTGACTTCTTGCAAACTTACACATTTTAGCAGTATACCATCAGAGCGTTTCTTGAGCAACTCTTCATCTATCAGTGCATAATTTAGCAAACGCAACTTCATTTTTCTACTATCTCTTTTATTAGGTTTTTTAAGGAACTCCTTAATTTCTGCCCTCCAATCCATTGCATCTCCATCTTGTATGCAATGAAGTTCAATCTTTCTTGCCCTTCTTTGTATCACGGGCAATATTGTTCCATACTCACAAGTAGACTTCCAATTTAAAACCTTTGAGTACCTTGAGGCCATCTGGGCCAACTTATTTGCCACGTCATTGTATATCCTATTAACGCATTGAAGTTCTACTTGGTCGAATTCTTCTAATAACTCTTGGGCGATTTCATATTGACTCATGATGGAATCACTTTAGCATTTAAAATCACCAATCAGTTGGTGAATTACCAATTGAGAATCGCCTCTAATGTTTATATTTTTTACCCTCATAACTATCATTAGTTCTAGGCCCACGATTAAGGCTTCATATTCGGCCTGATTGTTGATGCACATCCTATCAAAAGTGAATGCGAACTTGTAGCAAATTCCTAAATGATTTATCAATGCTACTCCTACTTCTGCACTTTTAGAGATTTTTGACCCATCGAAATACAATACCCAAGGTTTTAGCTCGAACGAATTGATTTCTAATTCAATTTTTTCAGGCATGTCAAGGCATGGATGATCGGCTAGAAAGTT
>NC_036238.1:16383883-16415204 GCF_002742605.1 Olea europaea var. sylvestris
TTCAGACTCAGTCTTATAAAACTGAGCGTGGAATAATTGTTCCAATTGTTGCCATGTTTGAATAAAATTCACTGGCAAATTGATGAACCAAGAGAAAGCTACTCCTGTTAATGAACTAGGGAAAAGCTTCATTTTATGATAATCAGTTACGTCACCACTTTGCAGTGTGAATCGTCCTACGTGTTCTAGAGTAGACACCTCCCCTAAATCGGTAAACAGTGAGAATTCTGGCACTTTATACCCTCTAGGCCATGGATATGCTTGGTCTATCCAATCAGGATATGGCTTTGTGTAGGTAGGCCTAATGACAGGACGTACCCTAAAAGCCATATGGTCCTGTACGATTTCCATAATCTGATTCCTCAACATGACGTTCGGGTCATATAGAATCCCTACAGGTTGGTTGACCGGTTGATTTGCTTAAGGCCTGATATTTGATCGTTGATTAGGAATAAAATTACCATGATTTGGGTCATTGTTACCATTAGCCTGAACATTTATTCCATCATTAACACGTGGGGTATTCTGCTCGTTACTTAGGACATTATCTCTTACATTTGGATTACCCCCCAAGTTAGGCGTACCACTACCATTATTCTGATTTGGCATTACACCATCCCCTTGGTTTGAAGTAGAGGGACCGAAATGTGGTTCTACCCCTTGACTTGGATTTAGGACTGGGGGATTATGTCCCACAATTGTCCTAGTTTGAAAATGGTTTGCAAGAGGCATTACTGGTTGACAAATTTGGCCTACTAACTTATTCATTATTTCATTCAAAGTATTCAGTTGTTTGACCATGTTGTCATAGTGTGCATTTCCATTCTGGGTAAATCTTTCCATATTATGAATATTTCGAAGATTTACCTGTTCAACGACATCTTGTGTGAGTTCTCCAAGTAGTGCACGCATAGTTCGAATACTCAACTCTACCATTGATTCGTAACGACTGTTACTGCTCTGATTCTGTCCATCTGTTCGTGGAGAGCTATGCTGCTCCTCATATCGCTCGATCGCAGACTGGACTCCTCCCTGACTTGCTGTTTCCTTATCGGATCTCTGAGGCATATTGTTGTACCTTTTGTATCTTCAACACCAAACACCACTGTCCCACTGGGCGTGCCAAATTGTTTCGCGCGAGTTAGTTGCTAACAATTAAAAAGGGATCAGACGATTGTGTAAGGGACAAACCTCTTGAGACAAGGCCCCAAAAAGGGGTGTTTTTATTGGCGATGACTTTACAATTGGAAAATAAAAATAGAATGCCTCTAAGGGGCGCAAGCGCACAAGTTACTGAAAAAGAAGTGTTTAAATCTAAACTAAGAAATTTAAAGTTACATATTCTCTGTTTGAGAGTATTTGATTCGGGGGTCTTTTGCTCTATGTCTTTTCTTCCTTTTATACTCCCTGGATGATCTCTTCGTGATCAACCGCTTAAAAACTGCTTGATCGCTATATAACTGCCCACTTTTCTTGTAGTGGCCAATTTGTCATGAAACTGCCTTCTCTAACTGCTGTCATTACTTTTGTCGTTTAACCGTCTTCAATTGAATTTCTTGAATCGTGGAACGTGATAGGACTACCCAATAACTGCTTTATTAACTGCACTTTTGGGTAACCATAATATCTTATGTTTGCTAAGATGTTGGGCGACTCGAATGTTTGGACGAGAGCAGGGTCACAGCTCTGGGCGACTGCATGACAATTCATTCGCTCAAATCTTGGGTGACTTGCAACCTTGGGCGATGTTATTACCGCATTCATGGGCTTCCCTATTTGGACCTTTATCCTGCATTGCCTGATTGGATCGTTCTTTTGGGCTATTTGATTTTGGGGATCTTCCAATTGGGTTTCATTCCTTGGGCTACTTGGGCTGAACTTTTTGTATGTCAACAGCTTGCATGCCATTTCTCTCCAGTCATGAAACTTTTGCGAATTAATCTTGTTGGTTTGAGATTTTTACGTGTTAATGTTGTAATTTGTCGAGGAAAAATGGTCTAATACATGGTGAAATTTTGAATCTTTAACTTTTCATTCAGCTTCTATTTGGGATCTATTTTTGGAAAAAAAATATAATTTTTAAAAATTTATTTTAAATCACACATTCTCCCATACAATAATCTTACACGTAAATTAAAAAAAATCTTATTTTTCACTACATATTTTTTAGAAAATCACTTTTCTAAAATACATTTTCCTCTAAAATCCCATTTTAATAGAGCTAAAACATGGACCTACTTGTAATCTTTATTTTCAGTAGATCAAGTGACAGTAGGTTACTATGATAGTACGATTGCAGTGTATGGTGGTGATTTGACAATGGAATTGGATGAAGTGGAGTGATGTGATGTGATGTGATGTAGAAGAGATCATTATTATTATTATTATTTATTCATGGACTTTGTTTGTAATTATTTCTTTATTTCTTTTGTTTTTTGTTTATTTAAAAAGGGCATAATTTCATCATTTTATGAGTACTAATTGGGACAATACCCCCTGACATTTGTCTGCATTTGAAATACTCTCATATCCATTCATTTTTGTACAAAATCTCTTGATGACCTAAAGTCCAATTCTATTAGTTTAGACGTTAAATATACTTAAGATGGCAAAAAATTTTCAAAGGGCAATGCCGTCTTTTCTCTCATTCTGAAGGCACCAAGATGAATAAATGGATACTATGAAGGTGTTTGATGCCGATTAAAATTAAATTTTTTAGTAGTTTGTGATAAAAAATTTTGAAATGTGTGGTTGAAAAATTGTGAAACCTATGAAAGATATCATTAATATTGATTATTTGACGTTAACTTAAATTAAAATAATATCCAAACCAGATATGCTTTGTATAAAGCACAAAAAGGTTATGTAAATATAGCAATAAGCCAATAACCCACATCAATAAATCAGCAGCAGATTTCACTAACTGGCATTCTCACATCAACGAACTTGCAAAAATTATCAGTATGAACCAACAGACGCACAAAAACGAAACAACAAAAGCCCAAACAACCAACAGAAACAGAATGAACAAGTAGAAACCCCAGAAAAAAATTAAAAAAAAATCTAGCAAAATTATATAAAACCAAAAAAAACAGATTACAGCAGCAACCTGTAGATTACATTGGCGGAAGCACAAAGAAATAACAAATTACATTTCCCATCTAACCCAACTGTAGTCAATAACTGACCTCTATATTCAATTTTGAAAAAGCATCCATCTAATCACATCCTGATCACCATATTCAGTTGTATGTTAAGCCTCTTTGTATTGTTCATTACCAAAGTCGGGTTCATATATTGAGGTTTTCTTGAACTTCGGCCACACCTCTTCTACACTTTCGAATAAATATTCACCAACATCATGATCGATTTCTCCATCTTCACATTCATCCAGTATCAGAATATAGCATTCTTCACCCAGCCCCTTAACCTCAACTAATCCCGAGATCATCAATCATAAGTTCTCCACGCGGTTCATTTGGAAGTGCATCTGGTTGGTAAGGTGCTACCCGTATATCTCCACCAACCTATAGTCAAATTTGATTGGAAATGCGTCAATGAACTAACCTCAGGTGAAATTTTAGTTAAATTTTATTGGAAACACGACAATGAGCTAAACCCAGGAAAAATTTTAATCAAATTTAATTGAAAACGTGCCAATCAACCAAACTCGTATGTAATTTTAGTCAAATTTGATGAGAAACATACCAATGAACTAAACCCATGCGTTATTTTATTCAAATTTGATTGGAAACGCGCTAATGAACAAAATCAAAATGAAATTTTGGTCAAATTTGATTGGACACGCTCCAACCAACAAAATTCAAGTGAAACTTTAGTCAGGTCTGAACAGAAACATGTCGAATAATTAAACCTTGATGAAATTTTAGTCAAATTTTATTGAAAACGAGCCTATAAACTGAACCTGGATGAAATTTTAGTCAAATTTGATTGGAAATGAGCAAATGAACTAAACCCAGGTTAAATTGCAGTCAAATTGATTAAAAACGCGCTAAATGAACTATGCTCAGGAATGATTACATTTCTGCCTCCTGAAGTATAACTCCAAGGTCCACAAACCTCATATACAACACGAAAATGCTTTAAGCATATCCCTTGTGGCTTTACATAGTCCATGAACATCACTGTACCATGTTCACATGTCACATAATTCAGCTTATCGAACAGTACTCCCCATTGTGAACTGAAATTGTGAGGTAGTTCTAGATGAAAAATATTATTTCGACATTTATGATAATATTATAACTGTACAGCACAGCATGATCAAAACCCTTTTTACAAATTAATACACATTATGGAACTAAAACTATATCAAAACCCACTACAATCAACAAGTATACATGTAAGAAACAAAAAATGGATCAACAACGGGTAATAGGTTGTTCGTACCAACTAATTCTAGACGCATAAACAGAAACTAACCATATTTCGAAGCCTCATCTCCAAAAAATTTTATTGTAGCAGCAAATATTCTTTCTAACACATGAGGCTACTGCATATAAGATAGAAATTCAAGATTGTCAACAATCAACTTATTTCACAAACCCATATCATTAATTAACCTTTTCTTCTAAAAATCGAACTAGAAATGTTGAAATTTGAACTTACTTTTGCAAAAAGATAGTAGAACGATGTGATGACAGTCTTCAGTGAACAAAACAGCAAAAATCATAGGTGATTTTTGATTGTGTCTTCGATCGTGTGTTTATTATTGTAAATGGATTATTCATATTGTTTTTTTTTTTTTGTCGATTCAAGTCTCTTCATTCTTGAAACTTTAATGGTCGATAAAAATATATTTGTGTAGATTCTTCTCGCAAATGACTGTTCGTTTCTTCCCTTTTGGTTATCATCAAACAAACAACGCCTTAAGCCCCCGTTTGTCCCCCATTTTTTGAAATTAAAATGGATGGAATAGTATTTTTTTAAAAAAATGAGTGGTTGAAAAAGATGGAAAAGTTTTCGATTTACGTATAATATCATTTTATGAAAGATTGTGTTAGTAAAAATAAGATATAGAAAAATGAAATGAAATTTAATGGGGACATATGAGAAGGAAGTGAAATACAGTATTGCCATTTGAGAAATTTTTAATTTTGATCCCTTTAAGTTGATTTAACGGCTAAACTCAAGGAATTGGACGTGGGGGTATTGCGCAAAGTTTAGACCAGCCTGGGCGGTTTTGCACCAAAATAAAAGGATAGGAAGTGTTCCACAATACAAGCTAATGTAAGAGGTATTTGTGCCAATTAACCTTTTATACGGCTTTGACAAAAGAAATGAATAGTAAGAAATTTTCGTGCGAGGTTTTATCAATATGAGGGCTTAAATGTCAAAATTAAAATGATATGAACGATTTGTGCAAAATAGGCAAAGGATAGGAGACGTTGGGTGCCAAATTGCCAATTATCCTTCTCTCTTTTATATATATATATATATAGAAAGTAGTCTTCAAGGACGATATGTGTTCATTAATGAAAAGTTGCAAATAAAAAATTAAAGAAAATAAAGTTAGGGATTTAAATGTTACCCTGAGGAAAATTAGCGACTCTAAATATAATTAAAATGTAATGTAAGTAAAGGTTCGTATGATTGCAATGATGGAATTTAGATGAAAAGAAAACGAATTCCAGGAAATTGAATTGCCTAGAACTTGTTTTTTCTGAGAATTGTCAATTAATGTGTTTGATAAGTATAATTTTCCACTTTGCAAATATTGAAATTTTGGATTTTTTTTTTTATGTTCGTTTGGCTTTATTTGTTAAGAAAATTGTTAATTAAAAAGATTTTTTTTTTTTTTAAGGTTGGAAAACCAATTCTCACCGTTTTGGTGAGAATTGATTTTCCGCAAATTCATGGAAAATGCACATGTGTGAGGGAAAAGATGGAAAATGAATTAAAACTTTTACTATCAAACAACACAAGTTTGAAAATGAAAAAAATTCCACGGAAAATATCCCTAATAAAAAAGCGCCTAAATAAAAATTATGATATGAATATAAATAATCTATTAAAATGTTTTATTATAATTGTTTAAGCCTTATTTTATTGGGGAAAATAGATTTTATAATAATGTGTTTTTGGAGAATATATGGTTAAAAAATAAAAAAATACAAATATGATTCACGTATAAAATTATTATATTGAAAAACGTGCAATTGAAAATGAGTTTGAAGAAAAATAAATTTTGAAAAAAAGGGGTTCAAACATGGGTAAAATGACATAGTAAAAATTTGTGGTGGAAATATGCCCTCGTTTGGCTCCCATTCTTTCCAAATTTTAATATTTAGAATATTTTTTTTGAAAAATGTGTAGTTAAAAAAGAAAGAATTTTTTTGATTTGCGTGTAATATTATTTAATAGAAAATTGTGTGGTTAAAAATAAGGGAAAATTAGGCAGGGTACCCTCAAAAAATAACAAATTAGAAAATACCCCCTAAAACTAATTAAAATCCTAACTACCGTATTAATTACGTTCAAACCCTATAACCTTACAAACCCCGCAAAACTAGAAATCCCGTAACTCCCACCACGAATCTATGTTTTGCTTCCCACTATCAAGAATTGGTTGCACAAGCACCACCAGAAATCACGAAGAACGAGGAGTGTCATCAAAGTTGAGGGAGGAGTTTCTGATTCCGATTATAGCAAATGGCAAGGATGCACAAATGTGTTATAT
Source organism: Olea europaea var. sylvestris (assembly GCF_002742605.1). Taxonomy (NCBI): domain Eukaryota; kingdom Viridiplantae; phylum Streptophyta; class Magnoliopsida; order Lamiales; family Oleaceae; genus Olea; species Olea europaea. The sequence goes on from NC_036238.1 coordinate 16,390,584, forward strand.
ATGGAGGCATTGATAGAAATTCTATACAAAGGAAGGATGTCCGTATGGTGAGAATTGTACTTTCCTTTACAATGAGCAGTCTAAAGCTTGAGAAATTGTGACAATAAGTTTGGGAGGTGGTGAGGCAGTGGTAGTGGCACTGGTGGATTAAGCATGAAACCCTCAAACCAAAAAACAAGGATTTACAATGAATGGGAGCTAACAGGGCAAGTGTTATTTTGTAACATAATAGGCATTGACATAAGCATGATAACTATGAAAATGTCGATGAAGAGACGTGAATGGTGAAGGAATACTAATTTTCCTTCAACGTCTGGAATGGGCATGAGTTTTTGCAGAGAAAAATCTTAGGTATTTTAGCTAAATTTTGGCTGAAAATCTACATTTTATTTCTCAATAGAAAAATGAGATATTTTTTAGCATTATAGTGATAAGACCTTTGTGAAAATTGATTGTGTCAATACATATGAAAAATTAGTTTTGAATCAATTAAACTAATACATACAATGTGTTTGATGAAATGGGAATGTGAAAAAGTGACATTCTGTTACTTTTTAAATAAAAGTCACAATATATCATTTGAACATTTAACAAGATGCATAAGTGTGCATTGAACATACAAATTCAAGTCTTGTTTTATACATATAAAAAGGAAAAACTTTGAATCAATTAATTTGATGCATGCAAGGCATTTATTCAAGGAGAATGTGGCAAAGTGTCACTTTTTTCTTTTAAATTTCTGACACTTTTTGAATTTTTGTCACTTTTTTAAGTAGTTGTTACTTTTTTTGAATTTGTCACTTTTTTCAATTGTCTTGAAATTTTTATTACATTTTTTTAGTAACAAACATCACTTTTTAATAAAAATGAGATTACATGTCATTTTTTAATAAAAATGTGACATTATACTTTTAAAAGTGACATTGTGTCACTTTTTATTTTTATTTTTTTAAGAAAAGAGACAATTTTTATAAAAAAAAAAAAAAGAGTAAAAAGTGACATTGTGTCATTTTTTAATTTTAGGCAGTATTTTTTACTTTCAAAAAACTTTTCATATGATTTTTCAAAAAACATCTAATTTTAAAGGTATTTTTGTAAGTTGCCCTAAAAATAAAAGAATGAAAAAGAATGAAAAGGAGAATGGGCCCAAATGGGAGCTATATGCCCTCGTTTGGGCTACATTTTAAACAAATTACATTTTTCTCTTTTTTTTTTAACCACATTACAAGTTAAATTGAATTTTTTTAAATCATGTATTCCTCAAAAAAAAAAATAAATAAATAAATAAAATTTCAGAATGCATTTTTTCCCCAAAACACGTTTTAATTGAGCTCAACAGGAGCTATTAAAATAAAGAAGATAAATTGAATTGTCAATTGGTGGGACAATGGGAAAACCTGCAGTGCCCCGCTAGTAAATACAGAGTCGGATCTGAGCATCGGCTCAACACGTCGTTGCCTCATGCCTAGCTCTTCAAGGGGGCCCAAACTTTTTTTCCCTTTTTTTTTTCTTTTTATTTTTTGGTAAAACCCACTAATTAACATAAAAGAATCCTCCCATAATTGAGATATTTTGTAAGTGTCTTTAACGTTAAGTTTTAAGTTAGCAATTGATTGTATATTATATAGTAGAATTTTGACTTAAGTTGATTTTGGGGCCACAACTTTTGGACTTAGCCTCGGACCCCACGATTTCATCCGGCCCTGAGTAAATATACAAGTCTCCCCTTCCCAGTAAGCCTTTCCCTAGGTGCACGTTAGCGTACTGGCGAAAGAGTTCTCGCGAGGCCATTATCGATCCCTAATTAAACGGTAATAACTGATATGCTACCTCTCTCTTAATTCTCCTTTTTTTAACTATTTATTCAATAATATTTCAAATATGAGTCCTTTGATTTGATAATTTGATTGTACAATCAGATAAAAAAATGTATTTTTTCTTGAATTCTTGAATTAAGATGAATGCGCTGCAGAGAAGTGGATCGGATTCAATGGCGCAAAGCCCTAGATCTCCAACGTCACAAGCGCCGTATTTAACGGTATCAGTCACTGATCCAGCTAAAATGGGCAATGGCGTCCAGGCTTATATCTCCTACAAAGTTATCACCAAGGTACTGTTTATGTGTTTCTGTGAGTATGCATGCACAATTAGCAATTTTTCAGGATTGATTAATTGGGGCTTGAATGTAATTTGGGTTTTTAATTATATTTTGCTTTCTTTGAGCTGAAATATTTACTGGAATAGGAAATGGCATTTGCTGTTGGTTTTGATAAATAGGACTGTTGCTGTAATTGCTGGACCTTTATATGTTTTTACCTTATATTTTAAGAGAGAGCCCATAAGCCGGGATTTATGTAGTCTTCGTAGGCAAACAAGATGACATGAACAAAAATAAATTTGCTTTTGCAGTCATCCAATACTAAATCAAGGTAAAGTCTAAGAGTCTCTTCTGGAATCTTCACGGATGTTGGACAGTTGATAATCGATGAGCAACATGGTGCAGAGGTTTTTGTGTATTTTAACCAGGGTGTTAATACATAAGTCTTATTTACACTTCACACTCAACCGGCTTTCCTAGGTTGAAATTCATTCTTTATCTTGCTCGAAGGGTCAGAGTATTGTTTGTGAATCTTAACCTCCTTCACTTCACTGGACAAGTAACTTTAATGTTCTTGACAATGATACAGAGTAATTTGTGTGGTATGCAAGTGAAGCAATTTTCCTAAATTGTTTTTTACACAATTGGACACATCACCTTGAAATATCATTGTAATGAACCAATGGCTTAAAAAAATGTGGATTAATGTATTTTATCAAGTTATATAATTAAACTAGATGTGCTGCCATATATGCCCACTGGAGAATTACTGAAAACTAGGCTAGACATGTATGAAAATCTCAACACCGCAAATAACTCAATGCTAATCTACTGTTAGTAATAGCTCTATTAAGTTAGCTGGGTAACGGCAAGGACTTGAAAAGGTTGAGATGATCCCAAATGTGCAATTGGTAGTCTTAACTGCAAGAGATCCTTAATTTATAAATATATCTACAAAATTGTATATTGGCAATACCTGCTATGGAGTATATTCGAGATTCAATTTTCATAAAACTTCTGAGTAGGTTAACTTGCATGTGAATATCTACTTCCTGAACACAATTGTTTTTGTATTATACCAGCTAATTAAAGGTTTGAAGAAGACTGTTCTTACTGTGGAAGATAAAAGTACGGCTATTAAGAAGGATACAAATAGGATTGGTAATGAAAGGCGTCATAATTTTTATTTGAAGGTGTTTATTCTGGAATTTGGGGGATCGACTTTGGTGGAAAAGTAATAGATGAATTTTAATTAGTCGCCTTAGATGTTAATTGTGCCAATCATCACCATTCTTAAATCTCATTTCTAGACATTGAGATTTCATGGCAAGGTTATCTAGAGTTGTTTGAAAGCTAAGATTTGGTGCTATATTTACAGACACGATTGTGAGAGTCAGATTATTTGAAACATTTCATGGCAAAAGTGATATAGTGTTGTTTGAAAACTAAGATTTGATGCCATATTTACAGACAGGTTTGTGAGAGTTTAAGAGTATTTGATGATTGACAGTATGGTTTCATTTTAACTTCTGTCAACAAGATAAGTGATGTGCTTTTTAACCTTATTTATTGCAATAACTTCTTAAATATATTGGTTAGGTAGGATTACAAATGAATTTAGCCAGTAGCTCAGTTAGGCCATCTTTTAGCTGTTTTATGACTCGTCAAGCTGAGTTGGAGCCCAATTGTATCGAGCTCAATTGGTCAAACGTTAGTTTACCTAGGCTGTAAATGAACAAAGCCATCGTCAATAGTTTGGTGTTAGGTTCAGTTAGGGTGTAGTTGTGCCTGTATTTCTTTTCTTATTTAGTGAACCAACTGGTCATCAATGTACTATAAACACCCATTTCTTGTTGCATCGGGTACCTTAGATAATAGATTCTCCATCCATTTTAGGCAACAAATTTCGCTTAATACTTTTGACTACTTGAGGTTTTCTATTTCAAACTCGACTGCGACCTAATTTAAGTGTTGTTGAGACAAATTTAAGAAGTATCTTTGGGCAATTCATGCTATTTTATTATAGTTCTTTCAGTTGTGTCTGTAATGTCAGAAATTGAAGATTGCCACTCTGTAGAGTTGACAATACTCTTTTTTAGTGATATTAGGCTCATTTTCCAAAGACAACTCTCTCTCTCTCTCTCTCTCTCTCGGATGCACTCATAGATTGTTATCACATCATCCTGAGATGGAAGGAACTTGTCAACATAAAATGGTGGGTAAAATCAGTTTTCATAAATTATCTAGCATTTGTATAATGTTCTTGCACTCTTCCACAATAGGATAAGATAATGGAGGCTGAACAACTGGTACTGTGCACTCATTAAATGTGAAGGATGACCCTTCAAGTGATAAGGCTAATTCTTCGGTGATTGTGAAAATAATAGTTCTTAATGGAATTAATAAAAAAATGGAAAATGATTTATAAGGTCATTTGGTGATGATTTTGAACGGAAGTTTTTTGTGAGGAAGAAGTTAGAACCACCATATGCTATTATATCATAGTGTTATAGCATCCTAGATCTTTGAACGTGATCTCAAGCTAATTGTAAAAGTAGTATAAAGTAAACAGATGAATAAAAGAACAGTTACACATTATCTCATTGTTTAGTCTAAGATGATTGGACTTGCACGAAGACCAATTTATGTGGAAAATGATTATCTGAAAAATTTGTAGCCAACAAAAATATTTTGAAATCTTGTTAACACGTGTAATCAGTTATCCTTGGTTTCTCTTGAAGGTACAGATTTTCTGAGTATTATATTATTTGCAAATGTTATTTTCTGAAAGTTTGCATGTTCTTAGTTTCTGGAAAGATTTATCTGCGATCATCATAGACCATAAGAATTACACAACATGATCTGTAAAACTGAGCAGTCCATCATTTATCTTCCNTGCAACCTAATTTCAAGTCCATATCATTGGACTTATATTGATGAATTTTTGGAACTTATTTTGGCAGACAAATTTTCCCGAATATCAGGGCCCTGAGAAAATTGTGATTCGACGATATAGTGATTTTGTTTGGTTACGTGATCGCCTTTTTGAAAAGTACAAGGGTATCTTCATACCTCCTCTTCCAGAGAAGAGCACTGTAGGTAATAATTAAATTTCTCCTCTCCCTTCACCACAGCAATTGAAGAGCTGATTATTTTAGGTATTTAATAATAACCTTTCTTAATAAAAGAGGGAAAGGATAGAGACAATCAAATCATTGTTTCACATATTTGAGTTTCTCTAACGTCTGTTATTTTGTATCCATGTGGTCAAACATATCAGCTCATTTTTGACACCCCGCTATATAGAATTCAAATATGACCTATAACTTTCTGTCCATGGAACCACATGTCTGGATGCATTTGTTAAATTTTTTTGTGAGTGCATGCAATTATTCAAAGCAGCTATCCGTGGTGTGAAGCTGATTTGAGGTGGAAGACGTTGCATAATTTGGAAGCTTTTTGAAACTTCGAGGTGTCTAACATTGATTTCTTATACAGAGAAGTTCAGATTTAGTGCTGAATTCATTGAAATGAGGCGTCAAGCGTTGGATGTATTTGTCAACCGCGTAGCCTCACATCATGAGCTTCAGCAGAGTGAGGACTTGAGAACCTTTTTACTGGAGGATGAACAGGTAGTATATCTCTTTTTGGTGGCTTAATCTACCTGTCGCACACTTTTGAATTGGAATGAACTGTTTGATCTTATTAAATATGGTGGAATTTTTTTTTTAAACCATTTTTGAGCTGAGAAATATCAATTTAAATGTTTAACTTGAAGTGGCATTACTCAGAGGTGAAGCAAATTATGTTCTAGACTATAAAGAGGAAGGTCATATGTGGCTCGAGTATTGCGGGACATGACACACTTGATGTGCTATTAGGGGAAATTACACGTTCAATGAAATTAGGGTTTCTATTAAAGCTGAGTTGGTGGACATTATGCTGGTTCAAAAATTGTTTGAACAGAATTCTACTTCTGGACAAAATAAGCTTCTCCTTGCATGCAAATTGGAAAGTGAAACTATCATGTGGATTTATACTTAGCTATTGTTCATAGTGACATTTATCTCAAACAGCCCGAATAATATGTTACAACTTTTATATCATAGAATAGGATGATTTGAATTACTTCCCAGCTTTTGCTGGTGTGTTTCAGTTGCCATTGATGCACAACTATAATGACAGCTGAAAATATTTTTTCCTTCTCATTTTCTGGATTTGTTTGTTTACAACTTTGTACATCTGATTGCTTGTGTTATTTTTTCCTGATTTACAGACGATGGAAAGAGAGAGATCTCAGGAAACTGGCATTTTCAAGAAGAAGCCAGCAGACTTTATGCAAATATTCAAGGTGACTCCTCACCTGGCTAAGAAAGTTATTTAACTGGAAATAGTGAATGTTGTAGTTGGCAAAATCAGGGGAAAGAGATATTAGTTTGAGGTTTAGTAGTATCCATCTCCGCCGACGGATAGAGTGGTTAAGCCAACCAACAAGTCAATTGCACAAACGCCTTAAAAACTATAGTAGTCACCTTGTTCTTGCTCTGACCAAAGGGGGGCTTTAGCAACTCTATAAATGATTTTGCCTGTTATCAATTCAAAAGTGTGATTTTGAAGAGATACTAATCAACATCTTGAGATCTATTTTTTTTTTTATATGTGCAAAAGAATACCATGTACACTTTGACACGGAGTTTAAATCTTTTTCTCATTAAGAAATGTGAACTATATCCCACTGTCTGGAGACCCTTATGGTTGAGATTACAGTACCAATAATTCTTGTTCGATTGCTACCTTGACCTGATTGGTCAAATTGGCCTGACTCTGCTGATGATATTTTCATAATCTGTTTAATATTGAGCTTTGTAATCATTTTCTTCAGCAAGTTCACAGTCATGCCTGTTGGCCAAGTATCCTTTGAAAAAGGACTTTTGTCTTATTTTGCTTTTATTTTGGCAGGACGTACAATCTAAAGTGAGTGATGTTGTTCTGGGAAAGGAAAAACCAGTTGAAGAATCAAATCCGGACTACGAGAAACAAAAGAATTACATTTTTCAGCTTGAAGATCACTTAGCTGAAGCTCAGAAGCATGCATATCGCCTTGTGAAGAGACACAGAGGTATTTCTAACTTTGGATACTAATTATCCATATGCCTTATTTTTGAATTATTAATTCCTTTGTTTTTTTCACCTTTCTTTTCCTCCCTACATTTAAAGTTTTTTGCAGAATCAATGGATCATATCACATTTCTTGTTCACTGTCATCGTTTTTCTTTGGGTTCACCCTTTATATATCTATATGCTTGAACAACTTAGTCTCTAATACCAGGCTTTCTACATGAAATACAGAGTTAGGTCAATCTTTATCAGACTTTGGTAAGGCAGTCAAACTCCTTGGAACCTGTGAAGGAAATTCTCTTGGAAAGGCATTTTCTGAGCTTGGGGCTAAATCGGAGATGTTGTCAATTAAGCTGCAGAGAGAGGTAAATTATGCATTTAAGATTAACCAGTTCTTAATCATCCATTTTAGTTCAGCGTTTTAAAGATTTCCTAAGCCAATGAGTAGTGTAAATGTGTAATTATATCTGTCCTTTGTCGTGCTGTTAGGCTCACCACCTTTTGATGAGTTTTGAAGAACCTTTGAAAGATTATGTTCGCGCTGTGCAGTCTATTAAGGTGAGTTTTATGGCTTAATTGATAAGAAAATAAATTTGTTGTCATCATTCACTGAATTCGATGGATTTCTTCTATGAGAATTTACCGTGTTAAGAATTAATATTGATTTAAAACGAGTATATGAAATTATTATTCAATGGAAATAAGAAAACCAAAGATGATTGGCTTGCTGAAAAGGTAATGATGATAGATTATCAATATCATCTCATGTGTACAAGTATTATCCATCACCATTTTTGTTTCTTTTTCCTTAGTAATTTTTTTGGAAGCTGATGGATCTTCTTTTGTTTCTGAGATAGGCCACAATAGCAGAGAGAGCAATCGCTTTCAGGAACCACTGTGAACTGGCTGAAACAATCAAGTTTAAGGAAATAGATCTGTATGGTTTTTACTCTCTGATTCTCTTGATTATTATGGTCGCAATCATGCTCTGACAACAACTCCCTTCAGTTTGCTTCACTTGGTTTTGTATGTAGTTCCATTTGTTTGGTTTTGGATATAACTAGCAACATTTCTTATGTTTTTGCCCTTCAATGGTGTGTGCTATTCTCACATTGCTCTATTTTTCGGAAAATCTACAGTGCGAATTCGGGAAAGTTGCATTTTATTTTATACATCAGAAATGTTTCCTACCTTTAATATATTTTCCTATAAATTACCACAATGGAGCAGTTCGTGATTCACGTTTCACATCAGGAATTGATATTTGTTCAACCTATTGGTACCCTAAATTATAATATATTCAAGAGCAGTTACACAGGTTTTGATATGACTTTTCATTTAACTATCATTAAGCAAAAATGCTGAAGCATGTCTAAAACAATAACGTGAGATTTTTCTTTGAAGTTCTCTCAATTTTGTAAAGTCAAAAATATGAAGAAATAAATTCAGTTGTTCATGTTTTTAAAATAATTTCAATTTTGTAAAGCCAAAAATGTTTATGTATTTGTTCACAGAAACAAACTCAGGTTGACCCGATCAGAGAAGTTGGCAGATGCTGAGCGCGAATATGAGCAGGTTGGTTTTACATTGGCATTTTCTTCAACTTTCTAAAATCTTCTTTGTCCAGCTGATATTGATTGTGTGATACAGCTAAAAGCTGACGGCAAGGAGTTGAAAAGAAAATTTGAGACAATTGTGAAGTTAATGAATCAAGAGATTGCTCGATTTCAAGAACAAAAAACTATTGATATGGGTGTCGCATTTCATGAATTTGCCAAGGGTCAAGCAAACCTAGCAAAAAGTATAGCCGAAGCGTGGCGAAGCCTTCTTCCCAAGCTTGAAGCTTGCTCCTCCTTTGTACAGAACCCGGATGCATAAAAGAAAGGGTCTTGTCAAAGAAGAGCACATGGATGTCTTATGACTTGTGACATGATTACAACTCTCGTAGTTGGTTCTGCTGCTCCGAGTTGTGTGAATTGTGGCAGATTTTCCAAGTTAAAAATTGTTGTACAGACCGAATGCAAAGTGTAGAGAGCTAAAGTTCTAATCCTCTGGCATGTTAAGATCTGATTAGATATTTATACTTTTCTTTAATTCATTTTTGCTTAGTCTTTGACAGAACTTGACTCGTTAGGTGGTGAAATTATATTATCTTTCGCTGCTTAGTAGTTTTACAATAAAATGTTTTGATTTTGTGAAGGTAAAAATAATATCATGGCATAGTTCTGTGATGGAACCATTGTTCATTGAAAGGTGTATGCAAACGAGGTTTGCATGTCTTGTAAGAACCTTGTGAAATCTCTTTCTAATGCTTTTAACATTTGGATGAAGGATGATGCACTTTGATAAATAAAAACAATAATCATGTTATAAGTACAAAATTTTTTGACAGAAATTTTTAATAGAGAACATATGACGAGGCATCATTGAAAGATGGAAAAAAATAGTGAACTTACATTTTGTCATGTCAGTTTCGGTACAAACTTTGTTAAATTTTTTTTATTTGTACTTGTGGCTTTATTGTAAAAACAAATGGGTTTTCGACACTACTAAGTGTGGGCATTTTGACAATTTCGTATGTGCAAGGTTAAAGACAATTTCTTCTCTACACCTAAAAAAGTTTGGCTTGGCCCTGCCTAAAGATTTCTTTGCCATGCTAAAAAAGTAGGTTGCATTGGGCCTGGGTGAGCAAGTCTACGGTAGACAAGATTAGTCCCGACTATAGGCGTACAGGAGGGTGGTTGCTTTAGGATGATGGCTCATAATGTTGATGCTTTTTAATATTTACAGACTTATATTTCTAAATTAAGTCTCAGTTCATCTATAATTCTCCAAAAACTCTTCCCCCCCCCCCCCCCCCCCAAAACTCATTTTCAACCATATATTCTCACAATAGAATATTTTTTTTTACATAAATTCAAATTCTTTTCCTACTTTTTATCCATACATTCCCTCAAAAATCTTTATTCCATAACTCACTTTTTCCTAGGGATGCCAAACGGACCCAGCGACTTGTCGGCTTGTCAAAATCGTGCTCGTCACGAGCCCGAGTGTGCCGTTCATCCGTGAGCCCACGAGCCAAGCTTTGGCTCGTGGGCTTGTGAGACAAGAGCCACAAGCTTGGCTCGTGTGCTACGGTGGCCGAATTTTGGCCACAATTTTTTCTTCAAAACATTTGTTTATAAATACCCCTACAAGGCTCACCCATTTTCATCTTCAAATGATTAGTTCTTCACTTCTTCTGCTTTACACAATTACAATTTTCTTACTGTTCCAATTTATCGTATGCCACATATTGGAATTTTTCAGTTTCCAATTTATTGTATGCCACAACCCACATAAATTGGCAACAAGTATTATGGAAGCATTAATAATGCGCCTGAAAGGTTGAAATGACGCTCATTTTCGACTACAAAATAAATTTTATTTTGTCGAAATTACATGTCGTTAGATAAGTCATAAGTGATATTTAATGCAATTTTAATCATATTAATCAGAATTTGTTATTTTATAAGACTAATTTTAATTTTTTTAAAAAATTGTACATGTTACAACCCACAAATCGTTTGTGTTCAATTTTTAACTCCAGTTACTCAAAATTTAAGTAGCGGGTCCCAAAATTTTTTTTATCTATTTAAATTAAAAAAAATAAAAATTGATAAGCTCGCAAGCCGAGCTCGCCCCTCAAGCAACGAGACGAGCACAAGCTTGGCTCGTGTGTTTAAGCCGGCTTAGCCCATTGCCACCGTTACTTTTTTCAAAATGATCCTTTTAATGGGCATCAAGCAGGGACTAATGTAGGTTATTAATTTTTAAAGCACTTACTTAAAAAAAAAATATGAAAAATATTTGTTAATACAAATACATACTTTTAAATAGTCATAAAGTCTTAATCATGCTAATTTAGTCTTATACACTACTATGTGGAAAAAATCATAAGACAGGTATTGAGATGAAACAAATCAATTTTTAGACATTAAATTTTAAAATGCAAAAGTCGGATGTTAATTCCGTTTTAATTTTAAATAATAATATTATCAAATTAAATTAATCTACCTGCCCCCACCAAATAACCGTCACCCACCCCAGCCGTCTATATCCACTTGTAGACATTCACCCCATCGGCAAATTGAAAATTGAATACAGCTCCCCATTTAATTCATAGAGTACTTACCAGAGCAAATAACTTGAATTCTTACTATTATAATTTGTTTAATTGAATTTGTGACCGGTTTGAATAACTGAGGTTTGAGAAATTAATGACATGTAATCAGATTTCTTGAATTTGTAACATGTGACCTATTCACTTTCACATATAACTTGTGACTAATCCAATGGCTTATAGCTAAATCTCTTGGATCAGTGACATGTGACCAAATATCTTGAATCCATGACCCGTGACCTTTGCACTTGACACATGACCTACGACCTAATTTTAATGGCCCGTCAACAAATCTTTCAAATTCGTGATCCATGACCTATGCACTTTAACATATGTCATATTGCATGTGACGGTGACTTGATCCCATGGCAAGTAACCAAATCGCTTGAATCTGTAACCTATGACTTGATCCAATTACTTGTGACCAAATCTTTTGAAGTCGTGACCTAGGCACTTTGACAGGTCACATATTTAAGAGATTTGTTTACGGAAACTCAATTGATCGAAAATGAAAATCCCTTACATCTACAACTCCATTTACGGCTAAAACTCAATTAGTTGGCCAAATCACAATTAGTTGCCCAAACCACTACCATTACCCCCATCACTGTTGAAACTCAAGCGATGAACCTATCACCGTCGAGCAGCACTTAGTTGAGCGCCACGCAACAATTAACCCTACCCTCATTTGATGTAGATTTGATGCAAAGGAGGGTGTCGGCTCTGGGTAGTAATCGACAGTGTGTGATCTGGGATAGAATTGTGGAGGCAGTACAAGATTTAAGGAATGAGACAGGTTTAGTTGGGAAGAACCTGCCCAATGTTCTCTTCATCCTCGCCGGTGATCTCCCTTGGTGATATCCCATGGTCAAATCGCTGATGGTCTCAAAATGGCCGGCAGTAAAGATTCAAAGAGAGAGAGAGAGAGTAATTTTAATTTTTATTGATACCCTTGTTATAGTAAACTTAATACTTGATTTTAGAATTCTCATTTTAAAATACACACTACGCTGTAATTTTCACTATTTTATTTGTTAAGTTATCAATGAGCTAGGTTTACATCTCCAAATGACATGTTGATACATATCTCAAATTAAAAATGAAATACAAGGAATATGAGAATACCGTTAAGATAAAATCAATCACTTATTTGATTTTGATTCTTCGGGAAGTATTTTTCGGTGACTATATGAATAAAAAGTACTGGAAAATTATAAGAAAATGAGAGAAACATTATTATTATTACTATTTAAAAAGATGTAAGGTTAATATATGAGTGTGGAAGGAAAGTGATATCCAATAATCAAAATAAAACAATGGCTAAATTTATGAATTTGAAATCGCCAACGGTCTCCAAACTTCAGCTACCCCAATTATAGCTAGTCATTTCTTTCCAAAATGAAATCTTCTTCTCACTTAACTATACTCAAAAGACTTGAAATTTGTTTTCACAAAACAAGGAATCCTACATCACACCCTTGTCAAATGGACGACGCGAGCAATTGCAACTGTCAAAAGTCCCAACACAAGGAACCATAGTTATAGAGCTTGACTCGGAAATTGGTGACCCGGGCCCAAAACATTTTTATAGAGATGCAACTGACTCGGTCAAAAATAGAATTGGCCGAGTTAACCGACAATTTATATATTAACTCGATCGGTTGACTAGTTTGACCACAATTTAAAAGTTTGTCCATAAATTTTTTGTTTACAAAAGACTTGAACTTTAAACCTCTAGGTAAAGTGAGTATCACCTAACCACTAGAAATCAATTGTTTTTTGTTATGTATTTGCAATAATTATGTACATTTAAATTATTCACAATATGTAGCTGACTAGGTAAAAATCGAGTTAATCGACGATTTTTATATTAATTCGGCCAGTTGACTAGTTTGACCAAGATTTAAAAGCTTGTCTATAAATTTTTTGTTCTCAAAAGGACTTGAACCTTAAACCTCTAGGTTAATGAGTACCACTAGAGATCAATTATTTATTGTTATGTATTTGCAATAATTATATATATGTAAATCTTTTTTAGTTTGTTAAAAATATTTTTAAAAAATTATAGTAACTATTTTGATTAAAATGAATTGAATATTTAACAAAATAATATATAAATAATTAATGATAGATAATTTAATTTTTTTTTTATCTAAGAAAAACTTTATAATTTAAAAAATATTTTATAATTATTAAGCATTGATCCACCGATCTAGTCACTAACCCACCAATTCGACCAGTAACCCGAGACCGAGTGCCTTGACCAGGTTGATGGTCGGTTAGGTCTAATAACTATGTAAGGAACCATCAAATGTTCCAACGGGATTATGCTAACTGAATTTTTAATGCTTTGTAAAATTATTATTAGATAATAAAAATATTCAATTATGCCTATAAAATAGTTTTCATAAATTTCATAGGTAATTAATTATTGAAATATTAATTTAGAGATGTCACACCATATTGAATAAAAATTAATATAATCTTGGGATGCATTTTAATTTTTTAACAAATAACAAAGAACAATAAAACATAACAAATATGCTGCGCCTATCATATACGGGCACTTGTTTATGACTTAGCCCCTGTTTGTCACCCATTCAATCACATTCTGTCATACTATTTTTCTACAATATTCATTTTCAATCATATATTTTTCATTAAAATAATATTACACAAAAATCATTTTTTTTAATTACACATTTTCCATCAATCTACTATTCTACAATATATTTTGAAAAATTAAAGGGGCTCAAACACACCCTTAATTATTTATTGTACAATTGTTTCCAACTTGAGAGTTTGAGATGATTTTATAAATAATGGGCTAAACTGAATATTTTCAGATATTTGGGGTCGTATTGTAACTCCATGATTCTTTTTCGTCTTCGAATTTTTTTTTTGGACGTATCCGCAATTTGAAGAAAATGAAGGGGCATTTAAGGTAAATCAAATCCCTCTTCTGGTCCAAAACCCTAGCAATATATATTTCGAATCGGAAACGTTCTCACTTCCATTACCAGGTTTTTGAAGCTTCAGAGGCAGTTAATTCCTCAATTGCCATAAGCCATGGTGAGATCCTTAAACTCCGCCTTTTTAATACAGAGATATAGTATGCATGTTGTATCTATCTCTTTTATGTTATTTTCCTTTTCTACATTTATACTATAGGAGGAGAGCATTCTAATTGCATACAAATCTGAACATTTTGCTGGTGTTTAATCTTTTACGATTCGAAAAAATAATCATCAATTAATACTTGTGGAAGTTTATTTGATTTTGCATTTATTTCAGCTTCTGTAAATTTGTTTGATGTTGATTTGATTCTTACTCTAAGAAAGATTGATTCATTTGAGAAAGCTTTATTTTAGGCAGGGAGCCCATTCTGGTTGATCCAATTATTTTATGAGTTACACTATTGAGCTCATAAATATAAAAGGCTTTACAGTGAAATTCCTTCTCATAGACTCTTTCTAGAACATAATTTTGGAGAGATCATTTCTCATAATAATCCGTGGGGGCCTTGAGTTTTTTATGATGTGAAATTTACCAATACCAGGTTTTGATATTATTATTTCTTACCTTTTGCAGAACAAGTACAAGTCACGAACATTATTCCCCATCAAAATCTTAGTATCTTATTAAATTGAAAATTATAGATGGATTAGGATGATTTTTATTTTTTATTTTTTTTTGTGGTGCTGGAGTGCTCTTGTTTTTCTTATTTTTTTAACAGGACCCAATTTCTTGTTACCTTGTCAACTATTCTAAGATATACTGATCACTAGTGATTAATATATAACAAACTGGATCTTAGGATTTTAATTGATGAGTTTTGGAGATTCGTTCTATCTTGTTAAAATCCTATTATTTTTAATAGTCGAAGAGAAGGACCAGAGAGCCCAAGGAAGAGAATGTCACTCTCGGACCTGCCACTAGGGATGGTGAACTAGTGTTTGGTGTGGCCCACATCTTTGCTTCATTCAACGACACCTTCATTGTGAGTACTACAGTTTGTGATTCCTGATTGATGTCTACCATACATATTTAGGGAGCAGTTAACTGCTTCACGTGTCCTATTAAGTAATATTCACTTTTGCTTTGTTCATGCAGCACGTGACTGATTTATCTGGGAGGGAAACCATGGTTCGTATAACAGGTAGATGGTTAATGCTTTTGGTTTCAATACTATGGGTTTTTATTGCTTTTGCTGTAAATCAACGTGTTGATTGGTTTTGATTATGTTTGTCAAAATATAATCCCCTGGGTGATATGTTTTTCAAGAGTTGGAATAATGAGTTGTGGGTCATGGCTGCTGATGTTCAATAGAGCTACTAAGACCCTTTTAGTTTTGTCACCAAGTACATGTTTACTTGAGCAATGTCCTAAACTATAGAAGACTTTGCTATGATTTGGGTTGTATTTTTTGTTCTTAATCATCTCCTTCCCTTGGGATTGCAGGTGGTATGAAGGTGAAGGCTGATAGGGACGAGTCTTCACCATATGCAGCTATGCTTGCAGCTCAGGATGTCTCTCAACGTTGCAAGGTTTAGGTTCTTTCCTATCTTCGTAACAACGCCGACAGAATTTTATCAATTCTGATTGATTGTGGTCAACCGTTTTACTGCTTGGAATTTTGCAGGAGCTTGGAATAAATGCCCTTCATATCAAGCTTCGAGCAACTGGTGGGAACAAAACTAAGACCCCTGGTCCTGGTGCACAGTCTGCACTTAGAGCCCTTGCACGTTCTGGCATGAAGATTGGTCGCATAGGTGAGCACTATGATCATAACTCTTCCTATGTAATATTTGCAATCGTTCCATTAAATCTGTGAAGCAATATTCATGCAATTTATTCAAAATGGTGAATTTGTTCACATTTGCATGGGCTATATCTCCTTTTTGGATGGAAAAGTAGATATCTAACATTGATTTACTTGTATTAATGATCAAATGCTGCACATTGATTCCTCTTTTTATTTGAACTTTTTTTTTGTTTATTTATGTAAAAATGCTTTATAAATTTTTGCTAATTCGTTGAATTAATTTTAATGGTAATTACTTATTTGATCTTCTTCCAGAGGATGTGACTCCAATTCCCACCGACAGCACTCGGAGAAAGGGTGGCAGAAGGGGAAGGAGGCTGTAATTTGTCCTTTTGAGGCGTACTTACGGTTTTCATTTGGAGATTCCCTCAAGTTGCAAGTCTGTCATTTTTTCTTTTACTGTCACAACATTATGCAGTTTAAATGAATTTTGTCGCCATTTGATCATCTGGATAATTGACAACTACGGATAGTGCTTTTGCTGGACTATAAGCTAAATGCCTTATGCCATTTATTCTAATATCGATGGCTTTGAGTAACAATTCCATTATTCTCAGTGTTCATCTGTTTCTCCCTCTCTCTTCCCCCCTTGGATGCTTCTTTTTCTATTTTTGGGTTACATGGCACTGCAATGGAACGCTCACCCAATATTATGTTCTACTTGTCATTATGTTTCTGCTATACGTAACAAGGAGCCTTGCTTCATTACCTCGATTTTTTTCCTTTGTTATTACTTATAAAAACCTATAAGTTATTACTTATCGAAATTTAAAAGTTTACTCATTACAAATTTAAATTTGAATAAAATTACTCGTTGGTTATTAAACTTTGCAATAGATAATATTCATGGAAATGATATGAGTGATTGATGTGTAACTTTGTTCAAATTTGGGTGTACGATAAGTAATCTTATAAATTTCGTTGAGCAAGTAGTAATTATAGCAAAATTTAATGAGCAAAGATTTACTTTTTAAATTTCGTTGAGCAAGTAATGACATATAACAAAAATCAATGATCATTGATTAAATTAACTCTAAAGATTGCATGGTGCTTGAAGCATTCGAGTATTTACTTTTAATATGTTAAAAACTAGAGGAGACATTCCCATTAAATAAGTAACAAGATAGAATGTTTTTGGATCTCATTGATTTGACCACTATTTGTCTTTTTTTTGGTCAAAATGTATTTTAAAATAATATTTTGTTGAGGAACATGGTTTAAAAATAATAATAATTAAATTTATGTATAAAATTTTTTTATAAGAAAATATTTAGTTAAAAATAAATTTTAAAAAAAATGGTAGCTAAACATAGGCTTAACGTCAACACATAATAAACAACACGCATCAACAAATAATAAACAACACGCATCAAACTCTATCCCTTTCATAGTACATTTTCGATTACAGTCACTGAACAGAAAACCTTATCTTAATTGCTTGACTGGGATTAAAAGTTGTTAAATATATGAAATAATAATTAATAATTAATTTTAATTTTACATTTTCATAAAAAATTTTAATTACATATTTTATCAAAAGCTTTGTCAAGAAACCAAGAAACCCATTGTCATTTGCCACCAGGTTGATCACAATTCATCGACACAGCAACTCGCATTCTTGAAACAATGTCCGACCAAGAAACATCTAAAGTATCACCAATTGAGGCGGTGGGGCACAAAATCCGGCCGGTGGGAAGCACCGAGTATAGCTGGTGCAAGGCGGTGCCTGGTGGCACTGGCATAACAGTTTTGGCCCTGCTCCTCTCAAAGCCCCTAAATATCCCACTTCTGCAGAGTGCCCTTCACAAACTCCAAATTGCTCATCCTATCCTCAATTCCCAACTCCACTTCGATCCCACTTCCAGTGCTTTCTCCTGCATCATATCCCCAGCTCCCCAGCTACAAATCCAAACCTTCGATCTCTCATCAACGGCCCAGATTCTTCAATCCAACAGTAGTCACCTCAACAGCCAGTCCATTTCTCCGTTCCATCTTATTCTTGAACATGAACTCAACAAGAATTCGTGGCAAAATCTTGATCCTTCATTAGAAACTGCGGTTTTCTTTGCTAGTTTGTACACTTTAGAAAATGGAAGGTGGGTTTTGGCCCTCAGGCTGCACACATCGGTATGTGACAGGACATCGATGGCGGCATTGCGTAGGGGATTGTCGGGGATGATCGGTGAGGGGGCGGTCCCGCTGGCTGTGGAAAGGGTAGAAAATGAATTTGGTTTAGGAATTGAGAATTACATTCCCAGTGGACAGGCTAATAAGCCTTTTTGGGCTCGAGGGGTGGATATGTTGGGATACACTTTGAATGCTTTCAGGTTGGCTAATTTAAGCTTCAAGGATACTGAGTTACCTAGAGCTTCACAAGTTGTGAAGTTGCAATTGAATTCAGAAGAAACAGATATGATTCTATCAGTAAGTGAGTTTTGATTAGTTCTATAAACTGATATTTATTCTCATTAGTTGCAATTTTTATAATGGTGACAGGGTAGTTATTCTTGATGTGATTTTCTTGAATGAATGCTCTCTTTAGTAACAACAGGGTAGTTATTCTTGATGTGATTTTCTTGAATGAATACTCTCTTTAGTAACTTTCAGAGGATGTTTTGATTATGCGATCACTGGATTATAAAATAAAGCATTTGAAAAATTTGTCGTTTATGTTGCATAGTTATGTGCATTCCAGCATAGCAAATACTTTAAACACTATACCTAAATATATGTCAAACCTGTTAAAGCTTATCGATTGAGTTGACTATTTGTCATTCCTCCCATTGCTTCTGCAACTTTAGAATTTTGTTCGAATCCTTTTATATTTCAACTTTAGATTTTATTGATGTAGAATCATGCAATTGACTTATTGGGCATCCCCTTTTATACCCAACAGTCACTGTACAATATTCAACCCAATCCATAGCTTCTTGGAAGAGGAATGAAATAAATCCATCCAAAAATTATCTTGATATACATATTTCCTGAAGGTAGCATCAAGCATGTGTAACCGGGCATGCACCAAAAATATCCCGGATACTGACGGCAATCAACCCAGAACCAACACACTCTTTCAAATAGTGTCCTTTTAGTACGTATTCAAGATGAATTTATTATATTATTAGACTATTGGTGCATATATACTAAAAGGACACAAGTTAAAGTGAGCCTCTAGTACAAGCAAAAGATACTATGAAATGGGTCTGTATCTCCCTGTAGGAATGACTTCAAGCAATTTGTTCCAGGATTCGTTTTCTCCATAGGTCATTTGTGGCACACGGGAATGGCTCGTGCAACTGCAGTAGGATTTGAAAAAGGAATTGATTGTGATAGGAGAACCAATGCTTGAATTGAAGTAGGAATAACTTTGATTTGCTCCCAGACATGCTCAACTTCACATATTTTTGTAGCTTCAAAGGGGATCGATTTAGTAAAAGATGAGATTGGTAGAAGACAATAAGTTAATCCAGATAATAAGATTGAATCACCTGGGAGTAGTAGGTGAAATGGTTGATATATAAAATAACTTTTCATTTGACCGATAATCATATAAGGCAATATGTGTAAGCTTAAGCATAGTATGTTCCTTTATTTTGACCCAAATGTAAGTGTTGCAGAGCAAATTATGAAAGTGATAGATTGCTTATTTCATTATGTGGAGCCTAATCATATTTCAAATGAGGTTTCAAGTTTTGTTATAATTTCTTCTGTTTGGTGCATTAACATTACGTATTCAGTTATTCCTTATAATGTATTTGAGATGCCCCTACTTTTGTAGGGTTGCAAATCTAGAGATATAAAGTTATGTGGGCTTTTAGCGGCTGCTGGATTAATTGCTGCTCGCTCCTTGAATGGCATTCCTGATGACCAATGGGAAAAGTATGCAATTACAACGCTTGTGGACTGCCGGTCGATTCTTGATCCAGTGCTTAGTAGCCACCATATTGGTAAGTCTTATTGGATTTTCTATAGCTTAATCTACATTAGTTTTGCGGTAATCTTGACCATTTCAGGTTTAGGTAAAACTTTAAAATTAATTTTCACAGGAAAAAAGGTTAGGGAAAATGAGTACTGAAATTCAACTCCATGCAAACACCATCTCAGAATCCTTCACTCCAGGCCCACAATATGGCTCTCATACAAATAGAAAAAGATGATAATAAACATGAATAAAAACAAGAGGAAAGGTGATGGGATTCTAATGAGAAATGAGGGAAAATTATAAACAAACTTATTTCTGGAAAAATAGAAGGTAGTTTAGATCAGATTAATTTTAATGAGATTTTGATGCAATTCAATTTATTAGAAGTTCCTTTGATTCAAATTCCACTTAAAATGTATGTCTCTTTAATCTGTATACCTCACTTAGAAAGCAAGATCAAGCGGTAGACCCAGAGTCCTTTCTTTTCGGCGTAGCCTGTGGGGGGATTTTATACTTAAAAAATCATCAGGGCAGTACTTGTTCCTTTTTTGTTGACAATTATACCCGGTGCTTCAAAAACCATACAGCCTGGTTAGTTCAACTGGAAAATTGGGAAATGGCCTGAAAACCAGTCCGATTATAGCTAAAAGTCCATGTATTTAGAAATCAGGATGTAACCCGGTCAACACAGCAGTTCAACTTGGAACTGGTTGAACTAGCCACCGGTTGACTGGATTTTCTGCTTTTGTTTTTCTTAAGAAACATTTGTTAAGGGATAAATCCACATCAAGTAAAGATGAAAATATAGATTAACACATAAAGGCTTGTGCTACTCTTCTTAATAAGGATGACGTCTTAAGATGGAATCCCAAATCTTAATATGGTATCAGAATCTATTAAGTTCAACGAGTAATTCGATCCAATTAAAACTCAAAAAATTAACATGCAGATTTTCAAGATTGATTTGCTCAAACGAGCCACTATATTTTGGGGACATGTTAATGTATAAATTCTACATCGAACAAGAATGAAAATGTAGACCAACATATAAAAGTTTATGCTATTTCTCTTAATAAGGTTGACATTTTATGATAGATCCCCAAATCTTAATATTGAGCCTTAAGCCTTGAGTCGTTGACACATATCATGTTATTATCCTTGGTAACCACAACATTGCAGGGTTTTATCACTCTGCCATCCTCAACACGCATGATGTTAAGGGAGGGGAAGATTTGTGGAAGCTGGCAACCCGAACGTACACATCTTTTACAAATGCCAAGAGGAACAACAAGCATTTTTCAGATATGGCCGATCTCAACTTTTTAATGTGCCAGGCGATAGATAACCCGGGTTTAACACCATCCGCATCACTCAGGACCTCACTATTATCCGTGTTTGAGGACTCTATGATTGATCAATCAAAAGAACTGCAGCAGGTAATTGGATTAGAAGACTTCATTGGATGTGGTTCAACTCATGGTGTAGGCCCATCCCTAGCTCTATTTGACACAATAAGAGATGGGGAACTGGATTGCGCATGTGTATATCCATCCCCATTGCATTCGAGGGAGCAAATGCAGGAGTTTGTTCATGAAATGAAACGGGTTCTTTTGGATGGGAGCATTGGATGAGGGATAGTCGTGTATTGCAAGGGATGCAACTCCGAGTCGCCTGAGAAGTACGTTTAGGCTTGCAAGTGAAATATGCAAGTACTATAATAGAAATTTGCTTACATGAGAAATTAACATTTTTATGGTATTTATGTATTCATCAGGGTGGAAATAGTGGTGAGATTTATAATGTTTATTTAATAAGTTAGATTATACAGACTTGTTTGGTATAAATTAAAAGTTCGTAAAAGTTTCAAATCAAAGTAAACAATTATTTTTAATCACACATTTTCATGGGATTCACAACATTTCAATCATACATTCCATCAATTTTTTCCCCAAAATTTATAAAAAAATCTAATTTTAATTTATACCAAACATGCACTGTATTTGATTATGCTCTTTTAGGTAGAGATTTTTTCAAATTCGTTCTTATCCGGAATTATTGACAATATTACATTCTCTAAATAAAATAATTTTCACTTGAATTCATAATTTTTCATTACTCATTAATCACTCATTTTCCAAAAGTATCACTTTTTACAAAATTTGTTCTTAAAAAATCTATATTAAACAAGTTCAATATTAAAGAGAATATAAGATAAAAATGTTTTAACATGCTGCACTAACTTGTTATTAGTGCTAGTTTTTACCTTTTGTGCATTTAATATTAGGATTTTGCTACATGTAAATCAAGGTTTACATAATGAATTAAATATTGTAACATGACTGATGAGTTTGTTTCGCTCATGAATTTTGCACAATTTTAGCTTGATTATTTGCTAGATCTTGTGAGTATAGAACTTTTTTTATGTATTTGTTAGTGTTGTTTTGAAAATTAGGAAAGACGGTGCAAAAAGAGGAACTAAAGCGGACGAAGAGATCAAAAATAAAGAAATTAGAGCAGAAATACAGCGCCTAGGCACTACAAAACTGAAGAAAAGCTAAAATCTGAACCTGAGAGGCAGGGCTTGGGCGCTGCAATCATAGCACCCAGGTGCCACCATCAACGCTTAGGCACTGCAGTTAAATTGACGCGGCGCTTAGGCGCTATCTCCTAGCGCTTAGGCACTGTGTCTGGGTCGGCTAGGACACGTTTTTAGGCCTTTTTAAAGTCCATAAAAATCCTACTTTCTATAAAAAAATAAAATAAAATGGAGAGGGCGTCTATAAATACATCTTTCTCATACTTTTAAGGTGTGCTGCACACAATGGGAGGTAAAACAATAAAAATGGATATTCAAAAGAGAAATTCAAAGAGAATAATATCAAGCAATTGAAAATTTGAAGCATTGATTGGAAGGGGAAGTAGATCTTGGCGCAAAATTTTTACTTTTTCTTCTACATCTTTATTACAAATCCGGTGATGTATTCTACGACAATTTACTATATTTCTTCTTTTATTATGAATAGTTAAATTTATTGTTAGAGCGAATAATGTAACAAATTGGAATATTTTACATTCTCTTAATAAGATTCTTAGTTTTTAATTTTTCTATGTGTTGATTTTGTTATGAGTTGAATGCAATAAATTATCTGATCAATAATTTGATAATTTTTGTGAATTCTTTACAAATAGAGATATGAGTTTAGGATTTAGACCATGTAGTAAAATTCAATACATTGGTATAACGAGTAGAGATACATATACTATTTATTGCGGTCATAATTGAATTCCTATGATAAAGAACTCGTTTAACTAAGTTGAATTTGCATAGAGATATGGAAATTTAATTAGTTAAATATGTTCGATGAGAACTCGAGATGGGTAAATTGAATACAATAAGAGAATTCGACCGAACACTATATTAGAATTGAGTTTTAATTTGAGACATAAAGGTGATTAATAGGTGAAGTTATTCTGCCCTAACATCCATTTATTATTTGATTTTCCAACCAATCGTGTGAGCATTCATTTATTTTCTAAATTTTATATTAAAACTCAAATAATACAACTTTTAATTTGTTTCCATCAAATAGTAGTTAAAGAAAATTTGAATTAAGTGCTCGAAAATAGTCCTTGTAGGATCGACAATCCGGACTCTTAGGTCCACTATTACTTGTTACGGTTCGTACACTTTGGAAACTAAAATTTTATAACAAGTTTTTGGCGCCGTTATCGGGGACTATTACTTTTAGTCTTAATTTATTTTTTTAACTGTTATTTGATTTGTTTATTTTTTTTATTTACAGAAAACTGTGTTCATTGCATGCTCCGTGCCTAAGGTGACAATCTTGAACCGTTTGATTCGGAGATAGAATGTACCTTCAGACGAAGACGCAAAGAATACAAACAAAAATAGTAACATGAAATGACTGACAATCAACAAATCTCTATCCCTATTCAGCCGATTGGACAAAATTGTAGCAAGAGTGGTGGCACCGCCGGAACAACAACATGAGCAAAGGGAAATAAATGAAAGAGATTTGTTAGTATTAATGTTCCTGACACCTATAGCAGCACCCATGCGCTCCAATATCGTGTATCCAGATTTTGGGGTGAATAACTTTCATATTATGCCAGATTGGATTAACTTGATAAGCAACGCTCTCCAATTCTATGGGTTACCTCATGAAAATCCGAACACACATATCTCCAGATTTCTCAGAAATTGTCATAACTTTCATACTCTGTGGGTCAATGAAGATGCTATTAAATTACGACTATTTCCATTTACATTGAGAGATGTTGCATTGGAGTGGTTAGATGCAGATCCTCATGCTAGCATTACTACATGGGAAGAACTAACTAGAAAATTCTGTAATAAAATTTTCCCACCGGCGAGGGTAGCTAAAATCAGATTGAAAATTCAAACTTTTCCACAGAAAGAGGGAGAAAGCTATCACGAAGCATGGAATAGGTTTAATGAGTTGATGAGAAAATGC